>NC_061511.1:205437807-205486342 GCF_022539505.1 Lolium rigidum | reverse complement strand
ACGCATAATCTCTCATAAGGGTAACATTAGAGCCGCTTTAACCTAGGCAGTCCTGTTGTTAAAATCTTGTTGTAGGTTGATGTCCTAGCTGTTGAAATCCAAGGAACTATTTGCAATTTCTTTGTTGTTCGGGGTCCAATTGTAAGTTGTGCATTGAGCTTTACAATTATTACAGCGGCGGGTCTCCGTGGGGTTCATTCTTGTGTTAAAAAGAAACGAAGCGCCAAAACAATTGAAACTTCAAATGTACCGGTATTTCACGTATCCATGAACTTTTGTCCATGCATATTAATGAAATTGATTATTTGTTGCCGGTGCTCAGGTTTCATGGTGGAGTGGTTTTGATTGGTTGGTTCGGCCTTCGGATCCAGCTAAACATCGTCGCCTCTCCATCGAATGGAGAGGAAAACGAATAGTAGTATCCGACACTCCCCTCACGGTGCAACATTGCCACGCGGCACATGGGGCTTTCTCCGTCCCATAAAAAATTGCTTATATTTATCTAAATTTAGATCTACCGAGTAATATAATGTACTGTATTAAACTCGAGTCCATGCATGTGATTGCAGGTGCAGCGAGAATAGGTGGCGGAGCTGCGTACGTGATAGCTGCGTGTCAGCTGATCCCACGGCTATTCTGGAGAACCCCTTCGTTTTCTATACTTAGTGTACGTACATATTATGAATTGATACTTTATTGTATTAGGATTGCGTGTCCCCACATGCATGATGATTCTGTTGCTGGCTGAGAGTACTGTGTATGGGAGTACATGTTACAGGGGATACTTTGACTAGAATCGAGTGCAATCGTGGGTCACGTTGTAGTGATTCTGTGGCGATTTCATAGATGAGGGTTGGCTACTTATTAGCTTTTTTTTTTTGTTGAGCATACGCTACTTATTAGCTTTGCACATGCTTAGTTGATGGGCCTCAGTATGGCCAGATGGGCTCGTTTCGTTCCTGTCCACGTAAACATCGCAGCCCAATTGGCGACGACTGATCAAGTCGTTCCGCTCAGTAAAAAAAAAACAAATTTTCCGCTCAAAAAACAAAAGACTGATCAAGTCGTTCGCCGCTACGACACTGCGCGCGCGCCAAGCTCTGCTCCCGGCGGCGGCGGGGAGGGGGAGCTGAGCGGAGCGAAGCAGACGATGACGAGCGAGCGTACCTAGCTAGGCCCTGGCTGCCCGCTGGTTGTCGGTGAGCACATACTCTCTGTGGACCAAGGCGATGGGCTCGGCGAGCGCCGACCTAACCGTGGTGGATTTCTGCTCAAGATCAAGCGGCGAGTGTCCGAGACATGGCGACGTCGTCGGTGCTGTTGGGCGGTCTCCAGCGCGAGCATGCGGTTGCCTGGTGCTCCATGTAATCAGAGGTGGGAGGCCTGCAGACGCACTGCAAGCGTTCGACGGAATGCTCGTGGACGGCGTTGTCGATCACAACGAGCTTGCATTCTCAGCTAGCTAGCTAGCTAGGTTGCCACGCACACGTACGAAGATGCGCGCGCACCTGTACTCGATCCACCTGTGGGTCGCGTCTGACGTACGTCTCGGATCAGATCAGAGAGCTCGTTGGAAGGGATGATGTCGCCAGAGACTTCCACCACCAGTTCTTCGCAGCGGCCCCTGGCGCGCGCGCGCATCAGCACTCAGCAGTCAACTCTCACGCATGCAGATATATAGGTCGATCGTGCTGTCGCCGGGACATCAGGCAAAGTGACCATTGCTTCTAATCTATCGACCGATACAGGTTTTAGTTCCAAGTCAGCAAAGCAAATGCCATGTTCAGGCAAAGAAGAAACCAAACACATATATGCACGTAGACAGACTACTGGTGTGTGTCTCGTCTCGTCTACTCCCAAACAAATGCCATGCATGTTCTGGACGCAACGCGCCATGCCGCGCGCCGACCGTGTGCGTGCCTGAGATCGAGCACGGCGAGGCCGCGCAACGCAACGTCAGGCCCTTGTCACCGAAAGCGGACACACGTACCCTCCTCATGTGTGCTCTAATTGCATAGAAAACCGTCTAAGGAGTTGATAGCATACAACCACCACATGTGTGCTCTAATTGCGAAAACCACCACTTTTTCAGATCGCCGGCAAAAATCTGCCACTCCACACCAGGTGTTTTTTTTGCAACGTGCACTAAAAGTGTAATTTTTATGTTGCGGAAAACGAATAGTAGTATTCCCTCCTGCCCATTTTATGTTGCGCATAATTTTTCGTGCAAGTCAAACTATGTAAACTTTGATCAAGAATAAAGATAATGATACAAAGATCTACCATGCGAAATGCATATAATATGAAAATATATTTCTTAACAATTCTAAAAATATTATTTTATCAATATAGATGATTAAACTTTACGGAGTTTGATTTTGACCAAAGCTTATATGCAACATATTTTTGGTAGGACTACGGGAGAGTTGGAGTGTGCCGACGGCCAAATGTCGGGACTGGGCCTGTATAATCCGAGGCCTTGTGTGAAACTTAAAATGGGGCCCTACCTAACTGGAGAAATATAACTAATAAACAATTCTAATGTACATATGTCTTATTTGGATGTTCTAACTAAAGAACTCAGCCCCGTAGATTCTAAAATCGTGGTAAGATCATCTTAAAAAATACTTTAAGAGGAAACATATAGTTTCAAAATCTTACCGGACCCGACGGTCCAACAAAAAAACTTACATCTCATAGTTTTGAGATATTTAAACCGTTCGGGTTCTCAAAACTATGAAAACTAGATGTTGCCCCGCGCGTTGCTGCGAGAATATATTGATATATCTTTGGAGAATCGGTAAGGTAAAAGTAATAATGCGCGATTAGTAACGGTCGATATCAGTCAAGATTAAAGTATATTATGTCGCTAAGCACTTTGTGGAAAATTGCAATGAGTCTCATATTTTGTTTTGAATTTAAGAGTTAGAAACAACACTATCCAATGTAGTACAAAAAATAAGTTTACTTAGTAAATATCATACAGTCATTTCAGATATGCAATGCTCACCCTAACAGTTTGACAGTTACCAAAACATAAAGGTTCATGTTGTAAATTTAGTCTACAAAAAAAACTGGGATATGCTAAATCCCCATACCGATGCATCATGAGGCAGACTTTATGAGCCACAATAATAATTAATTATTGCATTCCACTTCACTGCATTGTCAGATACAATATTATGGAAAAAAATACAAATGGTCACGGAGTATCCAATATACGACTTGTCTTTTTTTTCTTTAACAAACATGATAGGAAAAAAAGTACACATAGGTGTAATCGTTGTTGCCACCACCGCATCCATGATCAGAATCGCACATTCACATTGCGTCTCTAGAAGCATGTCCCACATCAAATTAATGAAAGGTCAAATTAACATTTGCAATGCTACTACAGAACGGAGAAATATATTATAGACCTGTATCACTAAGGTGATTTATGGTAGCCTTGGATGCTACCTAGGAATCGCCACTTCGCACGTCCAGCGTGATGTGAGCTTCAGTCTTCTTTCTTGTGCTGGTATGCGATATTGGACACAGAGTACCTGATTTAGGAGGAATTGAGCGCGACAGAGAGGGAGTTATGAAGATTGAGGAGCATGGCTCCGGCGACGCGCAGGCGAGGCGTCGATGGGTGTCATTGCCACTCCTGAATGTTGGTGTGCTGAAGATCAATGAAGAACAAAATCAGATGACGAAATAAGAAAAGAAATTAGGTCGCATATAAAACATCCGATCTAAATTTAGTCGAGCTTAAAATATTGCCGAGTAGATCGCATATATACAACACCCATATCGAATTTAGCGGAGTAGTTAGGTGAGGAAGAGAAAAACATTGAAGACGGCCACCAGTACTGGAGGGCGATGTGAGCAAGGTCAAGGTGGAGCTCGGGTTTAAATCGGTGGGGAATCTGCATGAGCTCTTCATATGCCTGCGGAGATTGAAGATGCGCACCCGTACGTTTCTTGTTCCTCGTGGCAATTGGGGGATATAAAAGATCGTGGGCCATCTGGGTAATTAAATAGAAGAGGAAGCGGAAATGCGCACTCGAGGCCTGCAGATGGCCGTTAGTTTTTCGGTGGAGGCGAAATAACAGTGGTGCATTGAAGAGGATGGAGTAATGGGCTGCATTTTGTCTCCATGAAGTAATGGATTGTATTTTGTTGAATACTGAAACGGAAGAAAACATAATTAGGATAACCAAGAACAGAAAATAAACCAACAACAAAGGTAGCTGGGCACGCTGCGGAGGCTCACTAGGAAAAAGAGGTGACGTGGATGCATGAGAGATCAGGTAATGGGGGACTCCTATTAAGAGATGAAAGATACTTTTAGAATCTCAAAGGCTTATAGCATTCAAAGCTATCCCAACAAGTACATGTTCATAGATAATCCCATTATAAGACCTATCCCCATAGAAAAGGCTTATCTAAATTTGTTGACGAAGTTTGGAGAATTCAGTTAACGTCACTCAAGCATTGTCCTTTTGAACGTCCACCATCCCTTAACGATTTGACAGCCAAGATTCACCCTTAGCGCTTCGTGCCCAAAGTCTTCCCGAGAGTCACCATCGATCTCCAGATGGATGGCTAAGCTTCTCCTAGGAGTTGCAGTTCAAATCAGCCTTAGGCTCCAACACTTTTCAACTTGTCGCCACTCTTGCAGCTGACCTATTTAGCTTGATTTGAGCCTTGTTATGCTTATCACAATTTCTGTTGGGTCTAAATCTTAGTCGCCGTTGTTCTGGTTGGCAAAATTTCCTGCTTGTAAACCCTAAATTCAGCCAAGAGGCGCATGTGGAAGTGGTGCAATTAGTAGCTTAATTCTCTGAATTTGCTTTGTTCTTTACTGAATTGGTAGCAGAGCCTATCACTCATCGAATCACTGAACCTTGGATGATAATAATAGCAAAGTGATACCGGGGAAGAAGAAGAAAGACATAAAAAAAAACTTATTACTCATCCAGGGAACAAGAAGAAAGACAACTGCCCCGTGTCCGCGTCTTTTTATTCATCTTTCAGTAAGAAAAACACAAAATGATACTGCAAGGAAAAACAAACAGTGACACCGACACACTCAACCGACCTCTCAAAGACAATGGGAAACAAACAGGAAGGGAAAAAACACGCCTACGCGCGGCGACGTCGACGGCGGCGGTGGTGGCAACATGACCATCTAGCACAGGTTTCTTTCTAGGGGGTATTTATGCGTAACGAACATAAAGTCCTGAAATTTCCGGAGATATGTTGCCGGCTTGCCGCTTTTCTTGTAGACTACGATCTCTACGCGAGAAGGAATCCATCCACCGGTGAATGCATCAAAAGGACCGCTCGCCTGCTTAAGTTGGAGGGTGAGGCGGCAAGGGTCCACCAGGTCGCCGGTGAGGTGGAATCGGCGCTTCATGCCTTGTAACGCGAGACCACGCACCGTCCAGGTCGCGCCGGCGCCGCCCTTGTTGTGGACGCCTAGTATGACATCCCGCGTGCTGCCGATGAATGGCGTGTCCACCTCGATGTAGAAATTGTACTTGTCGTCGGCGACGACCGCGGCGACTAGGAGGATGAGGACGCCCAACTTCAACTGCATGTTGCTGCCCATGCTCCTCGTCCTCGCCGCTAGCTGCTAGCTACCTCCGATGGAGATGTGGAAATGGTGGACTACTGACTAGCAATTTACTTTGGCTCTGCCTTTCCATCGGTGTTGAGGTAGCTGCACCTATATATAGATGCATATGCATGGTACGTGCCTGGCAGGCCAGGCCACCGTGTCCGTTTGATCACATGCGGCATCCTGATCCTCCGGGATCTCATATTAATTGCCTGCAAGTTCCACATGCACACTGACACTTAATCCTTAATTTGACAGTCAACCAGTACGTGTCCAATTACTAGGAGTATGTCAGTATGTGAGATGCGTGATCATCAACGAAAATTCATCCGTGCCCGGCCTTAAGCACCAGTGACAGCGAACAAGTACAACTACGCTGCACATGACCGCAACCACAAGATAGAATCAACACTAATGTATGGAAAACCGATTCTGCAACGATCGCACGCACGCAAGTGTGCTTCCTTCCATCATTGCTGGAGTTGGATTTATACTCCTTCCTGTCCATTTTATATTATGCATAATTTTCCGTGCAAGTTAAATTGTGTAAACTTTGATCAAGAATATAGATAATAATACAAAGATCTAACATGTCAAATACACATAATATAAAAATATATTTCATAACAATTCTAAAAATATTGATATTTTATTATATATGTTTATACTTTTATTAATATAGATGATTAAACTTTACGAAGTTTGACTTTGATTAAAGCTTATATGCAACATATTTTGGGCGAGAGAGAGTATTGTTCTCAGGGCATCTCCAACGGGGCGACGCAAACGGTCGCTGACCGTCGTGACCAAAAATGCGTCTAGGTCCTGCTCCAGCGGGGCGACGCAAAGTGACCGGGCCGTCCGCGGCGACGTAAACCTGGCCCAAATATGCGCCAGGTTTGCATCTCTGCGGACGCTCCGCGGTCGCGTCGAGCGTCCTCCTTTTTTTACCCGGTCCCGCAAGCCAGGGACAGCGAAATCGACCACTTCGATTTGCTTCTTTTTCCCCTTCTTTGCTGCCCTAGTGCGACGCCACCACCCCAACCCCACCCGCCGCCGTCCCGCTGCAGCGCCGCAGTACTCGCCGTTGGCTTGGTTCTCGCCGCGCGGGAGAAAAGGATCGTACTCGGGTTTGGCTCCGGCGCGTACATGCCAGCTATTTTAGGGCCAAACGTTGCCGGTTGGCCGCCCTTCCGTCACCTGGCAAGAACATGGTCGCTGAATACCATGCATGAGGTGATGACATGCTGCGTGATCATGCACAACGTGATCGTTGAGAACGAGCGTCCTGATAGCCGCAATGAGAACCACTGGAAATTCCAAGGTGAGCTGGTTGCGCCACTCCCTGGGGCTTTATCTTGGGAGAACTATCTGCATATGAATGTAGAAGTCACTGACGAGAACGTGTGCAAACGGCTGCAGACGGATCTGATTGAACATCATTGGACATTGGCTGGCCATGAAGACCATGCCTAGAGGAATACCATCTTATTTTCATGTAGACTTTTTAAAATTTGGATGTAATAACTATGAATTCGTTGAAACTCTTTATTTTATTGTTTTCAAACTTCATAATTCATGCCGACGCGGAAATGCGTCTGGCCGCTGGAGGCACCCCCAGGCGCAAATGGACGCGCAGACAAAAACGGTCTTTCTCGCGTCCGCCGCGCGACGCAAACAGACGCTCGCGGACACCGATTTGCGTCGCGCCGCTGGAGATGCCCTCACGCACTGCTGACGTTCCCTTGAATTGTGAGTTATTGTCTCCAAGTGCGTGATGTGAACCTCTTGCATGCATAATTAAGATACTCCCTTCATACCGGATTATTTTGCAAATAACCTTGCGCAGTGGGACCTAGGCAATTCCCGATTGGCTCCTAATTTGCTCCGTGAAACATTCCGATGCGTAATTAGATGAGTAATTAGAGAAGGCGAAGCAGCCGTTTAGGCACACGGCCGGTCCATGCATGCTAAGATTTCGCGCATGCATTGGCGGAAAGAAGCAGTTGTCTTCACATTGCATGCAGCAAGGCAAACTCAGATCCTTTCAAACGACATGCAGAGAAAAGGAAAAGGCTAGAGTAAAAGTAAGAAACCACCCCATGCGATACAGTATTTGACGAGAGTTAATTCCGCTAATTGCCTAATAATTCGGTTTACCTTCTAAGGGGAAATTTGCCTAGTAATCCGGTATGGAGGGAGTAAGTCTTGTGAACTTGTTCACCGAGAAAGCAATAATTAAGTCACAATGTCTGCCTAGACCGCCACTTGCTGACTTCTTTCTTCAGAAAGAGCAATTTCTACTTAATTTGTTTTCTTTAAAAACAAATATTGGGTTGAAATTTTCATTTTCAGTTGGCAAAACGCCAGTTCAAACTGGAGTGGCTACCTCAAGTTATTGTTTTTTGCAGGCCTCATAAAAAGTTTATTTTTTGAAGTTCTGTTTCAGAAATGGAAGCTTTATTAATCTTCATGAAGCTCAAAAAATCTTCGCCGATATGTTGACCATTCAGGTCGAAGTGCAGCCATAGCCATGTGTGGTGACGAGGCTTTGTCCGGTCACAATCTTCAACCTCCTGGTGAGATGCCAACAAACAACAACTTCACCACTCCAAGTGGCTTCGCCCCCGGCGATGACGAGGTGAACTCCGAGTGGAGGCAAGGACCTGGCTGTGTTTTAGTTTCTCTCGCTAGCACAAAACCCACCACTGAGCTAGTTTTCGTACATAGGCTAGAGCCGGTTTACCCATCCAGCTCCGGCACATAATTTCTCATAAGGGTAACATTAGAGCCGCTTTGAGAAAGCGGCTCTAGTACCAATAGGCTCTAATGTTACCTAGACACTCCTGTTGTTAAAATCCTCTTGTAGGTTGATGTACTAGTTGTTGAAATCGAAGGAACTATTTGTAAATTCTTTGTTGTTCAGGTCCTGTTGTAAGTTGTGTACTTGAGCTTTATAATTATTACAATGTCGGGGTATCCTTGGGACCATTCTTGTATTAAAAAGAAATGAAGTTTTAAAAAAATTGAAATTTCAAATGTACTAGCATTTCATTTATTCATGAACTTTTGGCCATATTAATAAAGTGGATTATTTGTTGCTGGTGCTCTAGGTTTTTTTTTACGTGAACAGGAGGAGCTCTCCTTTTGCATTATATATAGAGGGAAAATTGTACAATGGCAAAGACAGGATAAAACGTAAAGAACAACTACTCGCGATAGGCCGCCTTCATGTTGGCTAAATCAGCCCTAATCTGGTACAACAAGCTCTCCGGCGAGCCAGAGATATTCTAGAAAATCCTCCAATTTCGCTCCTTCCACAAGTGCCACACTCCATAGACTGAAATTGAAGTATGTTCTCTTTTACTTTTACTCTTTCTAAATCTCGCAATCTTCTTCCACCAGCCAGTAATTATAGTGGATCTTGTGGCAATATCGGCACTAGCAGGATGAGTAGCAGCCAACCCATGCCAAACTTCTTTCGAGTAGGAGCACTCCAGGAACAAGTGGTCAGTAGTTTCGGTTACTTGATCACATAAGAAACATTTATATTGATGGGGCCATCCTCTAGCTTTAAGCCTATCAGCAGTCCATAGTCGATTTTGAACTAGCAACCATAAAAAGAATTTTATCTTTCCTTCAATTCGGACTTCCCAGGCGGCCGCAAGCTATGGTTTTGGAATTCTGCCAAAGTAACAAGCTTCATAGGCAGAGGCCGCTGACTATATGTTTTCCTTAGACTACCTCCAGGTGATAGTGCCATCAGTATCTGTCCGCATGACCAGTTGTAGGGAGGACCATAGCTTCACAAATTGATCAATTAAGCTTGGAGTGCAACATTACCACGCGGCCCATGGGGTTTTCTCGGTCCCATAAAAAAATGCTTATATTTATCTAAATTTAGATCTACCGAGTAATATAATGTACTGTATTAAACTCGAGTCCATGCATGTGATTGCAGGTGCAGCGAGAATAGGTGGCGGAGCTGCGTACGTGATAGCTGCGTGTCAGCTGATCCCACGGCTATTCTGGAAAACCCCTTCGTTTTCTATACTTACTGTACGTACATTTTATGAATTGATACTTTATTGTATTAAGATTGCGTGTCCCCACATGCATGATGATTCTGTTGCTGGCTGAGAGTACTGTGTATGGGAGTACATGTTACAGGGGATACTTTGACTTGAATCGAGTGCAATCGTGGGTCACGTTGTAGTGATTCTGTAGTGATTTCATAGATGAAGGTTGGTCAAGTCGTTCGCCGCTACGACACTGCGCGCGCGCCAAGCTCTGCTCCCGGCGGCCGGCGGGGAGGGGGAGCTGAGCGGAACGAAGCAGAAGATGACGAGCGAGCGTCAAGGAGCGATGGGCTCGGCGTACGTCAAGGAGCGCCGGCCTAAGCCTAACCGTGGATTTGTGCTCAAGATCAAGCGGCGAGTGTCCGAGACATGGCGACGTCGTCGGTGCTGTTGGGCGGTCTCCAGCGCGAGCATGCGGTTGCCTGGTGCTCCATGTAATCAGAGGTGGGAGGCCTGCAGACGCGCTGCAAGCGTTCGACGGAATGCTCGTGTTCGGCGTTGTCGGTCATGACGAGTTTGCATTATAAACTGCTCTTGGTGCCCGTGGATCCACCTGTGGCTCGCGTCTGACGTACGTCTCGGATCAGATCAGAGAGCTCGTTGGAAGGGATGATGTCGATCAGGTTCTCCAGAGACTTCCACCACCAGTTCAGCACTCAGCAGTCAACTCTCACGCATGCAGATAGGTCGATCGTGCTGTCGCCGGCCGGGACACCAGGCAAAGTGACCATTGCTTCTAATCTATCGACCGATACAGGTTTTAGTTCCAATTAAGTCAGCAAAGCAAATGCCATGTTCAGGCAAAGAAGAAACCAAACACATATATGCACGTAGACAGATTACTGGTGTGTCTATCGTCTACTCCCAAACAAATGACATGCATGTTCTGGACACAACGCGCCATGCCGCCGACTGTGTGCCTGAGATCGAGCACGGCGAGGCAGGCCCTTGTCACCGAAGGCGGACACGAGCGCGGCGAGGTCGGAGTCCAGGCCAGGCAGGTCATGTTGCCGCGCGCGCCGGACTTGTTCGGGCCGTCGCGTCGCGCTGGCCCAGCTCCTCCACCCGAGCTTTTTGAAGCATTTTTTTCTTTCCGAAAACACGGCAGGCTAGCACCCCATAGGCCATGGATAATTCTGTTAAGAAGGACCGGTCCCACTTGTTAGCCGAACTAATAATTTCAAGATATTCTAAAAATGTGAAAACATCCAAAATTTGAGGACGCCCTCCTCCCCGCTGCCATGGCCGCTTTCCCTTCCTCGGCCGGCCCTCCTACCTAACCTCGGCCGCTGTGGACCTAGCCTTCCGTGACAACGATGCCTCCTCGTGGTTGAACATCCGCCGCCTCCCCGTCCCCTAACCACCAGCGACAAACAAAGGTTGAGCACGCAACAAGATTGATGTCCTTGTCCCGGCGGTGGAGGAGCCGGCAAGGGCGGCGCGACGGTCATGCCCCGAGCTCATAGTCGGTGGCGAGAGGAGGGGAATCGACCGGTAAAGGGAACTGGGCACTGGGGAGCATGTACCTCTTTACGGTGATGGTGACGTATGGCGGACCTCTGGTAGGTCCCCCGCTCGGAAGGGGCGACTTCGATGATCTCCAGTGCGAAGGCCGGCGCGACGACCTCCTCCAGGGTCGGTGCGGCGACCTCCGCTATGGACTCACAGCGAGAGATGCCTATTTGTAAACGGGGAGAGTAGCATTAAGATGGGAAATACTTAGTAATCGGAACATGCCTTGTCATAGGACTATCATAGAGATTAGTCGGGTTAAAGGATTGATACAACGAAACAGTGGTAATCGATACTGTCAAGTCGCAAGTAGAGATTAATCGGCCTATTAATTGTTGATTCTGCTATTTTCTAAACAGTAATATCGAGACGAAAGTAAAACACCTATCTTAAACCGAACTACTTCCAAGATAGGAAGCTGAAATACAAGGTCCAAACAAGTGCGCCAGAGCACGGGCAACATGCAGCCCATTGTTTATGAAGTTTGGAAAAACTGATTTCATAGTTCCATTTTTTTCCTAAGAAAGAACCAAATGTAGACACTGATGTATATTAACAGTGTGCGATAGCAGCCTGAGCCTAGGGTTGGGTGGTTAGGAGCACCCTATCCCACCACAGTTTAAATCCCATATTTGTGTCTCATAAAAACATAATATTCTTTCAGTGACGTTCCCGTTGCCAACGAGTCGCACTTCGTCAATTTCAAGATCCGATCCACCGCGTGAGTCTTCGGAGGTGCACATGGAGGTAGGGTGTGCGTCTGTACATTCATCGGGGTGAGTGTATATCCCGGAGTGGTGGACCTTTTTTACTTTTTATTACCGCAAAAAGTAGATAAAAACATTTATTTAGAAAAAAATGTAAATGTGTCTGAACAGGGAGAAGGGCTGGTGACAGACAGGCGGGCCCCACCCACGTCCTGAGTGTGGGCGTGTCCACGTGGCCACGTCGTCGTTGTCTTCTTCCCGATCCATTCATCCATCTCGATTCTCCAACAAGAAGAAGAGGAGATCGAAATCCAATCGACCTCGCCGAAGCTCAGCTCTCTGCCGCCGCCGCCGCTCCACGACCTCGCCGGCGACCATGGCGACGCGGTACTGGATCGCCGCCCTGCCCGTGCAGTCCGCCGACGGGGCCTCCATCGCCGCCGCCAAGACCGCGCTCTGGGGCCGCCTCCAGGACTCCATCTCCCGCCACTCCTTCGACACCCCGCTCTACCGCGTAAGCCCCCTTTCCCCCTCCCTCTCCGATCGCCGCCAGCCTCTCGCGTCGCCTGACTCTCCGCGGGTGCATGCGTGCAGTTCACCGTCCCGGATCTCCGCCCCGGCACGCTCGACTCGCTCCTCGCCCTCAGCGACGACCTCGTCAAGGTACAATCCCACCGCCCCCCTCGATCCCACCCACCCGATGGCCTTACGGCCTCCTCTGATCTGACGCGATCGGCGCCTGTAGTCCAACATCTTCATCG
This sequence comes from Lolium rigidum, assembly GCF_022539505.1. NCBI lineage: Eukaryota > Viridiplantae > Streptophyta > Magnoliopsida > Poales > Poaceae > Lolium > Lolium rigidum. The sequence continues at coordinate 205,473,675 of NC_061511.1, read as the reverse complement.
AGGGCGTGTCGCACAAGATCCGGAGGCAGATCGAGGACCTGGAGCGCGCCGGAGGGGTCGAGAGCGGCACGCTCACCGTCGACGGCGTCCCCGTCGACTCCTACCTCACCAGGTTCGTCTGGGACGAGGGCAAGTACCCCGTCAACGCGCCGCTCAAGGAGACCGTCGCCAGCATCCAGTCGCAGGTCGCCAAGATCGAGGACGACATGAAGGTAAACCATGATCATCACCACTCTGCCTCTGTCTCTTCATTGTCATTTTTCTCACATTGCTGCTGCTAGTGATATTTCGGAACATTGGCAAGGGCAGCTTAGCGCAACACTCCATACATTTGATCGCTAATTAGCCAGGCTATGTGGGTACCATATTTTGGACTGTTTTGGTTTGGATGTAGTTTGCGCTGTTATTTTCTCTTGGTCCGGTTGGTTCCCTCTAGTAGCTAGCTATTTACCAAGATCGAGGATGACATGAAGGTGACCACTCTGCTTCTGTCTATTCGTTAGTTTCTTTTTTCGCAGTCTCTGGAGGAGACTAGGAGAGGACACATTGCTGCTTGTAAGATTTCGGAACGTTGACCACAGCAGTCTAATACTACATACATGTGGCCGCAAATCAGCTAGGCTCTGTACTTTGGACAGTGTCTGTTAACAATTGAATTTACTGACCCTGAATATGCTATTCGAGCACTGAACTGGTAGATTGGCTGTGGCTTACTTCGTCATTTTGTCTTCCTCTGTTTGGTTCCATCTAAGTAGCTATTTGCACAGCTAGTTTCTTGATTATTCCATTTGTTGGTCCCTTTTCTAGCATTAAGTTGTCGCATAATGTTCACGATGCAAACTGCTGCGGAAACATTCTGCCTAAATTTTGTAAAGAGAAACTATCAGAAATGTTATGCGTGTGATTTGTGCCCAACTATCAGCAACATTATCATATAAATTGAAGGGAAAAGGGATAACTCGAAGTAAATAAAATACCATGTCGATGTCCCCAGCCCTCGTCAGAAGTGTTACCTTTTGGTCACCATTATAGAACTTTATTTTATTTTGTAATAGATGAAATAATTGTTTTGGGTGGATGTTGTATTTACAAATAGACTGAATACGCTCTTCTCCAGGTCAGAGTTGCGGAATACAGTAACGTTAAGAGCCAGCTCGGTGCAATCAACAGAAAGCAAACTGGAAGGTAAATTATGACCTGACCATACCTTATGACTAGCTCTAGGTGGACATGCTTGAAACTAGTAGTATATCATGTATGCAGCACTATCTGTTGCTCCTGAGTCCAATGCCAATCGATTTGTTCTTGTATGGCAGTTTAGCAGTCCGGGATCTTTCCAACCTGATAAAGCCAGAGGACATGGTCACTACGGAACATCTAGTGACACTCCTTTCTATTGTCCCTAAATATTCTCAAAAGGACTGGCTAGCAAGCTATGAGTCACTTGATACATTTGTGGTAAGTTAAGAAATTCTGAGTATGCCTTTGAAGTTTGAATAATGATAGTGTCAGTGATAAACCATCGTTTGAACTATTTTCATGTCATGCTTCCTTTCAGAAATTGGATATTCTACCTGTGGCTTTTAATTTAAAACCAAGAGTGTTATTAAATTCCAGATGCATTTGACTTGCAACTCCTTTACTCGGATGCTATTTTACTCTGTCCTTATGAGGAGCTTTTTTTTTTTTCTACTTCAAGTTATCCAAATTTGTGATCGTATTCAGTCAATTCTTTCGTCAGAGCTAATTATTGATTGATAGGTTCCGAGATCATCGAAAAAGCTTTATGAGGACAACGAGTATGCTCTCTACACTGTCACATTATTTGCTAAGGTTGTTGACAACTTTAAGGTCCATGCTCGTGAGAAAGGTTTCCAAGTAAGTTTATTGCTCTGGCCGTTTTGTTGAACCTTTGCTTACACATAACCTTAATTTGGAAAGGTGGCAGTACTCCATGCAGCCCTTGATATAGCTCCAAATAGCTTGGGAAATAATAATCTTGTTAGTTGCTGCCTATCATTCTTTCGTAATTTTTTCACCACTAACATATGTTTCATACTGGATTCCAGATCCGTGATTTTGAGTATAGTCCTGAAGCACAGGAAAGTCGGAAACAAGAGCTGGAGAAGCTGCTCCAAGACCAGGAACTTATGAGGACCTCTCTCTTGCAGTGGTGCTATGCCAGCTACAGCGAGGTACATGTCTTTTGCGGTATATATGTCATAATATTGTCAATGATGAAGCCATAAGGTGAACAAACCACAGGTGCTGAGTTCATCCATGTTTGCAAAAGACACTGTAGAAACAACCCGTTCGTTTCTTCATTTTTACAATTTTCTGAATTCTTCTCAAGTTAAATTGCAAGCCTGTAAGGTTTTTAATTTCTTCATCTGCTTCAATTGTAGTCTCAAGGTCAGATGACCAAACTATGCTGAATCTGAAATTCTATTTTCATAGTGCTTGCTAACATCTGCCAGCCTTACATAGTTGCCGCTTTGGTAGTTTTCTCTTAGTTAAATTTTGAATGAGGGTGTTAAGAGCAACTGGTAGGGTATTCACTCTTATCTCTTATATTATGTAATTTTTTGACAATAAAAGGGTAGGGTATGGGCATACCCGTGGGTATGAGGCTACACCCGTGCCTACTCATGACTTAACGGGTAGGGTATGGGTACTACCCATGGGTGTAAAAGTGTAGCCATACCCTGCCCATGCGGGTAGGGTACCCGCAGGTATCCGTACGTGTGGGTAAATTTGCCATCCCTATGGCATACTGGGGGTTATTTTTGTTAATGTCGTTATTGTCTCAAAAGTGCATCTTTGTTAGGGCGAAATCCATATGGTGGTAACTTGCTCAGCAGATTGGCATGCACCCCCTTTGTTTTCTGATCTGTGATAGTTAATTAAATCCACAATTGATGGCTGCTGTTCCTTAAGCTATGCAGACCATCACTGCCTGTTCTCATAACATAATAGTAATCAGAAAAACTGCTGCGCTTCTCTATCAGTGGAGAGGTTGAAATTTATGGTGCTGCTATTCGTCTGCATATAGCAGCGCTAGATGGAGAACTGGAAAACTATGGTCCTGTCATTCATCTGCATATAGTAGTGCTACATCTAATTTTCATCATGGCAGAAGTTAACTGATGAAAGCCTAGTAGATATAATGCCATATCACATGATTGATGATAGTTATTTCAGAAAAATGAAAAAAATATTGGGTTTGCTATGTATGTTTTCCTTTCATCGTAAATACTTGTTCTCATGGTTCCTGAGTTGTAACTGCTTTTACTCTACTATGTTTCTAGGTATTCAGTTCCTGGATGCATTTCTGTGCTGTTCGTGTCTTTGTAGAGAGTATTCTGAGATATGGTCTGCCTGCTCGGTTCCTGGTAATTTGCCTTGCTGTTATTTGATAGCCAATTTTATACTTTCACATGTGTTCTGTAAATATGCATGTAGCATTTGAAATAGAAAACTGCATAGTTCATTGTAATGGCCCTTGCTGTATTCCGATAGTCAATTTTATACTATCATGGCTGATCTATAAATATGCCCGTTGTGTTTGCACCAGTCTGTTGTTCTAGCACCGTCTACAAAGAGTGAGAAAAAAGTACGGAGCATCTTGGAAGGGCTCTGCGGCAATGCAAATAGGTACATTCCTTGTTTGGGTCACAATCTATTTGGGTTGTTAGTCGCAGCTTGCTCATCTTTTTGGCTAACTGAACATTTGAATTACAGTAGCTACTGGAGATCTGAAGATGACGTGGGTATCGCTGCTGGTCTCGGAGGCGAGACAGAGTCCCACCCTTATGTCTCCTTCACCATAAACTTTGTCTGAGCGCAGCGTTTTCTTTGCAATTGGGTTCGAGCACCTATATTACCTTTTTGAGTATAATCCTAAAACCATCGGATGGTTCAGTGTATATTATTTGTAATGTGTCGATTCTTTCTTGGTCTATCGGTTTGTACTGTTCTGTAGGAGATGAGCCGATCAATAATGTAGATTCCTGAAGAAGAACCTGAAACATTTCCTCGCACAAAGTGGACCTTTTTTAATCCTTCCTGCAGTACTGCAACTGCTAGGTTTTGTGCAGTATTGTATTATTGGACCTTGGAAGCACTTGTGGATACTACATTCTTGTAACTTTGATTTACCAGGTTCATAATAAATTATGTTGAATAACCCAGTTCATCGCTGGGCTTTTATGTGACTTCATGTGTACCTCTGTTGGCTGTAAATACATGTATTGTTGCTTGGTCAGATTAACATCTACGGGGTGCACGGACAAGATGACATGGTTGTTGGTTCGAATCTAAGAGGCTTAGAGGCATCAGGCGGGCAAGAAAAGGCATCAGTGGTGTCTATTTGAAGCTATGTTGCATCAGATGGCCTGAATTGTCGGGTGAAAATACGAGTATGGTGCGAAAAGCAATGATGCTTGCACACAAGGGGCGTGCATTTGCAGCCTTTTCGGCATGATTTAGTGACACATATTAGTGCTACTTGATGGTGAAGGACTGTTGTTAAATCACGGAGTACAGAAATGAGATTCAGAGTAGCAGTTGTAAATTCAATTGGCTTCAAAAAATGCTGGATGAGTTATAATAAAACATGAAAATCCATTCCACCGAAAGTAACACACCATAGCAAAATTAGTTCATATCATACATCTGATGATCCGAAGCAGCCATAAATGCGCGTGGTTTCACTTTCACATAACTAATCCAGACGATTACAAATAATATTCCACAAGGAGTACGGAATAAACATGATACATTTACGTTACGGGAGAGGAAACCGTGAGGCATACACAGCTACCACGGGTGGACTAATATTCTGAATGAAAAGTGTTAAAAAATATATACAACATAGGAATAAAATTTTCATCCCCTTTATTCGAGTAGCAGCATCTTCGTATGAAGGTATGCTTACTTTTTGCCTGTGTCGTTTTTGAACCATTTCTGCCAAGTAACGGAAATAACATACAACCAGTCATATAGCTGGTCGAATAGCCCGAAATAAGCATACCTCCACCTCTTCATGAAGAGAAGTCCACAAAATACCATCCAGGTGCCTGCCACAAAACCAACAATTGATCCTAGAAGGAAATCCATTTGAGACAAAACACCTCCAGACCATATTGCTGAATCACAGTTAGCCAGCGGATCTGCGGGAAGACCAAGGCATTGCCTTGGAACTGGATGGCCACAAAGACCGGGATTACCGATGTACATAGAAGCTGGATCATCTGTGTTGAGGACGTCAAGTTGATGTCCCGAGGGTATTTTTCCAGACAAGTTGTTGAATGACAAGTTTAGATAGCTCAAGTATGTCAAGTTTGATAAGCACTGAGGAATTCCACCTTCAAGTGCGTTCTTTGAGAGGTCAAAAGACTCAAGTGATCGAAGGTTGCCGATCTGATATGGGATATTTCCAGTCAATAAGTTTGATGATAGATTTAAATTTATGAGACCGATAAGGGATCCTAGTTGCATTGGAATTTCTCCAGTTAAATGGTTGGAAGATAAATCAATGCTCATTAAATATAGAGTATTCTGTCTGTACTGAAGCACTTGCCCTTTTATCACCACCGAGAAGCTATCATCTGACATTCCCATATCATAGGGAAAATAATTTTCATTGTACCATTCTCCAAAAGGATTCACATAATCATCACCAGAACCGTCAATCAAAGCTTTCAAGTTTTCTAGATAGTTCGGTATGACCCCAGAGAAGTTATTATTGGATAGATCTAAAATGCGAGCAGCAGGAAGTTCCATTAATTCAGCTGGAATGTTACCAGAAAAGTTGTTCGATCTTAACAGTAGTATAACCAAACTAGTCATGGCTGTACTAGAGGGCTACTCCGGTGCTCCCCCCTAAACTAAGTTGAAGGGTCATAGTTGATATTTTTTCCTATGTTGGATCCGCCGAAATTCATGTCTAGCCCATGTATATTTGTCTATATTGATACGATATGTACGTCGCGCAAGGAAAAAGAAGAGATTACATAAGCAAGATCTTTATAGCATTTTTTTTATTTCGGCACACGCACGTGACCGTAGATACGTATAAAACGAGGTACAACACAACGACCATACGGCATGTACATGGCTGTACGGACGGTGGACCTACACTCAAAATTACGATCGTGAGCCCTCTTACGAACATCTATGAAAAGATCTCCACCATTATTGTATTTTAGGTGCCCATATTTTTTCCAAGGGAGGAGCACCGGAGCAGAAGTGGCTGTACTAATCCATCCAGGTAACTCTCCGGTGAATTTGTTTCGACTTAGATCAAGAAACATAAGATTTTGGCACTGTTGCATGACCAAAGGAAATCCACTTGAAAGACTGTTGTTACTTAGAAGGATAGTTGTGATCTGCAAACTAAAAGAACTCATTGAATTGACTCTTGAAGAGTTGTCGATATAAGGGTTCCGTTGTTTAAGCTCTTTTACACCACAATCAGGAAGTTCTCCTGAAAGCATATTGTTTGAAAGATCTAAGACCCGCAGATTTCGCATTTGACAAATTGACGTCGGAATGGTCCCAGTTATAGAATTAGAAAACATAATTGCAACCTGCAGACCTGGAGCTCGGAAATTTGATGCAAACCCATTTAAAGAGTTTCTAGATATGTCCAGTAACTCAATTTTTCTTGGTAACCTGGGTATCAAACCAGTCAATAGATTTGAATGCATTGAAATTGCAAGTACTGACATGAACTCTAAATTGAGCGGTAGCTCACCGCTAAGTTGGTTCAAAGATATTTCCAAAACTCTAGCATCAGAAAAGCTAGTCCAAAACCAACCTGGAATCCTACCAACTAGACTCGTGTTTGAAATATCAAGATGGATAATGCTCTTCTGCCATCGAAGCCAATTAGGAAACTCGGGGCCTAGATGACAAGATGTAAACCATGCATAATCCAAGTTGAACCCAGGTACCCAATGCGAGTCGGTAATGAGTTCTAGATTAGTATAAGATAAGTCAATGGTCTTCAAATTCACCAGACCAACAAAAAGATCTTCTGATATCACACCACTCAAGTTGTTCAATCCAAGGTATAACTCAGTCAAATTTGTAAGTATGCCAATCTCCACGGGAACTGAACAGCTCAACTGGTTGTTACTAACATCAAGAATGCTTAAACTAGTAAGCTTTGCCAGATATTGTAATGTTGTGCCAGTGATGTTTGTACTCATCAGACTCAGCTCATGCAAATTCTTCCAGGAACAATTGGGTATCTTATCTATCAAGTTTGTTATGTCCCCACCGATGTTGTTGCCGCTAAGATCAAGAGACCTCAAATCACACATATTTTGCATTGTTCCTGGTATCATTCCCTTGATGTTGTTAAATGAAATGTCAAAGGTTTCTAACAATGTCAAGTTTCCCAACTCGTCAGGAAATATGCCTGATAATCCACAAGACATTAAGCTTAAGCTCTTGAGGCTAGTTACATCCCAGAACCAACCGGATGTAGCTGGGATGTTCAAAGAGTTATAGGAAAGGTCAAGCTCCTCGAGAACTGTAAGGTTGTGTTGCACAAGTGTTGACGGAGCATTAATCATATTAATACCACATGACCTGAGAATTAATACAACCAAATTGGGAAGAGCATCGACCGGAAGTGCCCAGTCAACGACTCCGCTGAGGTTGATGGCAGCCATGTTGAGATGCTCTAGCGAGTGGAGACGCGCTAACCAAGATATATCCTTTGAGTATAGACTCTTGTAGGTAATATCATTGTGGATGTCAAGTAGTACCAGGTTGGAGAGGTTGCCTAGCTGAGGAGGCACTAGACCATGGAAACCCACGTAGGAGAGGTTGAGATACGTTAAACTATGAAGAGAACCCAGAAATCGTGGCATAGGCATTGCACCTCCAAGAAAAGTATTCCCGCTCAGGTCTAGATACCTCAAACTACGTCGGAGAGCAAGAAGCGAAGATGATACCTCTCCATGCAACGAGTGGCCCTGAGAGTCCTCGAGACCAAACGATTCATCCGCTGTTGGGGAACGGTTGCGGAGGTCGAGTTTGATGACATGGCCTGTCCGGCTGCTGCAGGTGACGCCTCCCCACCGGCAGCAGTCATGGTGTCCTTGCTGCCACGAGATGAGGAGATTTTGTGGATCGCTTGTGATGCCGGCCTTGAAGGCCAGCAGCGCAGTCCTCTCGGCCGGGAAGCAGCTCCCGTTGGCTATAGCACTCCTGGAGGAGGAGGCTGTAGCTGCTAGGACGACTAGGACGAGGAAGCACGGTGCGGCCATGGCGTTGTGCTGGGTTAGCAAGCTGCGCATGGAGGGGGTTATAGAGGATAACACGGTCATGTTTCTTCTGCCGAATCCACTATCAAAAGGAGAAAAATCTGTTGACTGGGAAGAGACTAGCTAGCACGCGCAGATCAGTGGATGATGAGTCACGGCCGGATGACGTAAACATGCCTGTTGCCATGTAGTTCAATTTAGTGGATGAACGGTTTGGTCCTTCGGAGGTACTCTCTTGGCACCTTCACACTCACTCCCACATGCATGTCGAGCTAGCAATTGCATTCATCGGGTCTCAAAAAAAAAAAAGAGCTAATAACATGCGAGGTACATAAACTTGTCTCGCGGGAGCAAACAGGTACAAAAACTTTAGTCGTGGGTGCAAACAGGGTCTAAACTGCTCCTAGCAGCTCACACGTGGCTTTGCTATTTTTGTGATAAAAGCGCTACATATCTTTCTCTCGCCATCGATCGTATCCTTCCATGTTACCTTGTAATGAGTAATCTCGCCGGCGGAGGGATTCCGCCGTAGCCGCGACTGTACTTGTCGCGCCTTTGTGCTGACGAGTCAAATTTTGGTGGACACGGCGACACACGTGCCACGCGCGAACCTCGAATCTTGTTTGTTGTTGCTGTGTGTCTGCCGAGAGCATGATGGCCGTGACGGGTTGCGGTCCTTGAGGACGTTGGTGGCCTGCGCAACGCGTGGCCGACGTCAAACGCTGCGCGGCGGCGGCGCAAACCACCAGGCGGTGCACAACCTGTCGCGCCAAACGCTGCCTCTGCCTCGACATCCGCCGCAACGGCATCGACGATGGAGATTGGAGAGCTTCTCAGCTGGGCCAAGCACCGCTTGGCGCGCGCAGGGACGCCGATGACCACAGCCCGGCCGGGTGCCTTCACCTTGAAATTGGCAATCCCATCAAATTTTGCCACGAATACGATCTGTTTTGGCCTAATCCTCTTCTAAGTTTGGTTAGACTACAAATCCATGGACAGGCAGAGATCTCTCTGCAAGTTGTTGGCGAAGAACAATGGAGGCCAACAAACCCAAAAAAGAATCAATCATTCGAAGATGGTTGTACTAGAAGCAGTAAGCCAGTTAACAGGTTCAAAGCCTAGGTGTGGAAAAGTTGCGTGGGAATCAGAAGAGATCAGACCACTCCTGCTTCAGTCCTGATTTTTAATTTGAGCGCTCGTCCAATGATTTAATTCCATCCTCAATCCTATCCTACTTTGTATCTTCTTTGTAAGGTGTGGGAGTGATCGAGTGAATAATTGGTTCGGTTGTCATGCCTGCAGAGTGCAGACACGGTGCGGTGTGTGCATGCACAGGCACAGCGTCAAGAAAGAACGCCGGCGGCGCGTCGTGTTCAGGGTGGACGTGCGGAGTGCTCCCACTCATTCCATTTCACCTGCATCGCTAGCCACCACGCGTGCTCTGGCGCGCTCTCTTGAGTCTTGTCCGGTCTGCGCCGCGCCGTGGCGCCAGACGCTGTTCCTCGCCTCGCTCCGCCTGCACAGCTCCCTGCACCGCAAGCGTAGGACCTCCGAAGGTCTCTGGCGGCCTCAAGACGCCACCGCCATCCTCGGAAGCCGGCGGCCCCAAGGTGTTGGACTTGGACGACGATGAGCCCTTCAACCCGATCCTGGAGGCCGACAAGACAACGAAGATGACGCGAGTTCATGGGCCTCTTCGCGTAGGCTCTGCGCCCCAGGACCGAGCTAGCGGTCACCGTGGCGCCGGTGTCGTCCAGGCCGTGTTGCGGCTGCGGCGGAATCCCGCGGCGAGAATACAAGGGAACATGGGAGGACACTATGGCGAGAGAAAAATATGTCAGGGCTTTTTAATATAAACTGCAATGCCACGTGTTAGCCGTATATCAATTGGACCAGTTTGCACCCACTACTAAAGTTTTTTGTGTACTAGTTCACCATGAGTTGCAAGTTTGTGTACCAGTTTGCTCCCACGAGACAAGTTTATGTATCTCCCGTGTTAGCAATTGCATTCATCGAGTTAGTAGTACTTCTCCCGTCACATGAAACATGTCGGAGAATTTTTTAATTTAAATATATCTAGACACTAAATAGCATGTAGATACAATATAACAACATCTTTATATGGTTACCACTTACCACACTATGTACTTGCTTAATTTACACCCATGTTCCTGAACCACTTCCCTCCAGGTAAAGACAGAAATGACATACAACCTGACATATAGCTTGTCGAGTAGCCCAAAATAAGCATACCACCACCACAAAATACCATCCAAGTGCCCGCCATAGAACAAATAATTAATCCTAGAAGAAAATCCGCTTCAGAAAAATCATCTTCTGGCCATCTTGCTGGATTTCCTTTACTTAACATTCACGAGTTGGCAATCCAGAGCATACAACACAGGAGCAAAGACACAAGCTGTTATCTGGTTGGTTCGACTAAACCCAAATGTATCACAGTGGTTTAAGGAAGAAAATACCTTATTTAGTCGGAGAACTCATAAAATAATATCTTCACAAAGAATTGGCCGGAAACAGAGTCAACAAATCAATCAGCTCTATCTGACAAGATGCCAAAATATACATAAGTAAAATTTACATATCTTTGTACTCATTGACTTGGTTGCAATGAGAAACATGATTTAACTTTGTCAATTATTGTAATAACAAGATGAACACAATGAATAAGAATCAAATGTAAGTGAAGAATGAGAGCAGCATATAAAGACCTCAAATTTCTTCTTTGGGATATGAAGAATCTTGTTCCATTCAGCACCTTCCTTCCTTTGAAGCTGGACCTCAAGTTCTGGATGGCAGCTTGATAACAAAATGGTCTGCACAGAAGTTGGCAAGCCATCTTCGGGGAGCGGATGGCCTCAAGCGTGCTCCTCCGTCCTCGCCTCCGGTCGCCCGCCCAGATGGAAGAAGCACTTTTCTTTTTGTTCCTCTGCGCACCATCCATCCATCCATACATCCGGTGGTCATACATTTCAGTTTTGTTTCGACTGTAAAACTACTCCCCTAGAGCAAGGTCCGATGAACATTGCGTCAGAAACAAATGTCGTAGCTCCTCTATGAATGATGGCCTAATCTACAGGACGTAGGCAGTGATTTCGCGGAATTTCGCATTTTTCAATTCGTGTCGAAGGAAAGAGAAAAAAAGAAATCTCGGCCTACACCAAAAGGGATATAGATTTTTACCATCCGATTTGCATTCCCTGCGACGCGCCTGCGTGACTACGACGTCCACGTTGCTACGTACCCTAGCTAGGCAGAATTATTGTGCTTCCTACACGCTTCCTACACTGAAGATGTCTACTGCTAGACCGTATTCGAAAACATATCATGGAAGAGCAAAACCCTACGGTGAACAGGGCCTAAAGCCATCCCGACAGGAATTGGGAATAGCACAAGCAACAACCCGAACGGTGAAAGGAAAATCTGGACTAACATTTGGAAAGCCTCAATTCCAAATAAAGTCCGGGTTTTCAGTTGGAGACTGGCCTCGGACAACCTGCCAACACAAAGAAACAAATGGAGGAGAACACTTGAGATTCACAACATGTGTCCTATATGTGGAAATGGAGTCGAAGATAGCTTCCATGCAACTGTAGAATGTACAAAAGCTAAAGCCCTACGCCACAGCATGAGGCAAATTTGGGAGCTACCTAATGAGAAGAAGTTCGCTAGAACAGGTAAAGATTGGCTTCTTGTGTTACTTGACAGCACCCACAAGAGAATGCATCAAGCCATTCTGCTGTTATTATGGAGATCCTGGGAATTAAGGAACGACATCTACCATGGAAAAGGAAAATCCACAGTACAACATTCTATTGACTTTCTTATTACGTATGCCAACACCTGGAACTCTAATCCTACAGATGATACAAACCAGGCTAACACAAATTTAAAGGGCAAGAAAGCAATCCTCGACATGAAGAATGAAGAAGAGAAATCCAAAGCAAAAGACTACTGGCAACCCCCACCACGAGGTTGGCTCAAGGTAAATATAGATGGCTCTTTTGTGCAGGAAACAGAAAATGGAGCTACCGGAGTGGTTATTAGAGATCACATGGGACACACAATTTTGGCGGGAGGCTCAATCATTACAAAATGCCACAGTGCAGAGGAAGCTGAAGCCATCGCACTTTTGGATGGATGCCGTATGGCGATGAACTGGACAAAACAACCGATCATTTTTGAATCGGATTGCCTGACACTAGTGAATTCTATCCATCGGAAGAATGATTGCCAGTCCGAGCTGAGGAGTTTTGTCTTTGATTTTCTTCATAATAGTTCCAACTTTCCAGGATGGAATTGTATGTTTGTTAAAAGAGATCGAAATGCTGCAGCACATGCTTGTGCTGATTATATTAGGAGACTAGGATCTGGAACTCTTTGGAACAATATGTTTCCAGAACAGATCAATAGAGCCCTGAACAATGATTGTAATCGGGATCCTGTTTTTTATGAATGAATGAGATACCTTAACCTCAAAAAAAAAATATTTTCAATTAGTACGTCAGTTCGAACACAAGAAATGCTTCACAGGACATTAATAAAGAGGGAAGGGGAAGATTGCCTGGAAGAGCAATGAAATCGGGGCGCCTCCGTAGATTAGCTTGGTTTACCTTTGCGGCTCAATGCTAGACGCTTTGGAATGTTCGTAATAAGCTAGCTATAGAAGGAAAGGTCCTTGGCAGCCCGGCTGATGCGATGTTCAAAATGTCTATTCATATGCTGGGATGGAGGGTTCTGGTCAGACACAAGGACCGGAGACTCTTGGACGTGGCGATAGCCGAGGTTAGGCGGCTCCATGGGGCGACGAGGACTTGAGCTTCGGGCGGTGCAACGCGTCTTGGCTTCGCCCTCCGTCATCGGCATGTGTTAGCTAGTGTGTGGTTCCTATTATTTGTTGGTACTCTGTGTGGTGTGTTGTCCCCGAACCGGCGGTCTTGCTTGTATGACTTGAGGTACCAGACGTGGTGGTGGGTTCGTTGTATCGTCGAATTGCTATTATGGGGCTATATATATATATGGCCGGGCCTATTGGCCTTCTGTTTAAAAGAGCAATGAAATCGGAGCTTACCTTGGGTTGGCCGGGGCCGACCCCTCGAGACGACAACGATGGTGACCATGCGTGGACATGGAGCCCGTCGCTACGCGCAGGAAAGCGAGGCCTCCAGCCGCGAGTTCGCCGGCGTCGTGGCAGACCGGCGCAGGCTACATCCTCGGCACGGCACCGGCGAGTCCTCCCTCTCCGCCCCCCACGGCGGCCGTGCGCAAACGGCATGGGAAGCTCCGATCGACGGAGCCGCGCACAGCGATAATCGCCGCATGCGGGCGCCGACGAGCAGAGCCACCGCGCCGCCATGGCACCCGGTGCTCGGAGCCGCCGCTTGGTCGCCTCGCTCGGGCGGATGCGGGAACTGCGGCCCACAAACGGGAAATTACTTTTTAATGTGTATAAGCTACCGGGCTTCATTTGTCAAATTGTTATTCGTTCTTGATTTGTAATTAGTGAACAGAAATGACTAGAATGTTGGGGTTTAGTTGATAAATACTTTCTCACGGTTCATGGTAATTTCCCATACCGCTATCCGATAGCCAATTGTATACTTCGTCATCTTGTCTGTAAACACGCATGTAGCATTACAAAAGACAACTGCACGGTTTATTGTGATTTTCCATACTGTTTTCCAACAGTCAGCTCTATGCTTCGTGACTGATTTATAAATAAGCCCGTTGTGTTTGCATCAGCCAGCTGTTCTGGCACCAACTACAACGACCGATAAGAAAGTAAATGCTACTCTGAGCGGTGAAGCACAACTGTAAATCAAGGTGCACAACAAATGATATTAAGAGCAGTGTAGCATGGATTAACGTTTCTAAATTCAGGTGGTGGAATAGAAATCACACCAGCAACATCAATCGATTTCAGCCAAAAGTAATAAAACCAGACCAGCAAAAATCAACTCATATATCTCATGGTCCAAAACAAACGGCTTTAGAAATACAAATAATTCCAAATATTAGTCCATAATGGGTATATGATAAACAAATACATTTAGTTTATGAGAGAGGAAACTGTAAGGCATACACTGCTACCACAGGTGCTACAAAAATATATTTCTTACAATAATGTGAATGACAAAGTGTTTGACGTTACATATAGCAACAAGTTCTTCATCCGCTTTATTCAAGCATCAGCGTCTTTGTAAGGAACAACCACTCCTGTAGTTCTTGATTAATTGCCGTCCGTGTTCATGAACCATTTCCGCCAAGTAACAACGGAAATGACATACAACCTGTCATATAGCTGGTCGAGTTGCCCGAAATAAGCATACCTCCACCTCTTCATGAAGAGAAGTCCACAAAACACCATCCATGTACCCGCCACAAAACCAACAATTGATCCTAAAAGGAAATCCATTTGAAACAAAACATCTTCAGACCATCTTGCTGAATCTTCACTAGTTGGAGGATCTCTAGGAGAACCAGAACATTTCCTTGGAACCGGATCTCCACAAAGACCAGGATTGCCAATGTACATAGAAGCTGGATCATCTGCCTTCAGGATGTCTAGTTGATGTCCTGAGGGTATTCGTCCCGACAGATTGTTGTATGACAAGTTTAGATTTTTTCGAAAAAGGGCGCTTTATTACTCAGAGGTTTGACGTAATACACCCGGCCTCTGCATAGCTAGGATGCACACAGCCGTACAAACATACAACTCAAGGTCTTATAAGAGTATCAAGAAACAGAGGACTATCATGGTGTAGGAGCCGCAATCCTCAGACTATGCAGCCACCCATGTTGGATAATAAAGTCCTTGGCCGTATTCTCCAATCGTGTAGACACCTCCATAAATAGGTCGCGGTCCTCCACTCGCTGAAGCGACGACCATAAACGGAGCGTAGCCGTAGACCGGTGAATTACCTGCATAAGAGAAGAATTTTTGTCATTAAAAACCTTGTCATTTCTACATAGCCATAGCGACCAAATAATGGCGATCGCTCCCACCCTGATAAGATTTTTAAACCTAACCTCTACCCCATTTAGCCAATTGCCAAAAATATTTGCAATGCTACGAGGTGGATGTAAGCTAGATCCTATCTGAATGATTGACCATATAGCTTTAGCGAATCGGCAATGGAAGAAGAGGTGTTTTATTGTCTCGTCCTCTTGACGAGAAAACACATTTCTTGCATCCATGCCAATTGCGTTTTGCAAGGTTATCTTTGGTGAGAATAACACCACGGCGTAGGTACCAAGAGAATACCTTCGTCTTCAGCGGCATCCTCAACTTCCAAATGTTTTTATTATTATAAACCGGTTGTATGGCTTCTATTAACGCCTCATACATGGATTTTACCGAGAATATACCATTCTTGTTTAGTTCCCAACGAAATATATCTTTCCCTTGAACCAATTGGACAGAAGCTAATTTGTGTAGCAATTCATTCCAAGAGGCTAATCGGGGACCGACTACATCACGTCTGAACGTCATGGATGGTGGGGAAGTTTCCATCACATCCTGAAGGGTAACATCCTTATGGCGAACAATCCTGTACAAGGCTGGATATTTTTCTCGGAGAGTGGTTGTACCTAACCATTTATCCTCCCAGAAACGTATCTCCGACCCATCCATAATGGAAAAGGACCCGTATGGAAAGAAGTGCTTCTTAGTTGCCATGATGCCAGCCCAAAAGTGTGAATCTCCCGGTTTCCAAGAAACCTGCGAAATCGCTTTTGAGCCTACATACTTCCTTCTCAACAAGTTTTGCCACACACCATCCTCAGTTAAGAACCTGGCTAACCATTTACCTAGTAAGGCCTTATTCTTTAACTCTAGATCGTGGATACCAAGTCCACCTTGATCTTTCGGACGGCATACGACATTCCATTTTGTCAACCGATATTTTTTCTTCTCACTATCTCCTTGCCAAAAGAATCTTGATCGGAGATAATCCAATCTATGAAGAATTCCTTTGGGCAACTGGAAGAAAGATATCATGTACAGTACCAAGTTTGTGAGTACTGCATTAATGAGTACTAGTCTTCCACCCAGAGATAGTAAATTTCCTTTCCAACTACTAAGTCTTTTCTGCAATCTTTCCTCGACAATTTTCCATTCAGCTAAAGTTAGTCTCCGATGGTGAATCGGAATACCTAGGTAGCTTATTGGAAATGAGCCTAAACCACATCCGAACAGGTCGGCGTATTGGTTTGCCTCGTCTTGGGCGTCACCAAAACAAAACAATTCACTCTTATGGAAATTAATCTTTAAACCAGACATTAGCTCGAAAGCTGATAAAATTAATTTCAGATTTCTTGCTTTTTGCAGGTCGTGTTCCATAAAAAGAATTGTGTCATCGGCGTACTGCAGAATGGACAGTCCCCCGTCAACTAGATGGGGTACCACTCCTTC
Source organism: Lolium rigidum (assembly GCF_022539505.1). Classification (NCBI taxonomy): domain Eukaryota; kingdom Viridiplantae; phylum Streptophyta; class Magnoliopsida; order Poales; family Poaceae; genus Lolium; species Lolium rigidum. The sequence goes on along the minus strand of NC_061511.1, from coordinate 205,456,965 downwards.
TATCTGGCCATCTCTCTTAGCGCGTTCAATTAAAATGGCCAACATATCCGCCACAATGTTAAATAACATTGGAGATAGAGGATCGCCTTGCCTCAACCCTTTCTTCGTTTGAAAGTATTTGCCGATATCATCATTGACTTTGATGGCAACACTTCCTCCAAAGATAAAGTTGTGAATTAAAGAACGCCATTCGTGAGAGAAGCCTTTCATCCGAAGTGTTTGTTGAAGAAAGGACCATTTGACTTTATCATAGGCTTTTTCAAAGTCGATTTTGAGGATAACCCCATTCAACTTCTTGCGATGCATCTCATGTACTTGTCTCATGCAATGTGACAACACCATCAAGGATGTATCGACCTTGCATGAAAGCAGTTTGAGTCGGGCGCACCACATGATCAGCCACCGAATTTAGTCTAATAGTAGCAACTTTTGTAAAGATTTTAAAGCAAACATTAAGAAGGCAGATTGGTCTAAATTGCTGAATACGCTCAGCATCGTTAATCTTTGGTAGTAAAATGATCTCCCCGAAGTTGATACGGAACAAATCTAGTTGTCCGGCGTGAAGCTCTTCAAACAATTCTAGTAGATCCTTTTTAATGGTATCCCAGAATGTTTGAAAGAACTCGGCCGGGAAACCATCCGGTCCCGGTGCTTTGTTAAGTTCCATTTGGAATACTGCTTTCCTTATCTCCTCCTCCGTATATGGGGCGGTAAGGACAGCATTCTCCTGAGGGGACACTTGAGGAATATCATCAATTCTGGATTCGTCCAGTGATATATCTGACTCCTCAGGTTCCCCAAATAAACCTTTATAGTAAGAGGTAATGTAAGACTTTAACTGCTCATGCCCTTCAATCGTAGCATTATCGTGAAGGAGAGAGTGAATACGTTTCTTTCTGTGTCTGCCATTAGCAACACTATGAAAGTATCTCGTATTCGAATCTCCTTCTAACAAGAACTGAGCTTTTGATCGTTGGTACCATTTGAGTTCCTCCTCGCGTAATAAACCAGCTAACTTCGCATTATATTGATTTTTTAAATCAATTTCTAGCGTTGTGAGCTGTCTTATTTCCGCGATTGCCTCTAAATCGTCAATTGACGTTGATAGGCTGAGTTTCTCATGTTTGAGCTGTCCAGTCATATGTCGCGCCCACCCACCCAGGTATCTCCGCACAGCCCGTAGCTTGCGGTTCCACCTTTGGATAGGGGTGCCAGCGACAAACTGCTGATCCCATACATTCTTAACCATATCCGAGAAGCCCTCCCTTTGTAACCATCCAAGTTCAAATTTGAACGGACGCTTACGTGGTGAAGAAGGGATCCCGGTTGTTAAGAGTATGGGTGCATGATCCGACAAAGATTCAATCCGGGGTAGAACCCGTACCGAGACTTGTGGGAATTTTTGTTCCCAATCTGAGTCCATGAGTACTCTATCCAGCTTTTCGTATGTCGGGTCCGGAAGACTATTAGCCCAAGTGAATTGCCTCCCAATCATTGAAATTTCTTTTAGATCCAAACTGTCGATGACAGCATTGAATAAGAAAGACCAATGATTATCAAACCTGCCTTTACTCTTCTCATGTGGGTATCTGAGCATGTTAAAATCCCCTCCTAAAATGATAGGATGTGGATTATCCTTTGCTAGATTAACCATTTCACGAAGGAAGGCAGGTTTGAGGGCATCTTGAGCAGACCCATAAACCGATACTAAACTCCAAATGAAATTATCAGACTTATTCCGAATGTGAAGCTTTATATGAAAGTCACCTCCAGAATTATCTAATATTTCCATAGTCGCAGTTCGAACGCCTACAAGGAGGCCTCCGGATCGACCTCTAGGTGGTCGTGATACCCAAACAAAGTCTTCTCCACCAGAAAGGCGATTTAGAAAACTTGTTGAGTAATGACGCTTACCCGTCTCGGAGATAGCAATAAAGTCTAAAGAATGATCCCGAATGGAGTCTGAAATGTGTAAGTGTTTAGCCAAGTCACTAAGACCTCTGCTATTCTTAAACATACCATTCATTTGGAAACATTATTAGATTTAGAGAGCTTAGCCTTTTTGTTAGGCCAAGCGCTTTTTTTAAAGGACGAGGCTCTAGATTTGCGTTCGGTTGCTTTGAGTTCATAGCATGAACCAAGCATGGCATCATCCAGTCCAACCTCCGATACCTCTCCTACAATATGTGAGAGAAGCTGGCCATCCGAAATGGCGTACGCATCATCATCATCATCACTTGTATGAGAGGTATCCGAATTGCTCTTTGACACAGGAGTGCATTTTATTCTATCGAACTCCATGTGTTTAAGAGCTTTAGCCGAAACAGAAACTAAATCAAAAGTATTACCCAAAGACACTCCAACATTATTCAGCTTAGCCGAAATATGTGGCGTGGAGAAAGCTAAAAATGATTTACCGTTGGAAACCTTATTACCTGAGGTGTCGAGATTAGACGCCGCCTTGCGTCTCATCGCCTTGGCCAGCGAGTCTTCATCCGTAGCCTCGCAGCCGTCCGCCCCCACCCCATGACGCGTGCTCCTACGCGAAGGGGTGGTTGGCATAGCTCGACGCGAAGATGCTGCCTTGGGGGGAGGAGTTGGCGAAGCAGGTCTCCCCTCCGTGGCAGCAGCAGCCGTCCCCGTAGACTCCTCCGTCGATGAAGTTGCCGCGCCCGGGGACCTCAAGTCACGCCCAAGAGCAGCAGAAGCCCGAGGCTGCACCGCCGATGCGGACGCAGCAGTGCCCTTAGGCACCAGGCCGTGTCCATCGGCAGCAACATGGGGGCTGCCGTTCGTCGTCGTCGCAGCGTCGTTGTCCGTCTGCAGAAGAAGCCCCTGCAGCAGCTCCGCTGGCTGCAAGCTGGCCGGCTGCATGGGCTGCTCCAGCAGCAGCACCTCACGCTGCATGGCAAGCGTGCCATTGTGTAGCTTGTCCTTGAGCAGCAACGTGCCAAGTTGCCCCTGTGTAGCGTCTGCAGCCGGTAGAACAGCGTCCTCGCGCGTGTGGCCAGCTCTGAAATCTTGCCCCGGTACTGCAGACCGCGTCGGCCCAGCCTCGAAGCAGACGCCCGCCCGAGAGGAACTGCAAGACGCCACGTGAAAGCTCCCATCTGTATGGACTCCCTTGGTCGTCTTTCCAGCGGACGTCCCGCCGAGCACAGTTTGCCCACCGGCCACCGCATGCTCCTGTGATGCGGCCGGATGAGCAGGCGTCGCCGAGTCCATGGAAGAGCGACGAGGTGAGGTTCTTGCGAGCGTGTGAACCCTCCCCCTCGCCGGTAAGACGATCCTCTCCAACCCTTGCGCGGAAGGTGGTGAACGCGTAGCCTCCAAAGCCGTCGATAATTCCTCGGACGTGACTTTCGGACTCAACGGTGGACGCCGCTCTAGAGAGGGACTCACAGACCGAAGCTTCTCAACAACTTGCACGGCTGCGGGAGTCTGCGGATTATTATTGAATGGAGTTACCGCAAAGACAATAGAAGCCACCTGCGCTCCACTGGATGACACTCCACCAGAACCACTAGGCTGTGTCGGCGGTGCGGGTGAGACTATGGCACCAATCCTCCCGTCCGAAGTGTCCATAGCATCGTCATCGTCGGGACCTGCTGCACCCCCCTCATCATTTCCATCATTCTTCTTTTCCCAAAGAAAGGGGACAAAGTCAGGCTCAGGGACAAAATCCGCAGGCTCTCTCCGGAAGCTAAACTCAAAGGATTTCAACTTCACCACAGCATCCGAAATGGCGTATGACCCAGGCTCCGAAACCGTCTTGTCCAACACCGAGGAGTTAAGCATCGCCACAAGGACACGGACGACTCCTCGACGACGAAGGCTAAGGAGGTCGACGTCCAAAGTTTTGCCCAAAAGAGACCCGACAGCCCATAACCCCAAGAAGTGTCTGAGAGTGTGAGGTACCCCTTCCACATGGAGCCAAACTTGTTCCAATTCCACCTTATGTTGAACTTCTGCCGACTGCCATGCGGTGATACCAATAGACGAGTTAGAGTCCGGCACTCCCACCTGAATACCGTCCATACGGTTGAGATCATCGAAAGAGGGAACGCTGATAAGGAATTCCTTCTCCCCATAGGGAACAGCCTCCCACTTCCAACCTGGAGACTCTGAGCATCTCCTGGCAACCTGTCTGGCTATAACATCTGCCGGTACCACATCCCCAGTCACAATAATACGCGCAACAGGAGAGTTCGTTGGTGTAAGATCTTCTCGAACCACTGAATCAGGCAAAGCAGTAAAGAAAGTTTCTAACAACCCCGAACCCGTGACATACGCTGTGGGTCTTGGCGCCTTGAGAACCGGGCATCTCACAGTAGGGTGAGCAATCTTATCACATATGTAACAATAATGTTTAAATTTGCAGTCCTTCGAAGCGTGGGTGTTATCCGCACACTTCCAACACCACACCTTCTTAGCCTTGGCCACCGGTGCCTGCTGAGCACCCACCGTAACCACAGAAGTCCCCTGGTCCAGCGTCCCGCTCAGAACCGTATCCTGAGCATGTGCCTGTACAACGGGAGCGGTGGGCTGCGGTGGAATAAACTGTGGTTGCTGCTGTTGCTGATGAATAGAAGCGACCGCCAACTGTGGCTGTGGTGGAACAAACTGTGGCTGCTGTTGATGCTGCGGATGGAACTGAGCTTGAGGAGCGTATCCATATTGGGCACTAGCGAACTGAAAGGACTGCGGCTGACCCTGAACAAGCGTGGACTGTCCCTGCACAACCGAAGGCCCTGTACCATAAAAAGGAAGCTGATGCTGAGATCCCCCTTGAGGCAAACCAGATCCCTGCGTCTCCGGCGGAACAACGGCCTTCTTCTTCTTTCTTTTCTGCTTAGGAGCGGTGCCCGGAGCAAAAACTCCATGCTGCTGTTGGACATTGATCATCGAAGCCTGCGGATGCACCGGCTGCTGCTGCGGCATCCCCGCACCCGTCATCTGAGGCGCCCGTGCACCACCATACGGCATGGGGGCCGGGGGTGGACGAGGTATGGTGGACGAGGCGCCCGTGCACCACCACAACGAGGTATGACAAGTTTAGATAGCTCAGGTATGTCAAATTTGTTAAGCTCTGAGGAATTCCACCACCAAGTGTATTCTTTGAGAGGTCAAGAGACTCCACTGATCGAAGGTTGCCAATCTTATCTGGTATATTTCCACTCAACAAGTTTGATGATAAATTCAAATTTATGAGACCGGCAAGGGAGCTTATTTCATTTGGGATTTTTCCGGTTAATCTGTTGCAAGATAAATCAAGGGTCGTCAAATATAGAGTATTCTCCCTGTACTCAAGGACTTGTCCCTTTATCACCTCCGAGAAGCTATCACTATAAAGTCCTATAAAAGATGTATCCCCATCATCGTATGCTTCAATAAAAGGATTATTTAAAAAAAAAATCATCACTATCTGTAGCATTGCCGGCCAAACCTTTCAGTTGTTTCAGATATTGCGGTATGGCCCCAGAAAATTTATTATTGGATAGATCTAGAATACGAACAACTTGAAGTGCCGTTAATTCATTTGGAATATGACCAGAAAAGTTGTTCGATCTTAACCGTAGCATAACCAATCTAGGCATGGCTTCGCTAATCCATCTAGGTAACTCCCCGGTGAATTTGTTTTGAGCCAGGTCAAGGAACCTAAGACTTGCACAATGACGTAGAAACAAAGGAAATCCACTTGAAAGACTGTTGTTGCTTAGAAGGAGTGTAGTGATTTTCAAACTGAAAGAAGTCGTGGAATTGACCCTTGGAGAGTTGTTGTTAGATGGAATCCATTGTTCTAGCTCTCTTCTACCACAATCAGGAAGTTCCTTTGAAAGCAGATTGTTTGAAAGATCCAAGACCAGCAGTTTTTGCAATCGGCAAATTGACATTGGAATAGTACCGGTTATAGAATTGGAAAACAAAACTGCAACCTGCAATTGTGGAGCTCGGAAATTTTGCACAAATCCACTTAAAGAATTTCTGGATATGTCCAATACCTCAATTGTTCTTGATAACTTGGGTATCAAACCGGTCAATAGATTTGACTGCATTGAAAGCATAAACACTGACATGAACTCAAGACTGGGCGGTAACTCGCCGGTAAGTTGGTTCAAGGATATGTCCAAAGAAGAAGCCTCAGAAAAGGTTGTCCAAAACCAATTGGGGATCCTACCAACTAGGTATGTGTCCGAAATGTCAAGTTCGTTAATTCCCTTCTGCCATCTAAGCCATTTAGGAAACTTGGGACCCAAATAACAAGATGAAAACCGTGCAATTTCCAAGTTGAATGGAGGTACCCAATGGGAGTCAATAACAAATTTCAAATTATTAGAAGACATGTCAATGCCTTTTAAATTCACTAAACCAGCAAAATGATCTTCTGATATCACACCACTCAAGTTGTTGTTTGAAAGGAATAAGTCAGTTAACTTTGTAAGCACGCCAATCTCCACGGGCAATGAACCACTCAAGTTGTTGCTTGAAAGGTCTAAGTAAGTCAACTTTGTAAGCATGCCAATCTCCGTAGGCAATGAACCACTCAAGTTGTTGTTTGAAAGGTCGATGTAACTCAAATTTGTTAGCATACCAATCTCCATGGGCACTGAACCGCTCAACTGGTTGTCACTAACCACAAGCATGCTTAAGCTACTTAGATTTGACACAAACTGTAATGTCATGCCAGAGATGTTGGCATATGCCAGAATCAGCACTTGCAAATTCTTCCATGAACAGCTGGGTATACTGTCTATCACCTCTCTTATGTCCCCGCTGATGTTGTTGCCGCTGAGATCTAGAGAGATTAGATTGCACATATTTTGCAGTGTTCCTGGCATCATCCCGTTGATATAGTTATCTGATATATCAAAGTTCTCTAACAAGGTCAAGTTTCCCAACTCGTCAGGAAACGTTCCTGATAAATCACATCCCTCTAAGTTTAGACTCTTGAGGCTAATTAAATCCCAGAACCAATTGGGTGCAGCCAGACTGTTTAAAGGGTTACCAGATAAGTCAAGCTTCTCAAGAACTGTAAGGTTGTGGTGTAGAAGTGATGACGGTGCATTAGTCATATTAAGGCTGCAATAATTGAGAACCAGTACACCCAAATTGGGAAGGGCGTTGACCGCATGGAACCAGTCATCGACTCTGCTGAGGTTGACAGAGGCCATATTAAGATGCTCTAGCGACTGGAGACGTGCTAACCACGATATGTCCTTTGAGTATAGATGATTGGGGCTGTACCCATTTCCTATGTCAAGTTGTACCAGTTTGGAGAGGTTGCCTAGCTGAGGAGGTATTATACCATTGAAACCCATGTTGGAGAGGTTGAGATACGTCAAACTCTGGAGAGAGCCCAGAAATCCCGGCATAGCCATTGCACCTCCGAGAGCAGTATTCATGCTGAGATCTAGATACCTGAGACGTCTCAGAGCAAGCAACGACAGAGATACCTTTCCGCGCAGCGAGACGATCTCAGGGTTGCGGAGGTCGAGCATGACGACGTGGCCTGTCCTGCCGCTGCAAGTGACGCCGCTCCAGAGGCAGCAGTCATGATGTCCTTGCCGCCACGAGACAAGGCGATTCGCCGGGTCCCTCGTGATGCCAGCCTTGAAGGAGAGCAGCGCGGCCCTCTCGGCCGGGATGCAGCTTCCGTTGGATGTTTCTCTCGCGCTGCCGACGGAGGAGGCTGTAGCTAGGATGAGTAGGAAGAGGAAGCTCACCGCAGCCATGGCGTTGTGCTGGGATAGTAGGCTTGTGCGCGCAGGGTATGGAGGGGATGCCCAACGAGCACATGATGGACTGTGAGTTTGTACCGAGTGATGAACTGTCAAAAGGAGAAATTATGGATGCCGTGTCGTGTGGGTGGGGGGCTATTGGCTAACACATATTTGGATGGGTCACGCTCGTATTTTTGGGCCAATCGTGCCTTTCACTGTCTCTTGTTGACTGAGAAGACGTTGATCAACGTGATGTCCTGATCGCCGAGGGCCTCTGACTCGCACAAACGCATAAGAAAACCTTGGAATAGGAAAGAACTCGGAAATATGCTAGAGTCTGCGCCGTATATTGTCGTCACGCACAAACGCATAAGAAAGCTTGAGGTGGGTCACGCACTAGCTGAGATGGGCATGTGTGACTGGCTGCCAATCGCGCTCTTGTTGACTGGCCTGGAACTGGAAGACGCCAGTATATCACTCGCACCTTTTTCCACCAGTACGTCAGTTAGAAATAATTCACAGGAGATGGTGCAATTGTACAACATAACATAAATCAACAGACAGTGGAAAACTTGCCCGGCCGGAGATGGTGTGCAGCACCACACGGCCAAGTCCTGGAGCTTCACCCACCTGCGCGGGAGCTCGGTGAGGTTCTGAACCTGCCATCATACCCGCCGCGGAGGGCCAACTTACCGAGCACCTCGTCCTACCACATGGAACCCGGCCGGTGGATGCATACGTCGGTCAAACGAGCGCACGAGATCGGCAAGGAGATTGCCGCACGTTCGTTAATTTCGTAGCGCGCATGGCCTCGGCTTCTTTTTCCGTTTGCAATGAATTATGTCGAGATGGGGTTTGGATGCTCCAGTTTGTCACCTAGGACGCGTTTGGTAGTCTGCATCAATTTATTGCACCACTAGCATAGTAGGAAGAAAGTTTCTACGAGTCGCAGACGAGCCACGGGCCATAAAAATCACGTTATTTGGTGGTCTGCACAGAGTTTTTTTTTTTTTTGGCTCCGTGGAGATTTGGCTCAGAACGACGCCCTCTGTTGTTTAGTTCCAACCAAAAAACCGTTTCTGCTTACCTCTTCCCTTCAGTGGTGAGGTTACCAGCGATCAACAGCACAAGCAAGAACACAGTCGCAGTTCAAGCATACTTATCACTGATCCTAGACGACACAAGTTGACGACACACCATTGTTCAGACACGGTCATAGTTCAGGACACAACGAGAGACGATCATAGTTCAGCACACGACACAAACATCAACTAGACACGACATGGTAGCAGCTACACAACCTGGTAAGCTTCGGACATGATTTTCGAAGACGACACACTTGGTGGCATCGCCATCACCTCGGTGCGGGTGTGGTCGAAGATGACCACACTGTACTCGAAGGAGGACACCTTCTTGAAGATGAGGAACTGACCTACCTTCAGCTGATGGGCGATGGCGAAGCCCGCCCACCCCTGGTCGATGTATGCGTCATCGCCTTCTCTCATCATAGTCCTGGAGCTTCACCCACCTGCGGGAGCTCGGTGAGGTTCTGAACCTGCCATCATACCCGCCGCGGCGGGCCAACTTATCGAGCACCTCGTCCTACCACATGGAACCCGGCCGGTGGATGCATACGTCGGTCAAACGAGCGCACGAGAGCAGGAGATTGCCGCACGTTCGTTCATTTCGTAGCGCGCATGGCCTGGGCTTCTTTTTCCGTTTGCAATGAATTATGTCGAGATGGGGTTTGGATGCTCCAGTTTGTGACCTAGGACGTGTTTGGTAGTCGGGGACTGCTTTATACCGACTCGGTCAGCTGGAAGGCGAGGTGCCGCACACCCCTTGCGTTTTGGGCCTGGCCCATAATCTTGGTTCCACCTCGTTTCCGCTCCCTCCCGAACGATTCATTGTTTCTGAAAATTTTGTTTAAAATTTTCTGTCTACAGATTTTAAAAATCGTTCAAAATTTATTTGTTCAAAATTCAAAATTATTACAAAATTTGGAAATTCGTGCAAGATTAAAATTTGTTCAAATTTCAAAAATCGTTCGAAATTTATTTGTTCAAAATTCAAAATTCTTCCAAAATTTGGAAATTCGTGCAAGATTAAAATTTTGTTCAAATTTAGAAATTCATTCAAATTTTTAAAAAGTTCAAAACTTAAAATTTGTTCAAATTTCAAAATTCATTCAAGATTAAAAATTTGTTCAAATTTATCAAAACATGAAATTTGAAAACCGTTCAAATTCGAAATCTGTTCAAAATATAAACAAAACCGAAAACAGAAAACAGAAAAGAAAAACAGAAAAAAGAACCAGAAAAAAGAAAAGAAAAAAACCAAACTACTACAGGCTAAACAGAAGCAAATGGGCCTGGCCCAAACCCGACCAGGGGGTGTGCGGTGGCTGGTAGCCACCGACCTGGTCGGTGTATAAGTTTTGCCTTGGTAGTCTTGATGATCCAGAAGTATAGGGGGTGTATCGTAGTATCTTCGATAAGTAAGAATGTCGATCCCAACGAGGAGCAGAAGGTGTTGACAAGCAGTTTCGATGAAGGATTCACTGTAAATGCTCACAGACAAATATTCAGGGGGTTTTAGTGTAACAGATGAATAAAGTACGAGTAAGTAAAGTGCGAGAGTAATAATTGCAGCGAGTGGTCCAATCCTTTTTAGCACAAAGGACAAGCCGGTTTGTTTACTTATAATAACCAAACGTTCTCGAGGACACACGGGATTTTAGTCTAGTGCTTTCGCTACATACGGCTAATTAATCTTCATTGTTTTGATAAGTGTTGTGTGGGTGAACCTATGCTAATGTACCGCCCTTCCTAGGACTAATACATACTTGTGATTATACCCCTTGCAAGCATCCGCAACTACAAGAAAGTAATTAAGATAAATCTAATCACAGACCTTAAACTGCGAGATCCTGCTATCCCTCCTGCATCGATATACCAACGGGGGCTCAGGTTTCTGTCACTCCGGCAACCCCGCAATTGGCAAACGAGTACAAGATGCATTCCCCTAGGTCCATAAAGGTGAAGTGTCGTGTAGTCGATGTTCACACGAAACCACTAGAAGAATAACACCGCAACTTAAATATCATAACATTAAATATTACTCAACCATACTTCACTACTAACATTTAGACTTCACCCATGTCCTCAAGAACTAAACGAACTACTCACGAGACATCATATGGAACATGATCAGAGGTGACATGATGATGAATAACAATCTGAACATAAACCTTGGTTCAATAGTTCCACTCAATAGCATCAATAATAAGTAGAAATCAACACCGGGAGAGTTTCCCCTATCAAACAATCAAGATCAAACCCAAATTGTTACAGCGGTGACGGCGTGCAGCGGTGGAGACGGCGGTGATGATGATGAAGATGATGATGATGGTGATGGAGATGATGTCCAGCTCGATGACGGTGACGATGGCGTCGATTTCCCCCTCCGGGAGGGAATTTCCCGGCGGATTTCAGCTCGCCGGAGATCTCTTTTCTCTCTGGTGTTCTCCGCCCCGCGAGGCGGCTGTGGCTCTTCGCGATGTACCCCTGGAGCTTAGGTTTTCGGGACGAAGGCGTACGCGAAGAAAAGGAGGCGAGAGGGGGCTGTGGGCCCCCTCCTCACAGGCGGCGCGACCGGGCCTTGGGCCGCGCCGGCCTATGGGGTGGGCCCACCTCGGGTCCCCTCGGCTCCCCTTACGGCTCCCTTCGTCTTCTGGAAAAATAGGATTTTTCATATAATTTCCGTCAAGCTGTTGATCTTCCGAAATATTGCATTCCGACGGCGCTTTTTCCAGCGAGAATCCCGACTCCGGTGCGCGATCCTCCAATAATCATGAAACATGCAAAATAGATGAAATAACATAAGTATTATGTCCAAATATGAAATATATCAATGAATAACAACAAATTATGATATAAAATAGTGATGCAAATTGGACATATCAACTCCCCCAAGCTTAGACTTCGCTTGTCCCCAAGCGAAACCGAACTCAGTAAACGGGACCACATGTTTATGGAGTGAAGAGTCGATAAATCAAATACGGACAAGAAGCATCATATTCATTCACACAAGACATTCTAGTAAACAACTTCCTCATATAACTCAACTTGAAACAAGTATAAGGTAATCACAAATAAAGGTGCATAAGAAATCATAGTTGGTGATGGCAAACTTCGTTCTTGGTCAGAGAACAATTAATAGGTTATTCTTATCTATCGAGCATCGCTCTCATGTTAAAGTTTATATGGCTCATCTTGCATACTCAGTCATAATGATCATTGATAACTTTCAAAGCTATATTCATTCAGATAAAACTTGTACTAAACAAGGAAGAGTAAAAGACATGATGAAGCAAATCACAATACAATGGTTTGATCACAACAACTCAAATGCTTGCTTGAGATGGAGGGAAATAGGTTTACTGACTCAACATAAAGTAAAAGACAGGCCCTTCGCAGAGGGAAGCAGGGATTAAATCATGTGCTAGATCTTTTTCAGTTTTGAAATCATATAAAGAGAATAAAAGTAATACTTTGAGACGTGTTTGTTGTTGTCAACGACTGGTAGCGGGTACTCTAACCCCCTTGCCAGACAAACTCTCAAAGAGCGGCTCCCATTAAGGCATTTTCATTTTGGGTGGAACCCCTTCCAACCTTACTTTCACAAACCTTGGCTAACCGAATCCTCGGGTGCCTGCCAACAATCTCATACCATGAAGGAGTGCCTTTTTATTTTAGTTTTATTTAGATAACACTCCTCCCAACCTTTGCTTTCTCAAGCCATGGCTAACCGAATCCTCGGGTGCCGTCCAACAATCACATACCATGGAGGAGTGTCTATTTGTAGTATCATGGAAGTTAATTAATCGAGGCTGGGAACCCCATTGCCAGCTCTTTTTGCAAAATTATTGGATAAGTGGATGAAGCCACTAGTCCATTGGTGAAAGTTGCCCAACAAGATTGAAAGATAAAACACCACATACTTCCTCATGAGCCATAAAACATTGACACAAATAAGAGATGATAAATTTTGAATTGTTTAAAGGTAGCACACGAAGTATTTACTTGGAATGGCAGGGAAATACCATGTAGTAGGTAGATATGGTGGACACAAATGGCATAGGTTTGGGTTGAGGTTTGGATGCACGAGAAGCATTCCCTCTCAGTACAGGTCTTTGGCTAGCAAGGTTAATTAGCAAGCACAAAAGTTGAGGGAAACAAACGAATATACATGTGATAGAAACAATCATGCATCTTTCTTGTAAGCACAAACAATTTTAACTTCGGAATAATAAGCTATGAGCTAACAAGAAAGGAAGACAATGAAACAACTATATATATTTCTCTTTTCTACTTAAACCTCAAGGTGTTGTTGCTATTGACCAATGCTAAGTTTGCCAAAACCAAATAGATTTACTCAATGCTCCCAAAGTGGTACCAATACTAAAATCAAGATCAATCATATAATAGAAATTGCAAGCTAAAATAAGGTGTGCAATATGTAAATGATAAGACTTCTCATTAATATTTCATAACGATAACTCACACCAAGGGATACATAGACAACCAACTAAAGGAGAGATACTTCCACACTACAACCCATCTTATATGATAACTTCCCTACTCATGATATGGCACTACTTGATAGTAAAAAGTAAAAGGTAGTGATGATGTGATACCGCGGCACTCCCCCAAGCTTGGAACAAACCAAGGGGATGCCAATACCGATGATGAATTACTCCTTTGGCGATGATGGTGATGAATTCCCGACAAGCTTCTCCACAAGCTCCTGAAGCTCATCAATCTTGTACTGATGGGGTTCGTAGCATAGAAAACAAAAAATTTTCTACCGCAAGACGAATAAATTCAAGATCTAATCTATGGAACACCCAAGATCTAATCTACCAAGATCGAAGCAACGAGAAGATCATGTGAGACTAACCCTCGAAGATTTCCAAAGCCTACGAGATTAGATCTCGTTGTTGATGTAGTCGATCATCCTGTGCCGCAATCCGGCGGCACTTCCGTACTTCGGTCGTGCATACGGTGTCGATGAAGCCCGTCCTCTCCCGTTCCGGCGGGCAGCGGAGGTGTGGTAGATCCCCTCGGAATCCCGGCAGCACAACGGCGTGGTGGTGGAGGTGGAGGAGAAATTCTGCGGGGCTTCGCCAAGCCTGTGCAGGAAGAAGGAGGAGGGAGAGAGGGGCGGCTAGGGCTTGGGGGGATGATGTGCTGCGCCCCAGCCCTCCCCTCCCTCTTATATAGGCGTGGGGGGGGGGCTGCCTTGGCCCCTTCTCCAAGCCTTTGGGTCGGCCAAAACAAGGGGGGGAACTTCCCCCCAAGTTAAGTCCCTATTTTCAAGGGATTTGATCTTATCCACTTGGTACAGCCACATGGGCCTTGGGGGGCTGGTGTGCATGGCCCATGTGGGCCTATGCGACCCCTCCGATCCATGTTGGTCGTCCGGGATAGGTGGGCCCCACTGATGGCGTGTATTTCACACGTTCGTTGGGCAACCCCAAGAGGAAGGTATGATGAGCACAGCAGCAAGTTTTCCCTCAGAAAGAAACCAAGGTTTATCGAACCAGGAGGAGCCAAGAAGCACGTTGAAGGTTGATGGCGGCGGGATGTAGTGCGGCGCAACACCGGAGATTCCGGCGCCAACGTGGAACCTGCACAACACAACCAAAGTACTTTGCCCCAACGAAACGGTGAGGTTGTCAATCTCACCGGCTTGCTGTAACAAAGGATTAACCGTATTGTGTGGAAGATGATTGTTTGCGAGAGAAAACGGTAAAAACAAGTATTGCGGTAGATTGTATTTCGGTAAAGAGAATTGGACCGGGGTCCACGGTTCACTAGAGGTGTCTCTCCCATAAGACGAACAACATGTTGGGTGAACAAATTACGGTTGGGCAATTGACAAATAAAGAGAGCATGACAATGCACATACATATCATGATGAGTATAGTGAGATTTAATTGGGCATTACGACAAAGTACATAGACCGCCATCCAAGCGCATCTATGCCTAAAAAGTCCACCTTCGAGGTTATCATCCGAACCCCCTCCGGTATTAAGTTGCAAAGCAACAGACAATTGCATTAAGTATGGTGCGTAATGTAACTAGTGACTACATCCTTGAACATAGCACTAATGTTTTATCCCTAGTGGCAACAGCACAACACAACCTTAGAACTTTCTTTCACTTTCCCAGGTGTCAATGCAGGCATGAACCCACTATCGAGCATAAGTACTCCCTCTTGGAGTTAAAAGCATCTACTTGGCCAGAGCATCTACTAGTAACGGAGAGCATGCAAGATCATAAACAACACATAAGCATAACTTTGATAATCAACATAACAAGTATTCTCTATTCATCGGATCCCAACAAACGCAACATATAGAATTACATATAGATGATCTTGATCATGATAGGCAGCTCACAAGATCCGACAATGATAGCACAATGGGGAGAAGACAACCATCTAGCTACTGCTATGGACCCATAGTCCAGGGGTAGACTACTCACTCATCACTCCGGAGGCGACCATGGCGGTGTAGAGTCCTCCGGGAGATGATTCCCCTCTCCGGCGGGGTGCCGGAGAGCGATCTCCGGGATCCCCGAGATAGGATCGGCGGCGACGGCGTCTCGGTAAGGTTTTCCGTATCGTGGCTCTCGGTACTGGAAGTTTCGTCACGGAGGCTTTAAGTAGGCGGAAGGGCAAGTCGAGAGGGGGCACGGGGGCCCCGGATGACAGGGCGGCGCGGCCAAGGGGGCCGCGCCGCCCTAGGGTTTGGCTCCCCGTGGCCCCACTTCGTTTCGTCTTCGGACTTCGGAAGCTTCGTGAGAAAATAGGCCTCCGGGCTTTTATTTCGTCCAATTCCGAGAATATTTCTTTACTAGGATTTCTGAAACCAAAAACAGCGAGAAAACAACAAGCGGCACTTCGGCATCTTGTTAATAGGTTAGTTCCGAGAAAATGCACGAATATGACATAAAGTGTGCATAAAACATGTAGATAACATCAATAATGTGGCATGGAACACAAGAAATTATCGATACGTTGGAGACGTATCAGCATCCCCAAGCTTAGTTACTGCTCGTCCCGAGCGAGGTAAAACGATAACAAAGATAATTTACGGAGTGACATGCCATCATAAACTTGATCATACTATTTGTAAAGCATATGTAGTGAATGCAGCGATCAAAACAATGTGTATGACATGAGTAAACAAGTGAATCATAAAGCAAAGACTTTTCATGAATAGCACTTCAAGACAAGCATCAATAAGTCTTGCATAAGAGTTAACTCATAAAGCAATAATTCAAAGTAAAGGTATTGAAGCAACACAAAAGAAGATTAAGTTTCAGCGGTTGCTTTCAACTTGTAACATGTATATCTCATGGATATTGTCAACATAGAGTAACATAATAAGTTCAATAAGCAAGTATGTAGGAATCAATGCACAGTTCACACAAGTGTTTGCTTCTTGAGGTGGAGAGAAATAGGTGAACTGACTCAACATTGAAAGTAAAAGAATGGTCCTCATAGAGGAAAAGCATCGATTGCTATATTTGTGCTAGAGCTTTGATTTTGAAAACATGAAACAATTTTGTCAACGGTAGTAATAAAGAATATGCATCATGTAAATTATATCTTATAAGTTGCAAGCCTCATGCATAGTGTACTAATAGTGCCCGCACCTTGTCCTAATTAGCTTGGACTACCTGGATTATCACCGCAATACATATGCTTTAACCAAGTTTCACAAAGGGGTACCTCTATGCCGCTCTGTACAAAGGTCTAAGGAGAAAGCTCGCATTTGGATTTCTCGCTTTTGATTATTCTCAACTTAGACATCCATACCGGGACAACATAGACAACAGATAATGGACTCCTCTTTTAATGCTTTAAACATTTGACAACAATTAATTCCTTTCTCATTAGAGATTTGAGGATATTTGTCCAAAACTGAAACTTCCACCATGAATCATGGCTTTAGTTAGCGGCCCAATGTTCTTCTCTCACAATATGCATGCTCAAACCATTCAACTCAGTGTAGATCGCCCTTACTTCAGACAAGACGAACATGCATAGCAACTCACATGAAATTCAACAATGAGTTGATGGCGTTCCCCAGTAAACATGGTTATCGCACAACAAGCAACTTAATAAGAGATAAAGTGCATAATTACATATTCAATACCACAATAGTTTTTAAGCTATTTGTCCCATGAGCTATATATTGCAAAGGTAAATGATGGAATTTTAAAGGTAGCACTCAAGCAATTTACTTTGGAATGGCGGGAAAATACCATGTAGTATAGGTAGGTATGGTGGACACAAATGGCATAGTGGTTGGCTCAAGTATTTTGGATGCATGAGAAGTATTCCCTCTCGATACAAGGTTTAGGCTAGCAAGGCTTATTTGAAACAAACACAAGGATGAACGGTACAGCAAAACTCACATAAAAGACATATTGTAAACATTATAAGACTCTACACCGTCTTCCTTGTTGTTCAAACTCAAAACTAGAAATTATCTAGACTTTAGAGAAACCAAATATGCAAACCAAATTTTAGCATGCTCTATGTATTTCTTCATTAATGGGTGCAAAGCATATGATGCAAGAGCTTAAACATGAGCACAACAATTGCCAAGTATCACATTACCCAAGACATTTATAGCAATTACTACATGTATCATTTTCCAATTCCAACCATATAACAATTTAACGAAGGAGAAACTTCGCCATGAATACTATGAGTAGAAACCAAGGACATATTTGTCCATATGCTACAGCGGAGCGTGTATCTCTCCCATAAAGTGAATGCTAGGATCCATTTTATTCAAACAAAACAAAAACAAAAACAAACCGACGCTCCAAGAAAAAGCACATAAGATGTGGCCGAATAAAAATATAGTTTCAGGGGAGGAACCTGATAATTTGTCGATGAAGAAGGGGATGCCTTGGGCATCCCCAAGCTTAGACGCTTGAGTCTTCTTGATATATGCAGGGGTGAACCACCGGGTGCATCCCCAAGCTTAGAGCTTTCACTCTCCTTGATCATGTTGCATCATACTCCTCTCTTGATCCTTGAAAACTTCCTCCACACCAAACTCGAAACAACTCATTAGAGGGTTAGTGCACAATATAAATTGACATATTCAGAGGTGACACAATCATTCTTAACACTTCTGGACATTGCATAATGCTACTGGACATTAGTGGATCAAAGAAATTCATCCAACATAGCGAAAGAGGCAATGCGAAATAAAAGGCAGAATCTGTCAAAACAGAACAGTTCGTATTGACGAATTTTAAAATGGCACCTGCCTTGCTCAAATGAAAATGCTCAAATTGAATGAAAGTTGCGTACATATCTTAGGATCATGCACGTAAATTGGCATAATTTTCTGAGCTTCCTGCAGGGCAGTGGGCTCAGATTCGTGACAGCAAAGAAATCTGGAACTGCGCAGTAATCCAAATCTAGTACTTACTTTTCTATCAACGGCTTAACTTGGCACAACAAAACTCAAAACTAAGATAAGGAGAGGTTGCTACAGTAGTAAACAACTTCCAAGACACAAATATAAAACAAAGTACTGTAGGTAAAATAAACGCATGGGTTATCTCCCAAGAAGTTATTTCTTTATAGCCGTTAAGATGGGCTCAGCAGTTTTAATGATGCACTCGCAAGAAATAGTATTTGAAGCAAAAGAGAGCATCAAGAGGCAAATTAAAAACACATTTAAGTCTAACATGCTTCCTATGCATACGAATCTTGTAAATAAACAAGTTCATGAAGAGCAAAGTGACAAGCATAGGAAGATAAAACAAGTGTAGCTTCAAAAATTTCAGCACATAGAGAGGTGTTTTAGTAACATGAAAATTTCTACAACCATATTTTCCTCTCTCATAATAACTTTCAGTAGCATCATCAGCAAACTCAACAATATAACTATCACATAATGCATTCTTATCATGAGTCTCATGCATAAAATAATTACTACTCCCAACATAAGCATAGTCATTCTTATTAATTGTAGTGGGAGCAAATTCAACAAAGTAGCTATTATTATTATTCTCATCATCAAATATAGGAGGCATAGTATCATCAAAGAAAATTTTCTCCTCAATGCTTGGGAGACTAAAAATATCATGCTCATCAAAGCCAGCTTCCCCAAGCTTAGAACTTTCTAGATCATTAGCAACAATGGTATTCAAAGTGTTCATGCTAATATGTTCCATGGGTTTTTTAATTTTCGCATCAAACCATCCATGTCTTAAATCAGGAAATAGAATAAGAAGCTCATTGTTGTCCATTATGCCAAACTAGTGTAATCACACAACTTAGTATTTTCAGGGGTGGCCATTTTAGCAGTAGTAAATAAAGCAAACTAGATAAGTAA
>NC_061511.1:205346916-205437707 GCF_022539505.1 Lolium rigidum | reverse complement strand
CCAATTTCTGTTCCGTGCCGGGGCACTGTATTGTCTTCCGGAGTGCTCCCTCTTCGGAGTCGTCGGATCGAAATCGTACGGTGTTCCCTCTATTCCACTAGTGTCCAAAACGTGGCCCGCATTGATTTCGTCTCCGCCCTGTCTTCACCGTATTCATCTCAATCCCCCACCCCGCACTGAACTCGTGCTTGTCCGCCGCGATTCCTCCGGCGATTCCGTTTCCTTCATCGCGCCCGTCGATCAGAGCCTCGCCGAATGCTGCCGCCGGTGACGAGAGGTACTACCGAAACTTCTCTGTGGTGTGTGTTCGTATTATTCTCGAACTGTGCGGCGTTCGTTGTTTCCCGGAGGCGTGTCGCCGTGTTTTTGGTGAGGCGGAGTTGATTTCTGTGTCGATCTCGCTCGAAATCCGCTCGTCTTAGTCCGGCGACGGTGTGTAGTTGTTGTTGAATATCGTCGGTAGGGTGAGGCGCGTCGAATCGTGGTGTTTTCTCGTTGCTGGAGTTGGTTTGCCGTCGGTGAGTAGCGTGCCGATTTCACGCGATTCGCCTCGCCCTAGTCCGGCAACTGTCTAGAGTAGTCGTTGAAGTTCGTCGGGAAGGTCATGCGCGGCGAATCGCGGCGAACTGGTGGGGGATTGGAGGTGGGTCGCCGATTTCACGCGATTCGCCTCATCCTAGTCCGGCGACTGTCGCGGAGTAGTCGTTGAAGTTCGTCGGGAAGGTCATGCGCGGCGAATCGCGGCGAATTGATGCTGATTGGAGGTTGGTCGCCGTTGTTCTCGGTGCCTATTCCGCACGATTTGGCTCGTCCTATACCGGCGACTATCTGGAGTAGCCTAGGAGTAGTCGTTTTGGTGTTCAGGCGCTGCGAATCGTGGTAGTTCATCCCTCATTCGAGGATGTGTGTTCTGCTCATAGCATTTTTCCGTGCTGGTTTTTGAGGATATGAATCTGCACGTAGTTTCCCTTAAATGTTACATGTGCTAGATCACATAATCATCATATGCAATGTATTTTTTCTGATCATAGTTTGTTCCTTTTTGCTCATCCTGTACATAGTGTGTTCTATTTCTACATCTCAAATATGATGAATCTGTGGGGTTTTTACATCTCAAATACAGACCTGTAGGTTTTTTTACATGTACTATATGAAGACCTGTGGGTTTTTTACATGTATCATATGCAGGCCTGAGGGTTTTTTTACATGTATCATATTTAGACCTGTGAGTTTTTCACATATATCATAAGCAGACCTGTGGGTTTTTTACATTTATCATATGCAGACATGTGAGTTTTTAACATGTATCATAAGCAGCACTGTGGGTTTTTTACATTTATCATGTGCAAACCTGATGGTGCCTCCCACTGTAGTTCTTCCTTTTTGATCATCCTGTACATAGTGTTTTCCTTTTTGATCATCCTGTACATAGTGTGTTCTATTTTTTGTAGTTTATGTGGGTTTTCTACATCTCAAATATGCAGACCTGTGGTGTTTTTTACATCTCAAATATGCACTTGCACTTACCTAGCCACAATTCTGCTACATGCCTCTGTTAGTTGGTTGGACCTGTGGGTTTTTTACATTTGTGATATGTATACCTGTGAGTTTTTTACATATATCATATGAAAACTATAGGTATTCCCAGTACTTACACCTGCAACACTGCTCCATATGTGAGTTTTTTACATATATCATATGAAGACCTGTGGGTTTTTACATGTGTGATATGCAGACCTGATGGTGCCTCCCACTGTAGTTCTTCCTTAAATACATCATGTGCAGTTTTTTTACACTTCTAATATGTAGTATTCCCGAGTACTTACACCTGCAACACTGCTCACTATATATATAATTCTTTTTCGCAGGTACTTTTTCGGGTATCATTGATGTCATATCTGAATTTTTTTTCAAAATGATCCCACCATCATCTTTGGTAAGAACATTTTTTCGAGTGTGATATGATCGCACTATCATATCTGAATTTTAAAAGTTGTAACATCGTGTGTAATGTAATTTTCTGTTTGAGCCCTAATACCTTTTTGTGTTTCTTCTTTGTTTTGCAGAGTAAGTCAAAGACTCCGAAGATCAAAAAGAAGAACAGCTATTCAAAATTCAGGAAGTTAAAAGAGAGGCTACAGTTGAAATCAGTTCCTACACCTACAGAGGAAGAAGTTTTAAATGAGAAACCATTGCATAGTGTGCCTCCACTGGAAGGTGTGGTGCCACTTGCAACTGTGGCACCACCAAAAGAGGACGGAGATGAAGGTGACACTGCACGGTGTGCCTCTGCTGGAGATGTAAATAATGATGCTGAGAAGAAATCAAAGAAGGAGTTTGCTGAGAAGAAACCCAAGAAGTTTTATGCTGAGAAGAAACCCATGAAGCAGTGTGCTGAGAAGAAACCCAAGAAGATGTATGCTGAGAAGAAACCCGAGGAGTGTGCTGAGAAGAAAGAGAAGGTATTATTGATTTCACACATTTTTTTGGTTTGTGTGTTTTGGTAAACATGATTACAGACATGTTTTTAATTGTTCT
This sequence comes from Lolium rigidum, assembly GCF_022539505.1. Classification (NCBI taxonomy): domain Eukaryota; kingdom Viridiplantae; phylum Streptophyta; class Magnoliopsida; order Poales; family Poaceae; genus Lolium; species Lolium rigidum. Next base: position 205,435,169 of record NC_061511.1, on the reverse strand, counting down.
TTTTGTTACTGCAGGCCAACTTATTCAACCGGTCTTCACCTATGAAAGTTGTCCGGGTTTGCAAGGCGATGACTAATGATCAGCGGTCTTTGATCACTCGAGCTGATTTTGGCAGTGTCTTAGGCATGAAGTGCTCGAAGCTAATTCCGAGCTATGCAGATTCTTAATGGAATGTTTTGATCAAGATGAATGTGTGCTTGATTTTGGTGAAAGGGGGAAAATACCTATCACTCTTGATTCAGCTTGTCGGAATCATGGATGTGCCAATGGGTAGTCATCCCTGTACCGTATCAGGGAAACATTCAAGCAACAAATTTAGTTTTCCAGATGTTGGGTATTCATGATGGCAAGCAACCAACTATAACTTATCTGGAGAAGCAATTAGGTAAAGAATATCCAGCAGACGATGATTACCTTCGGAAGTTCATTATCTATTTGATGTCCTCTGTGTTTGCTCCAACAACTGGAATACTAGTCAGTCCAAAGTGTTATCCTGCGGTTCTCAACACGGAAGCTATTGCAAGTTTGAACTGGGCTGGTTTCATCATTGATACTCTCATCCAGACAGCAAATGCAAAAGGAAGTAAGAATTGGTTCAAAGCTTGCATGCCATACCTCATGGTGGGTTTTTTGAACAACTATGTTTTTTGTAGCATGTACTTTTTAAATTGGGATGCACTCATGCTTTTTGCAGTTATGTCCATCTCGTAAATTATGCAAGGAAGCTTTTACTATATAGCATTTAACTTGTCTATTTTTCTCGCTATGTAGGTTCACGTATGTAGATTCACCGGAAACGGATGCATTAGATGTATCGGAAGAAGGACCTCGTATATGTATCCGGACAAACAAGATGATCAGGCTTGTTGTTGATCTTGATACAAAGGCGGATGGATCTTTCGGCAATTTACCGGTATAATGAACTATCTCGTAGAACACAAAATATAGTTTACACATCTATTCACTTGGCTATATTTTATTCTTCTGTAATCATAGCTAATATCTTTTTCTTTTCTTTTCTTGTTGCACCAGCTCAAGCCTTGTTTCGAGAACAAGCCATCTATATTTTGTTATCAACCTTCCGTGGTTGACATGTTCATCAAGCACCATCTACCGGTGAATGTTGATGATAAGGCAAGTTTTATTAATTTGATGTACTTATCATTTAAGATGTAGACTGTCTCAATAATTACATGTAGTGGATACGAAAATAGTTGTGTACACATTTTTTTAACAGTACGGAAGAACTTACATCTCTCCTTTCACTTGTCTTATTTTTTCAGACGTTGGGTCAGTACAGAACTGCTGTTACAAAAATGTGTACTTCTTTCGAAGATGGTGTAGCTGAGTTCATCACATCTCTACCAAGCAGCAAGGGGCAAAACTATTCGGCCGTGCACAACGAAGAAGTAAAATACAGCAGGAAGAAGGAAAATAAGCGCAAGCGCAGGAAAGTACCTAATGTTAAGCAGCCAACTGAAGAAGTGGGGGACCAGGAAGATGATAATTCTGAGGAGGTGAAAGGGAAAAATACAGATGAAGTAAATGTGGATGCTGGTTGCAAGTTGCCAAAATCCAACAAGAGGAAAACTATGGATGATTACTTGGTTGGAGTGGTAGCTACCAACAAAAAATCGAAGGTTACTTCAACCTTTGATGGAGTGGTAGCTTCAAATAAAACTAGTCTCCAAGATGATCAACCATATGCTAATTCCAAGGATCAAGATGTAGAAGATGAGAAGGGAACTCAACAAGTTGGTTCCGATGATACCTTGTTGGAAGAAGTCAGTGATGTTAACCACCAAAAACATGAAGTTCCTTTCAAAGCAGAAGTCAGTCATGATTGCGCCCCAAACTTGATGTCTCCAGGGAAACTCCATGCTTTGAACCACCTGCAGCTCTATGGTTCAGGTTCCCAATCAAGCACTGATACCCCTCCTGCACATAATGTGGAAGTTAATGATGGAATCACAATTTCAGCTCAGATTCCAAGCAAGAACAAGAAGTCAGTATCGTTTTCAGTTGAGGTTAAAGATAATAGCAAAACATCATACTCGGTTCCAATTTCGGAGCAGCAAATCTCAAGAAAAGTGAACATTGGTAGCCCATTGGTAAGGAGACCTGTGACAAGGTCAATGTCACCAATGAAAGCAACTACGGCTACATCTGCTACCCCTAGTCCAAGGAGGCTAACAAGGCTTGCGGCTGCAGCAATTAAGGCAAACCAGAACAAGGATGACGATGTTTTAGATCGCGCAACTCCTAATGAAAGAATTGAAGTAACTCCATCTGAACTAATTGACTCTACCATGAACAGAAAGTTGGAGCTTGACTTTACAGCCGCAGACCCTGTTCCTGAAACCGAGATGCAAAGGAAGATTCGTGAGCTCCGGGATGACTGCCCTTCTTTTGATCTTGGTCTTGACAACCCGGGCTCTCAGCAAATTGAAACTGAAGGCCAAGTTCGAGCAACCGAGATGCTACAATGGAAGAACCTATAATCATTTCCAAGAACGAAGACAGCGGAGACTCACTTGATAAGATTTTTGCAACCATTGAAATGCCCAACACAACACCAGCAACTGTGAAATGCAAGGTGGTACACGAGGTTCATGAATCGCCAAGCAACCCAAGTAGCTGCACACCAGTGCCACAACCAAGAAGAATTGTCAAACCTGGACCTACGCTGCAATCACCTTACGGAAATCTTGTTAACAAGCCTACTGTCCCAAAGTCTGATGCTGAATTATACAACAAGGTATGTTCGTATGGCGGCAGAACCAAGCATCCTCTCAATGGAGAGAGGATAATTGACTACGGAGATTACTACATCCTATTGGGTGACTTGGCAAACTCTGTCAAACCAGAGGGGTTGATAAGCAATACCACATGTGAGATTGCTTTGCGAGTTCTTGCTTCTGAAATGGTGAATCAGAAGAAATATGTCATGCCACTTTGCATTGCTGTAAGTAAAATAACATGTCCTTCGTCCTTTTATACTGGAATGTTTATTATTGGAGATGTCTTAACAGTATTTGTCAGCAACTTACTTCTTTTTTCTTTTATGGCATTTTTTGAAATGCAGACAAAACTCAGGAGTGCCACATGTAACTTGGACAGAACTGTCAGGAAAGCATTTCAATGCACGCCGTCACATCGCCTAGACCACAAGGACTTTGTAAGTCCACAATCTATCACTAAAAGGCTTTTTTTTTTTGTTTTTCATCAATCTAGTTGTCACATGTTTCTCCTTGCAGGTTTACCTAATTCTTATCTTACATTCCTTCATTTTTTTGCGCGAATGCAGATAATGTTCTCCGTCCTACAAGATCTGACACCTGAAATTAAAGATGTGATGACTGGGCATTATTATCTAATTGTGCTCAACCTCAAGTCAGGGAGGTTCGAGGTCATGGATTCTCTAAGGAATGAAGGGAACAAGGGTCTTATGGCAGATGCTCGCAATATCATAGGAAGCATCAAACATTTTTGGCAGGTCAACTACAGTGAGTCAAAGATTGACATCTCCACATATAAGACTGTCTTCATTCAAACCACAAAACAAGATACAACGTAAATTTTCTGTCTGTCAACCCTATTTTCTTCATCACATTTTTTCTTACATCTCTTTTTTATAAATGTTTTCTCAGCATCTGTTTTTGTTTCTTTTTTGCTAGGTACGACTGTGGTTACTTTGTGCTAAAGTTCATTGAATCATGGGATGGAAAAAGGATGCTACCAATCAAAGCATCTGACATGCCAGCATATAGGAAGCTGTTTCTGAAAAAATGGATGGACCGTCAGGAGAACTTGATCAACTGGGAAGAACTACTGTTCAACGGTTGATAGCCAAGGTCTTACCCCTGGTATGGCAATGGATAGCTTTGCCGATTTTACTTCCACAATGCGAAAATTTCCTGTGGATGATGTTACTTTTATTGGTTCAATGCCTATATGCAAATCATATCTTTCGTCCTTTGACGACTATTGTACATTACATACCCACACAATAAGATGTTCTCCTTCTGTAATGATTTTCTACATATTATACATAAATCTACTTAGCAACAAGAACAACAGTTTGGCATAAAATTGATATTGCACTGTCATCATTATGTAGCAACAACCTAAATTGCAGATCAATGACTGTTTCAACACAATGACTGTTTGCATTATAGATTAATGCACCAACTACCAAAACATAAAACATTTTATACATCTAGACCATGTTACGGAAGAAGTCTTTTTCTGTTTGCTCCGGTACTGGGGTTATCTTGTCTTTGCATGAAGCTGCAGTGTGCTGATTAGACCCGCAGAGACTGCACTTCACAGGTTTAGAAGCCTTCAAATGCAACCCTGATTGTTTCCTTTTTTCTGCTGGTCGACCTTGTTTCGAAACATACTCTGGATCTTCAACATGATCAAATTTTGTAGAGCTACCTTGCCCAGAATGACCATCATTGCCTACATCTGGTGCCTCATCTTGAGTTGCATTACCTTTCTTTTTATTTTTCCGCTTTGCAGACTCTGCAGCTTTCATTGCTAACAAGTCTTTCTCCAAAGCTAGCATGTATTTGTCTGCTACTGCCTTCCCTTTATCGAAGTTGATGCTATTTTAGCGACTCTAGTGTACTCATTACACGAGTACCATAACGTATAAGCTGCCTCTCTTTGTTAGTTGGCTTCCTTTCTGATGGGACTTTTGGCAATTCCATCTTCTCCTCAACTATTGTATCTTCAAGCATTCTCCACCTTCGCAGTATGTATTTTTCTGGAATATACTCAGTAGCACCCAAATGTATCATAACTCTAAAAATATGGCAACATAGCAAACCATCTCTGTTAAACTTGCAACACTCGCAGTTGTAAGTTTCAGTCTCCATGTTAGCCTCAACCCTATATCTGTTCTTACCATATCCGTAAACATAATGTTTAATTGGCATAACATCAAAATTTTGGCCATCAACATGCTGGACATTGTAGGATGTAACTTTCCGCAGTTCTGCTCGAAAACGCAGGTAGATGGGGTGCGTATACACATCCAAAGCTTGTTGTTCTAATGGATAATCACCCCATAGCCTGAAAATCTTGTCTTCATCCTTAAATTCAACTGAATCCTCTGCAACATCAATTTTCTCTTGCAACTTCAAGTACTGTTCGAAGAAATTGTGTAGGCTGTTGTGTGGGCTAATATATCTTTTCAACACTGCATTGAACCCCTCACTCCTAGCAGTAGTTTGTAGGAAAGGGAAGAAGCGTTCCTTGAAATATGCTGGGACAAATGTGGCTCTAAGATGATATAGATCACTCGGATGAGTGTTGTCGGATACATTGTGTTTCATAATCATCTCTCGCCCACCTCATTTCAAACTCTTCAATTGACATGCTCGTAGTCTATTACTTCATTCAGTTCTGCCTTAGGTCCTCATGTTTAGACAAGAAATTACCCAACACAGCCTGTGCATTTTGCATGATGTGCCACCTACAGTTTCTGTGTGTGCAATCTGGAAAACATTGAAGAATTGCAGTTCTCATAGCAGCATCTTGGTCGGTTATGAAATTATCTGGTTGTAGTCCACCCATAGCTTCAAGAAATTCCTCAAACAACCAAACAAAACTTTCCACGTTTTCATTCTTTAGAAAACCACAGCCTAGCTGTATAGTTTGGCCGTACCGGTTGATACCTATGAAAGGAGCAAACGGCATGTTGTACTCATTTGTCATGTAGGTACTTGTCAAATGAGAGGCGATCCATCGTAGTTTTTGTAAGCCGCTATTGCAGCACCATCAACCCAGAAGATGTGGTCAACCTTGTCAGCATGGTCTGTATGTAGATTGAAGTAGAAGTCTGGATCTTCCTTCTTCATTTTCGCAAAATGAGCAAGCAAAATTGACATGTCCTTGTGCTTATGTTCTTCATCAATGGTAGCCATGAAGTTGCTCACATCTTTGCTGTCATACGGTACATTAGCTAGCCCGCCATACACTTCTCCCATTATCCTCATAATCCTACCAGATTGACGGAGTTTACCTTGTGCAACATCCTAACAAAATCCTTCTCTTCCTTGGGAATCCCTTTATGAGACCTCAAGTACTTTTTCAGGGAGAACTTCTGAACCAATTTGTGATTATGCTCTTCTATGAAGTATGTCACATGCCACTTCTGCCCTTTCCTCTTTACTCTCAACCTAGCCTTGCAATCAGATTTCTTAGTGATGGTACGGTTCCTCTGCCGAACCGGTGGAGCTTCTAGCTGATTAATGTCCTCATTTTTCCCACTCTTGTTACAAACAAACAATTGCTTGTCCTTCTGGCCATCAAGAGTCGAGTTCTTCGATGTACTACATTTGATGGAAAATCCAATCTTATGGGCGTATTTGTTGTAGTGCATCTTTGCCTCCTCCCATGTATCAAATTTCATCCCTGGGAAAGGTGTTTGGATTTCAGTTTGACTGCACGGTGTCGACTGAACTTCTTCATCATCATCACCTGCTGAATCATCACTTGACAGTGTGTTACCGGTTGTAGCTTCCGTGTCAGCAGAAGCACCTATGTTGCTCTGCTCTGGATTTACATGCTTGCTATGTTCTGGATTTGAATTGGCTCCTGTTTTGCACTGCTCTGTATTTGCATTTGCTGCCATATTGCTTCGCTCTGAATTTTTCGATCCTTCTGCTCTGGTTGTTGGTTTACTGCTGCTGCATGGTTGTTCATCCAAATCATCAAGCATTGAATCATCTTCCATGAATGGTTCATTAAGATCTAGTCCAACAGCAGCACTTCTTCCAGCCATGTCTGAAAATAGAGAATAAGATGTAATTCAACTTCATCGGTTCCTTAAACAAACCAAACTAGCAATTGTAAAAACTAGCCAGATGCTACAATACAAATGTAGAAACATTTTACATACATAGTAGTTTGTTTGTTTTTCCAGTGCTTTTGTACTAGTAACAATTTCAGTTATCTACAAAACTAATGTTGTTTTTCAAATCTTCTGATTTTTAATTTCTTATGTATACTTTGAGAATAACATGCCCACTAACAGTAACTTTCCTTTTTTTTGCACAGACTTACATCAACCGATGTTTTTGGATGTCCACCAAACTGATGTCATTCTCCAACAACAACTAGCTGGAAAGAACAAGGCTTAAAATCATTCTTTTAGGTTCGTCTTTAGGTTATAGACAATGAAGTTCCATGGATTTTGGATGCAATCAGAACCAAATATGTTTCGTATCTACTCTAGTTTTGTTTTTAGCTACCATGTTCTGGTGTTAATGCACATGTATCCATGAAAAATGAGTACAACAGTGACATGTCGATGCCCTACTCGTGACAATGAAGTTGGAGTTCTACATGCATGTGCAATTTACACCAGCTGTGCATGGTTATTTTTCGATTATGATTATATTTCTACAAGCTCTGTGCAAAATTACATCAATTATTTTTGCCAGTTTTATGATTCTTTCTACATGCCTGTGCAAAATAGTATTTCAGTTATTCAGTTCTACATGCACATGTAATCAGACAATGCATCTGCAACTTCTGTAGGGAAAGACCATGTAAGACAGCATTTTTACAGAAACAAATGTTATCATTTATGCATTCACAGGTTCAAATTACTTTTTTGTGTTTGCAAAATCCTGTTTTTTTACATGCTCCAAATCCATACCTGTTGCCCTCATAACAGACAAATATACATCTGTGTTCTCTAATGCTTTTTGTACAAAGCTACTAATCTAGATCTACCAGTTCATGACAGCAAGTTTGTGCTAGTATTGAGTTAGATGTAGGTGTACAAAAAGCAGCTCTGGGATTGAGAGCTTGAGTAGAAATCCATCAGAGATTAGAATAGCAGGAACTGGTAATAGGATTTTGTACATGTAAAAAGAGGAGATCTTCAGGAGCTTGAGAAGAGAAGAAAAACTTGCAGATTGGTACTGGTAAGCAGATAGTGTACCTAGATGATGTTTTTTCTCAGATTGTATTGCAGATTTGACTCCTGGTACGTTTGCTCAACTCCAGATGTATTTTTGTTGGCTGGATTGTCTATCCTGGAGTTTTGTATCCAGCAATGAAGCTGGACGGCGGCTGGAGGAGGAAGAAGGTAGAAGATAGGGTTTGGGGACAGGGATGTATAAACAGAGTTGTCTTTGGGCCTGGGCAACGGCGAGATATTGTTGGCTGCAAGCTAGCCAACGGGCAGCTGTACTGGTTTTGGATCGTAGCGTTTTGTCCTGGCCCGCCGGTCCAAATTGGAAAAGCAGACGGGGACCACGGGCGGGACCACTTTCTATTTTGGGAAAGAAAACGATTCGGACAGGGGGGCACTCCGGTAGACTATATAGTGCTATAGCACTGCGTAGCAGGGTCCAAAAAAGAATGCATTGTTTGGGTCATAGATTTGGTGCGCGATCTTGTTTTTTTTTTCTAAAATCAAAAATCATATTTTTGAGTTTTAAAATTTTTCTGAAAAATCAGCATATAGTTAATCATGCATTCCACGAACATGTAAAATATCTGCTTCCAATGTTTTATATTCTGAACTAACAAAAATGATAAAAGTGTAGATCTGAGTAGTCATTTTTTCCAGAATTTTGAGTTAAGATTTTGCATGATTGCGAGATGTATCACTGATAATCTTTAAAAATATTTTTCAAATAATTTGTAAAATATTTTTTTATTTTTTTAAATAGTGAGAGCACTGATGACTGATCCCCCGAGCGAAGCGCTTTTTGCATTGTTTGGCTCTTAAATCTGGGTCCGCACTGTTTGAGTGAGGCGAACCAAAGCGCACAATCACAATGATAAATGCCTGCTTGGGTTACCTGTTGGCAGCTTGGTACACTCGCGGTTTGGTATCTCGGTTCCATCAAACTTCTAAGGGCTTTCACAATGTATTGTAAGCGCATTAGTCTAGATAGTGATATGTTCTAATAAACAACCTCTACAATGCATTGTTTTTATAGTTATATCTACATTTATTGATTTTTTGTAATGTATGCATGTGGTTGGACTAGAAGTACTTATTTTTTGGTAGGCCCATGTTCCTAGAGTAACTGTGTGTCCATTGTTCATCTCCTTTTGTTTTCCCCATGTACAAGATAACTTAACAGCTAGTAAATGCATAAAGAAAAGTGACTTGCCTGTTGGCAGTTTGGTACACTTGCGGTTTGGCATTTCCGTTTCATCAATCACCTGAAGTTTTTGTTTTTATTTGCGTTTTGAAGTGGGGGGCCACCCCGAAGCCATGGGCAGGCCTTTCTCGCATCCAGCAGGCAAAAAAGAATGCATTGTTTGGCTCTAAATCTTGGTCCGCATGCTTGTTAAAGCACTTTTTACCTGCATGCGGAGAAATGTTTGATTTGGCCGTTTTCAACTAGCCGGCTCTGCGTGGCTGGGAAGGGAAAATTCTACGTTCCAGGAGTGGAAGGGTAGATATGGCGCAAGCTCTACGAAATTGCATGGGTGAACCTGGGAGCAAGCGCACCCTATATTCAAAAAAAAATTAATAATTTAGAAAAAGGTCAAAAAAATTCAAATTTTTTTGGGAATCAAAGATGATCATGTATTGTACTCGTATACGAAAGATTCACCATGGAATACCTTCTCTTGTTTCCTGGGTGACAAAAACAGACTTGGAGGTCCTATATTAAAGTACTATTCACGCTATATTCGTCATAGATTTGTTTTTTTTTGCCTGAAGTCAATGTGAAACATTTCTTGGCCAAACAAATTTATATGAGTACAATACTTGATTATCTTTGATTCCCAAAAGGATTCGAATTTTTTTGACTTTATTTGAAATTACTACATTTTTTGGAGTATATAGGGTGCGCCTGCACCCGAGAGCCAAAAGTCCGGGTCAGCAAGCTCTACCATATCTCTGGTGGGAGAAATTTGGTCACCGTTTGATTCACCGCTAAATGTCGTGCCATCATTTCCCTCTACCAAACTCTCCGTCTCGACGACGAGCCTCATCGATGAGCAGGTAAGCGGTAGCATCTTCAGCAGCAATCCGGCCCCAACACCTTCTTAGAATCTGCTAAAATAAGCAAAGAGCAGACACAAAGCATACACAAGCATTTTTTTTTACCCAAGGTCGTGCCACCCTTTGGCTAACAACCCTATGTTCTGCTTTGGTGGATTATCTAGGGTGGATGGCGATACAAGATGAGGAACACTCAGGTGCCGAAAGAACGCCTTAGCTACCTTCTACACCTCCCGGGCTTCCTCTTCGTCATGAATGATCTTCTCAACGTACCTATTGAGCTTCTTTCTCTCTTCTCCCCTCCCCTCAAAAGGTACAAGTACTCTCTTAAACCCTAGGGTAGATGCTTCTAAGCCAAACCTCTTGAACCGGGATTGAACGAACGACCCCCCCCCCCCCACACGCCGGCAAGGTGCCTCCTTTTATATACGTCAAAGAGCGACCACAACGGGTACCTCGAGCACAAGGGCGTTCCCGAGCTCAATCGCTCAAGACCACATGGTTTTCAGGCAGTGCGCTAACGTACTTGATGGTAGGGTGACAACTCTGGGAGCAAGCTGATCACATCAGACTCAACCAAACCAAATTTCCAGAATTAGCATGGAAGCAGTACAAGCCTGACCATCATGAGCAAAACCCTAACTGTTAGTTTCATGCAGAGTTCATGTTGTTGGCCATCTTGTCATAATGGAGCTCCAGTGCAATCACAACTTAATAATATAGGCAGTATTATGGCGCAGCAACCAAAACACAGCACATAATCTAGATTAGAATGTTGTAGTGCCATAACGTAGCATGTCACACAACATCATCACAAATATAGCAGTTCCACCAGAGATAGGTTTGTACTCAGGGTCTAGCTAGCGCATCATAAAACATTCCAAGAACACCCATCAGAATAATAGTAATAATAATTTAACAGGTTGGCATCCCTCTAATGAAGGGCCTGCTGCTTCTTCATCTAATGGCACGTTGTCTTCAGTCTTTGCTGCGTCTTCCGGCGTCAAAACAAGTCCCCCATCCCCATCAGGTGAGATCCTGTCTCCACTTCGAGTAAATTACATATAGCTACCACTTTTGGGGCAACGGTTACGAGTAGGTACCAACTCTGGTAATTTTATCAAGTAAGTGTAACTTCTGGGGCAGCTTGTAACAAATAGAGAAATTCTGGAGTTGATAGTGAATTAAGTACGCGGACCTACTTGTCAGCTAACGTCCGTCTGCCAGCCGTGCATGCGCGCTTGCCACTTCCGTTTGGAGCTTGTGCATGAGGCCGGTAGTATTTTTTTGGACGCGGAGCTTGTGCACGTTCAGCGTCCATGCGCGCCGCCGCACCAACGCCCCCGCGCGCCACCGCATGTGCTGCAACAGCACGCGACTGTCCAGCGCCCACGCTCGCTACCGCCTGCGCCGCACCAGCGCCCGCCCAGTGCGCGCCGCCGCCGTGCATGTGGCTGCCCAACGCTGCAGCAGCACCCGCACCGCCGTCCACGCCGCACCAGGGCTGCAGCCTGCCCTGCTCCAGCGCCCACGCCGCCGCCCGTGCCCCACCAGCGCACGCGCCCGTACATCGCCCACGCGCGCCTCCCGCGCGGCTCATGTGCCCCCGCGCGCCGCCTGCACCGCTGCAGCGCATCTTGGCCTGCAGCGAGGTGGGGGAGGCCGCGCTCGGCGCGGCGAGCATCTTAGCCGACATCACGGCGAGGTGGCGGAGGTCGTACGTGGCGGCAGGGCCCCAAAGCGACAACATGCCACCGTGGGCTTTGGCGGCAACGCCTGTCGCCAGCTTCGGTGGCGGCACGGTAGCGAGCGATGGACCGAGGAGCTGGGCCATGCTGCCATAGTAGGTGGCGGCAGGTAAACGTGGTAGGGTGCCTCCACCGGCGCCAACGGCAGGTGAGCGTGGTGTCGCGTCCGACCTGCGCGCGCACACACACCAGCAGATCACAGGCTCGCAGCGAGGGCGACCATGACGCGACCAAGACCAAGCAAGCCAAGAAAAGAAGAGATCGGCCATGGCGAGCGTGTGCACACTCCTGTTCGTTGCCGTGTGTAGTTGTGGGCACTAGCTAGCTCTCGCTCTCACGGATGGAGGTGGAAGAAGAATCAGGGAGACAGTATAATTTTCTGGCGACGAACGCCCTTGCCGCTTTCGTTTGTAAACCGGCGTTCTGCTGACCGGCCAGAGCCGCCGTCGCGATGGCTCAACCTGTGCGGCGACGAGGCCCAACCATTTGCCGGGCGAGTGCACTTGTGCGTCTGCCTGGAGAACACGGCAAGCGACATGCGGGCGACGTCGAAGCAGCTATCCAAGCCTCCGGTGAGCATGCTCGAGGTCGGCATCCGCGGCGCATGCATGGAGGCTCTGCTGCTGAACTCCTCCTCGAGCGGCTTGCCATTGATCTTCTAGTATATCATGAAGGTGGCCTGCTCCTGGTGGCGAGCACGCGCGCCACCAGCTTGTTCTGAGCCTTGGTGCTCCAAGGCAGGGGTGCACCGCCCACAACACGCCCAAGCATGCATGCAAGTGCACGTGCATGGCTACAGTGTTTTTTTTTATTCGTGCATGGCCAAAGCTGATCCGGATTCGTGCATGGCCAAAGACAGCGTCAGCTGACAAGTGGGTCCGCGTGCTTAATTCACTGTCAACTCCAGAATTGCTCTATTTGTTACAAGCTGCTCCAGAAGTTGCACTTACTTGATAAAATTACCAGAGTTGGTACCTACTCGCAACCGTTGCCCCAAAAGTGGTACCTATATGTAATTTACTCCTCCACTTCGCTTGCTGCATGCTCTTCTTTCATGATCATGCCTGGAGCTACCTTCTCGTCGTTAAGAGAAGCATTGTAATAATCCACGGCCAAAAAGCCTAATGAAAAGAAGCCTGCTCTCTTGATCCTGCTGATAACACTTGTTGAAGACTTCAGATCGCGCCTGCAGGTAGGGTCAAATGAGGTCATATAAACAAATGAGGAATAAGAAATAGAAAAATGCATCCTTTTGATATCATACCAGACAGAGTCAGAAGGTCTTGGGGTGACATCTTTACAAAGATGCGTGAGGAAGAAAGCGTCCCACCAGCTACTAGTCTTACAATTCCTATCCCCCTTAACGATCAAATCATAGAGCTCGTCTTTCCTCTTCTGGATCTCACGCACGAGTTCCACATGACCTTGCTGGTGCACATACATAACAATGATCAGTAGTCGAGTATCAGTTGAATAGCTAGTGAATCAATCATTGACATTCCAGCAGGCAGAAGAAGACATTGTTGTTCAACTAACCAAAAAAAAAATTGAACATCGTATATGCTGCAATTTGCTAAATGAGTGAGTAAAAGTCACAACATTAAGATGATCAACCAGGAAATAAGATTGCTTCCTCTAAAAAAAATACTACTTTGTGCAGGTAATTTTGCCCATGTTTCTAATAGAAGAGACGAAATTAAGAAGTCCCGCATGTTAACAGTGAAGAATTCGATTATCGCTCGCTAGATCCTCGATCGCGTGAGGTATTTGCACAGCAAAACAAATAGCCGTATATCATGCAGGGTAAAAGATGACAGCTTTGGTTAAGATTAAGATACCTCCTCGGTACTGTACATGCGACTTGCCACGATCCGGCGTCGCTCCTCCGCAACCGCCGGTGAAGTGACCGCCGCCCGGGTTCGCTGGAGCACGGCGCCACAGATCCTCCTCGCCCCCTGTCGAAGAAGCGCCGACATCGTCGCTGCCTGCAAATAAATAGGGATGCAGATTAGGAGGCACGAATCACCGCCGGCCGTCACCTATATAGGCTATTGGAAAGGCGAGAAATTTCGGTAGAATTTAGTGCGTACCTTGCGGGATCTGGGCCGGATTGCCTCCTCGTTAGGGTTAGGGTTCCTCGCTCGCCTGCCTTCCGCCTCTGGAGTCTGGACACGAACTCCCGCGCTCGCTGGACGAGCCCGACCGTCTACGAGCCACACTCGGTCTTCTTTCCAAGAAATTCCTTTTTTTTTGACACAAACTATTCTCTGGATTTATCTAAAAATAACCACTTCTTTTTTTTGAAATGAAAAATATCCACTTCTGAGAGAATGTCATTCGGTTAGCTTTAATTGGTGATCAAAGACAGACGGAAGGTGACCAACACTCCTCGCCTCGTGTCGGTGCCGCCGCCGACCTGCCCTGCCTCTGTGGCCTTCAGGCCATGGGGGTGCGGTGGATCGTAGCCCTCGTCGGCGGGAGGGCTCCACGCCTGTTTTTGTGGGTTCTGTTCTCCGTTTGTAGGATCAAAGTTTGTAGGGGCAATGCTCACGTGCAATAAGGTCTCCCTGGCTTCAACCCCATCTCAGCGACAACGTCGTGAGGTTTGTAGGAGTGGTGTCATCTTGGAGGTTTTCGTCTGGCTGTGGGGATCTTCGGATCATCAAGGAGCTTCTGTGGGGATCTTCGGATCATCAAGAAGCTTCAGCGGCAGTTCATCCTTCTTCTTCTTCATCAATATCATTCGGTTAGCTTTATTGGTGATCAAAGAAACTTAGATCATCTAAAAAAAAAACTTAGATCGTTTCCATTTTTCGCTTCCAATGGGCCAAAATAATTCGCATGTTGCTGTGCTTGTGGGCACTAGGCAGGCAGTAGGTTACCAGGTCTAATCTGATCTAACCATTTATGCAGGTTTTACATCCCATATTCCGTCAAGTCATAATCGAGTGCAATCGCATGTATACTACACAAATCTGTAGCTAATAATATACACAATACTGCGATTTTTTTTAAATAGTACACTTTTTAATATTAATTCCAGGAATAATATTCGTTTTTAGGAATTTTCAGAAATAATACACCGTCGGGTAGGGCTAACACGAAATAACAAAATCGTGTTTGAGGAACCCGAATCCTCAATATCGGGTTTGAGAAACCCGATTTTAGGATTCTTGTGCGTTGTCAGAAAAGCGAAAAAGAATTCGGGCATGGTGAACCCGATTTCAGTAAATCGGGCGTGGTGAACCCGAATTTACTTGATCGGGGATGGTGATCCCGATTTCAGTAAATGGCATGTATACTACACAAATCTGTAGCTAACAATATACGCAATACTTTGGTGCACAACACATTAGCCTCGGAATCACATCACCACGCCAATAGAGTAAGTTCAATAATATACACAATACTTCGGTACACATCCCATTAGCATCAGAATCACATTACCATCATTTAACACAAGGCATCTCAGCCCAGGCAACTCTCCAACAGCCCAGTAAACTTAACATCCAAAACAACATCATCGACTAGATTAGCATGCCATAATCATAGCATATAGCATGCCACACAACATCACAAATATAGCAGTCCACCGATGCTAGACTTGTACTTAAAGTTCTAGCTAGCACATCATAAGAACATTGCAAGAATGACCATCAGAACACTAGTAATAATTTAACGAGTTGGCATCCCTCTACAAGAGGGCCAGATGCTTCTTCATCGAATCATGCGATGTTGTCTTCAGTCTTCAAGGCTGATTCTCAATCAGGCGAGACCCTGCCTCCGCTTCACGCATTTCTGCCACAATCATTGCCCGGATTATCTTCCTTTCACCAATCAAACGTTTGATAGTAAGCCCAGCATAAGTAATGAGGCTGCTTAATGCAACTAGCCCCGCTATCTCAAAGGCATTGATGGCCCTTTTTGATAAACACATCAGCTGCCTGCAGGTAGGTCAAATGGGATCATATCAACTCCTGTCACAAAGCAAAAGGAAGAACCAAGGAATAGACAACTGCATACGTTCCGATATCATACCACTTGGTGTCTCCCGGTCTTGGCTTCACCTGTACGGAAAGAAGCTGGAGTAGGCGCTTGTTCCTAAAGCTACTAGTCCAAATGCTCTGCTCCGCCTTGAGCATCAAATCATAGAGCTCCTCTTTTTTCTGCTGGATCTTGCGAGTAAGCTCCTCGGTAATTTGCTGGATACACATAGATAATGATCATTAATCAAGTGCTGCTAAGAAGAATACTGTCAATTGAAGATTCAATATGTAACGCAAACGCATGATGCAAAGCAACTATTAACAGGGTCAATATCGTGCAACTGTTTGGTTGCTAATTATGGGGCCTGTTGAATGGATTGCTTGAAATAACTTCCCTCAGTTGAATAGATAAGAAATCAATCATTGGCTAGTGTTATGAACTGCAGCAGGCACAGGAGGAGATTGTTCGATGCATCAAAACAGCAGAGCAACACATTAGGCATCTTATATGTTGAGGCTGCTTCCTCTAAACAATGCTACTTTGTGCGGGTTAATCTTGCTCTTATTAGCAGAGAGACCAAATTAAGAAGTCACATGTTCGCTCCATAGTGAGGTATTTGTACAGCAAAACAACTATTCAAAAAGTCATGCAGAGGTAAAATATGTCAACTTTGGTTAAGATGTCTTTCATCGGTGTGCACAGGAAACAAATCATTGGCTAGTGTTATGGATTGCAGCTGGCACAAGAGGAAATTGCCCAAAACAGCAGAGCAACAAATTAGACATCCTATATGTTGCAATTTGCTAAAGGGGTGAGTAAAAGCCACAACTTTAAGATGATCAACCAGGAAATAAGGCTGCTTCCTCCAATACTGTTTCTACTAGCAAAGATACCAAATTAAAAAGTCACGCATGTTAACAGTGAAGAATTCGATTATCGTTAGCTCGCTCCTTGATCGAGCGAGGTAGTTGCACAGCCAAAAAGAAAAGCCGGGGATCATGCAGGGTAAAAGATGTCAGCTTTGGTTAAGATACCTCCTCGGTGCTGTACATGCGCCTTGGCACGAGCCGGCGCCGCTCCTCCGCAACCGCCGGTGATGTGACCGCCACCTGGGTTCGCTGGAGCACGGCGCCACCGATCCTCCTCGCCCCCTGTCGAAGAAGCGCCGCCATCGTCGCTGCCTGGAAATAAATAGGGATTAGGAGGCACGAATCACCACCCGCCGGCCCCTTCGCTCACCGCCGCCGGCCGCTCCTCCCCTATCTAGGCTATCGGGTTGAAAAGGCGAGAAATTTCGGTAGAATTTGGTGCGTACCTTGCGGGAACTGGGACTGCCTCCTCGTTAGGGTTCCTCGTTCGCCTGCCTTCCGCCTCTGGAGTCTGGGCACGAACTCTTGCTCTGTCTAGAGGGTGGTGCGGGGCGTTCCTTCCTTTATATTCCCGCGAACGGGCCGAGCCCGACCGTCTACGATCCGCACTCGGTCTACTTCTTTCTTTCTTTCTTTCCAATAAATTCTCTTTTTTTTTTTGACACAAACTATTATATGGATTCATCTAAAATAAACACTTTTTGAGGAAATGCCATTCAGCTAGTTTTATTGCTGATCAAAGACTCTTACATTGTTTATATTAAAAAAAAGCTACAGAATGATCATCCCAAATACAAGAAGTAAGGGCAGGGCATGTTTGGATACTCGCGAGTCCATTTATCGTATCCGCTGGGCCAAATTTCATGCATTTGGTAGCTCACCCTGTTTTAAAATCTTGGTTCGCACACTTCTTAGAGCATGTTTTCTTGCCCACACGCGTAGGCATGCTCGTCCACCGTTTCCAGCAAGCCAAGCTCTCCGCTCGCGAAAGGGGAACCTTTGATAAAGTCGGCTGGAGAAATTTTATCACCTCCCGCTTCGAAGCCTTTATATCACCGCTCAACTCACCATCGAAATCCATAGCACCATTTCCCCCCACTCAAGCTCTCCATCCAGGCGGGGAGCTTCACCGACGAGCAGGTGGCATGGGGGTACCACGACAATGCACATGGATGATGGACTTAGGTAAAGGGCATGCTGGTCGGCATACAAACAACACATGGGACACGATAAACCTCGGCCTCCACAAGCTAAAATTTTCGTGTTGTTTTCTCATGTGCAATAGAAGCTCCGATGAACCTCGCAGACAAGTCCGCATCGACTCCTTAACGGACGCCGTCGCCGCGGTCGAGGGGTGTGGCGTCGAGGTGTAGGAGCTGCTGGCCAAGCTAAAGGGCACATTGGGGAGATTCCACAAGAACATGCTTCCCGATGTAGATGTTCCACAAACCCTTGAGAAACTCGTAGTGATTTTCTATGCCAAGGAAGATCCCCTAGCAAACTTCAGCCATGAGTAAACACGGACTGGGGCAGCGGTGGCGTTGGTGACGGCGCACCACATGAGGATCATAAAAGAATTGTCAGCACGAAAGATTGATCGCATCACTATGTACCTCCTATCCTACAACCTAGGTGCTTTAGTCATCGAGTGATGTAATTTGTGCTCTCCCATTGTAGGCAGTTTTTCCCTGCTATGTGGAAGTGAGGATTCGCTTTTAGCTTAATCTATGTATGTTGTTTATTTCCGTTAAGTTACCAAATTGTTAATTGTGACGCCCCGGAACCGGTACCATGAGGATTCCAGCGATCCCGCCGAAATTTGCACGATATCGATTCAGAGACGCCCTCCGACACGACGTGCGCGATGAATCACACACGTGATGCCAGAGGAATTAACACGAGCGGTAACATTACAACAGGATTACAATAGAGCCCACAAGAAACATATATTACAACAACGACTCCAACGAGTCAAGATACAAATATACAATACAAAGATCCAAATCATACAGAAGGTCGAATACGTCCGAGTACGGACAAGATACAAGTTGGACTAAGAGTCCTGCAGATAACCAGTGGCGTCAATAACCTTGCCCAGGCCAAGTCGGAGGGTAACCTCGCTAACATCATTCTTCATCGCACCGATCTTCGTACCTGCCCGGTTATGTCCCAAAGCAGCAATAAGTACATGTTCGTACTTAGCAAGACTTCAAGACGTATAAGCATTCGTCAACCAGTCGTCCTTTGTACTTGAGGCATGCAGGGGACTTAGAGGACGCAAGAGAAACATCATAGGCAATATGGTGGGGTTAAGCGGCAGAGCGCACGCACTAAAAACCTATAGAGACACTCTACAACAATCGTCTATCAAAGAAGGTGAGAGAGCGCATAATTAACAGTTTTATACTCTACAAACATAACACAGTCAATGTGTTCCCCCTTCGCAAAGAAGTACTGGCAAAGGCACTCACACTGTTGACAAGTTTTAACCAGTTATTATTTAAGTTGTTCTATCTTACTATGCAAGTTATTAGTATTGGAACAACATGTGTAAGTTGTCTATGGTCGAGTCATACAGCTCCAAGTCGTCCATAACCGCGGACACGACATATCGATAAGACTGTAACCCTGCAGGGGTGCCCAAATGTGCCCACACGCAAGCTCGACCCACTTACGACAGGTGGATATAGTGACTCACACTCTCCTTCACGACAACAATGTTCAGGAAGCCGCCTAACTAAGTTAAACCCGTATCGAAGTCCGGCCGTGCTCCGAAGCGGACTTAGCTGTTGCGACTGCGTACTAGGTGGACAGTGCCCATCACTTCGCAGTGGCACCGCATCCTACGAGCGTGCAAGAGACAACGGGGTTACACGGCACATAGCTTCCCCAAAAGTAACATCATATCATCTGACCAACAAAGAAACAAGCTTGCACGCCCGAGAGAAACAAAGTGTTCAAACTAATTGTGGCCACTGGACAAAGCTGTAGATTACGGCAGTGGTCGACGGGAGACCCGGTAAGCATACCCACGTGTGGTTAGAGCGCTCAGTCTTGGAACAGATAACAAGAACTCGGGGTCCTAGGTTTTAAAGAAACACAAGTAAGACGTCATAAAATGATCAGCTGACCCATCGATGCCTCTGCTAAACAATTATCAACTACTAAAGTAACCATGATTCTTCCCAACATATAACCCGATAAGATAACAATAACGGTAACGAGATAAAACAACACTAGCATGCACTACGACTCGCAAGGCAGACCCGATAACCAAATAATAGTTGTAGGAGGTGGTGGTGGTGACAATATGGGCTGCTTGAGGTAACAAGTGGATAGGACACGTGAAAAAACTCAACTCAAGGCTAGCATAAGGGAGAAGGAAAAATAAAATAGGTGAGAGTTTCCTGCAGAGACAGGAGTTTAGGAAATGCTTGCATGTTAAAGCTTGCCGAGGAACATATGGAGAACTTGTCGTATCTCACAACACCACTTCACGATCCTATCCGAGAAGAAGCAAAGCGCTAAAGCAACCAATGGATGCACATCTTACTACTACGGCAAAAGAATCAGCATGATCATGATATGATATGCATGGCATGGCAAACATAATGCGATGCAACTTATCCATATTAATCGGAATCGGAACCCCGGACAATCAAATTAGAGTTGGAGTTGCATTTTCTACCGGCAAATTTAAGTATTGATTAGCATGGCACGACATGGCAAGGGTGGGCTACTTCAATATTGTTGGAGATATGCCCATGAGGCAATAATAAAATGGTTATTATAATATATCTTTGTGTTTATGATAATGTTTGCATACCATGCTATAATTGTATTAACCGAAACATTGATACATTTGTGTTATGTAAACAACAAGGAGTCCCTAGTAAGCCTCTTGTATAACTAGCTTGTTGATTAATAGATGATCATAGTTTCATGATCATGAACATTGGATGTTATTAATAACAAGGTTATGTCATTATGTGAATGATGTAATGGACATACCCAATTAAGTGTAGCATAAGATCACGTCATTAAGTTCATTTGCTATAAGCTTTCGATACGTAGTTACCTAGTCCTTTCGACCATGAGATCATGTAAATCACTTATGCCGGAAGGGTACTTTGATTACATCAAACACCACTGCGTAAATGGGTGGTTATAAAGGTGGGATTAGGTATTCGGAAAGTATGAGTTGAGGCATATGGATCAACAGTGGGATTTGTCCATCCCGATGACGGATAGATATACTCTGGGCCCTCTCGGTGGAATGTCGTCTAATTAGCTTGCAAGCATATGAATGGTTCATAAGAGACCACATACAACGGTAAAGAGTAATTGTCAGGAGACGAGGTTGAACGAGGTATAGAGATACCGATGATCAAACCTCGGACAAGTAAAATATCGCGTGACAAAGGGAATCGGTATTGTATGTAAATGGTTCATTCGATCACTAAGTCATCGTTGAATATGTGGGAGCCATTATGGATCTCCAGATCCCGCTATTGGTTATTGGTCGGAGAGAAGTCTCAACCATGTCTGCATAGTTTGCGAACCGTAGGGTGACACACTTAAGGTTTGATGTCGTTTAAGTAGATATGGAATATGGAATGGAGTTCGAAGTTTTGTTCGGAGTCTCGGATGGGATCCAGGACATCACGAGGAGTTCTGGAATGGTGGGAGCCCCACCTTGAGTAGGACTCCCCCCTTGAGTAGGTTTCCCACTTTTGGGAGGTTTTGTTGTTGGTGTCTTATTCGAAGACTTGGACTAGAACTCTTGGGGATTTCCACCTATATAATGAGGAGCCAAGGGGAGGGAGCCGGCCACACCAAGCCTCTTTGGCCGCAGCCCCCAAGTGGCCTGCGCCCAAACCCTAGCCTCTCCCCAAACCCTAGCGCCCCTCCTCCACATATCTCTCCCGCAGCGCATAGGCGAAGCCCTGCCGGAGTTCTCCACCACCACCGCCACCACGCTGTCGTGCTGCCGGGATTCCGAGGAGGATCTACTACTTCCTCTGCCCGCTGGAACGGGGAGGAGGACGTCGTCTTCATCAACACCGTACGTGTGACCGAGTACGGAGGTGCTGCCCGATTGTGGCACCGTCAAGATCTTCTACGCGCTTTTGAAAGCGGCAAGTGATCATCTTCTGCAACAACGAGATCTAATCTCGTAGACTTTGGAAATCTTAAAGGGTTAGTCTCGTGATCCCCTCGTTGCTACCGTCTTCTAGATTAGATCTTGGCTTGTGTTTCGTTCTTGCGGTAGGAAATTTTTTGTTTTCTATGCTACGAATCCCATCAGTGGTATCAGAGTCGTGTCTATGCATAGATTGGTTGCACGAGTAGAACACAATTCTTTTATGGGCGTTGATGCTTTGTTGTCTTTAGTTCGTGTACTTTGCATCTTGCGGCATGGTGGGATGAAGCGGCCCGGGCTAACTTTACATGACCGCGTTCATGAGATTTGCTCCACGCTCGACATGCAACTTGTATTGCATAAGTGGCTTTGCGGGTGTCTCGTCTCTCCCACCATAGTGAAGATTCAATTTACTCTTTCTATTGACAACACTAGTATCACCGTTGTGGTTCATGTTCGTAGGTAGATTGGATCTTACTCGAAAACCCTAAACCACGTAAAATATGCAAACCTTATTAGAGGCGTCTAACTTGTTTTTGCAGGGTTTGGTGATGTGATATGGCCATGATGTGATGATGAATATGTATGAGATGATCATTTTTGTATTGTGGCAACCGGCAGGAGCCTTATGGTTGTCTTTATATTTCATGTTGTAGTATTATTTCAAAGTAGTTGTAATAGTTGCTACACACGGTGAACAACCATGAAGACGGCGCCATGGACCTTGACGCTACGCCGACGATGATGGAGATCATGTCCGTGCTTTGGAGATGAAGATCAAAGGCGCAAAGACTAAAGGGCCATATAATATCACATATGAATTGCATGTGATGTTAATCCTTTACGCATCTTATTTTGCTTAGATCGCGACAGTAGCATTATAAGATGATCCCTCACATTAATATCAAGATAATAAAGTGTTCTCCACTCGTATGCACCGTTGCTACAGTTTGTCGTTTCGAAGCATCTCGTGATGATCGGATGTGATAGACTCTACGTTCACATACAACGGGTGTAAGCCATGTTTGCACACGCGGAATACTTGGGTTTGCTTGACGAGCCTAGCATGTACAGACATGGCCTCGGGACAACGGAAACCGAAAGGTTGAACACGAGTCATATGGATGATATGATCAACATGTTGATGTTCACCATTGAAGCTACATCATCTCACGTGATGATCGGTTTTGGTGTAGTGGATGTGGATCGTGTACCACTTAACAACTATGAGGGATGTTGTATTAAGTGGGAGTTCATTAGTAATTAGATTAAAACATGAACTAATTATTATAAACATAGTCTGAGTAGTATTTTGAATTAATTTTGTAGTATTGGAATCCATTTTCTACCATGCGCTAGTCTTGTAATTAAGATAGAAATACTGTTAAGTCTGACAAGAAACTTTACGGACTGGTACCGTATTGCTAAAGAATCAAGAAATGATTAAGTCCTATTGCAAACTTTTAGTAAACCTCACATTGCTTATTCAAAGAACAATGGTTTCAATTAGTACCTAAAGTTATCTTGTCTCCGTGAAACTTGAAGTTCAAATCTGTTTGAAAAGTAAGGAGCTGAAAATTTAGTTTTCAGAAATAATCAAGGTATGAGATATATGTAATATCTAAGACCTTATTGCAAGATGATAGAATATAATTTGGTGAGACTACATAAACTCATAAGTTTTATGGGAATGTACGAAGGTTGAAGACGCAAGGCGTCTGACATGGGCATACCCTTCGGATACCCATTATTAGTATACCTGGCTCGGCCCAATATCGAGAAGACCAAATAAGGAGAAGGCCCAACAAGGCAACCCGAAGAAGTAGCCGACTAGGACTCTTGTAAAACCCTAGGCTGGTTGCATATATAAAGCTAGCCAGGGCACCCAAAATAGGGGGCCGAGATATAGACATAGAGATAGACAACATAGCTACGCCGATGGTGGCACCCTGTAAAGATACTTGTGTTCATATACTAGATTGCTAGCAGCACGTAGGGATCCTCCACTGAGGGGACCCGAAGCTGGGTACGTCGTGTGCCTAATCTCGTCCCCGGAATCTCCATCGTCGCTCTCTCCCGAAACCCTAGTCTACAATCCGTAGGGTATTCCCTCGTCAGCGTCCCAATCCTCCAACTATTGGGGCACTAACGATATTCGCATATCCATGAAGTGATCGTCCTTAGTATGCATCGTTGCTAAGACTTGTCGTTTCGAAGCATCTTGTGATGATCGGGTGTTATAGATTCTACGTGTGCATACAACGGGTGCAAGCCAGATTTGCACATGCAAATACTAAGGTTAAACTTTACAAGCCTAGCATGTACAGACATGGTCTCGGAAAGTCGTCATGATATGATGGATAAAATTATGAGTGAAATTGTTCATCATATTAAAAAGTTACTAATAGTGAAATCTGAAACACTTGTAATATAATGATCAACTTCAAAGTAAGAACCTCACGGTTATTGATATTTGACCAACAAAACTAGAAGTTATTGAAGGTGAAGTGTTTTCTGAGAATGAGGAAAGCTAAAAGAGAAACTACAAAAGATATTTTGGCAGAAAGAAAGAAAAGACTAGAAGGTCTAGCTCAGGTGTATATAAATGATATACATGTTATGGATATATTCCTTGTTTACATAATAAAATTCTTGGGTATTTGTACCAGATTGGTTGGTATGAGATGTCATACAATACAACACAATACAAGAATACGATGGCCTAAGTGATTGATAAGGAATATGGTAATAATGCACGTCTGGAACATAATAAAGTGTTATTATGTTTGTCGTTGGCATTCTACCTAGCCTTTAGAATTTATAATAAAGAACTTAATAAATTGTTATTTTGTTTTGGTCAAATAAAAACAATGAGTTGTTCAAATTATGACATTACTCCATGTACGATGGATAAGTTATTATAAATCTTAATGGTGAATCACACATACATAATATCGACGCTAAAATGCCATAAGGCAAATGATTTGAATTCCACTTATTTGTGGAACTCTGATGTCTACGGGTGCTTCTATTCTTGTAGACAGTGTTGGGCCTCCAAGAGCGAGAGGTTTGTAGAACAGCAGCAAGTTTCCCTTAAGTGGATCACCCAAGGTTTATCGAACTCGGGGAGGAAGAGGTCAAAGATATCCCTCTCAAGCAACCACCGCAATCACGATACAAGAAGTCTCTTGTGTCCCCAACACACCTAATACACTTGTCGGATGTATAGGTGCACTAGTTCGACGAAGAGATAGTGAAATACAAGTAGTATGAATGAATATGAGTGGTAATAGCAATCTGAATAAAATATGGCAGCGAGTAAACATGCAACAGAACAGTAAATAAACGGAGTTTCGATGCTTAGAAACAAGGCCTAGGGAGCATACTTTCACTAGTGGACACTCTCAACATTGACCACATAATAAAACCACTCTACACTCTCTTGTTGGATGATGAACACCACTAATTGTGTAGGGCTACAAGAGCACCTCAATGCCGGAGTTAACAAGCTCCACAACATTTGATGTTCATATTTAAATAACCTTAGAGTGCATGATAGATCATTGCAATTACACCAAGTACTAACATAGCATGCACACTCGTCACCATCACACTATGAAGGAGGAATAGATCGCATCAATACTATCATAGCAATAATTAACTTCATAATCTACAAGAGATTACAATCATAGCCTACGCCAAGTACTACATGATGCACACATTGTCACCGTTACACCATGAAGGAGGAATAGAGTACTTTAATAACATCACTAGAGTAACACATAGATGAATAGTGATACAAAACTCATATGAATCTCAATCATGTAAGGCAACTCATGAGATCATTGTATTGAAGTACATAGCAGAGAGATTAACCACATAGCTACCGGTACAGCCCTTAGCCTCGATGGAGAACTACTCCCTCCTCATGGGAGACTCCCCCAGATCTTGGCTTCGCGATGGCGGCGGCTCTGGAAGGTTTCTCGTACCGTGGCTTTTTCTTGTAGGGTTTTCGCGACGGAGGCTTTAAGTAGGCGGAAGGGCAAGGTCGGTG
The DNA here is from genome assembly GCF_022539505.1 of Lolium rigidum. Taxonomy (NCBI): domain Eukaryota; kingdom Viridiplantae; phylum Streptophyta; class Magnoliopsida; order Poales; family Poaceae; genus Lolium; species Lolium rigidum. The sequence continues at coordinate 205,409,377 of NC_061511.1, read as the reverse complement.
GAGTCTGATACGTCTCCGACGTATCGATAATTTCTTATGTTCCATGCCACATTATTGATGATATCTACATGTTTTATACACATTATATGTCGTATTTATGAATTTTCCGGCACTAACCTATTAACGAGATGCCGAAGAGCCGATTCTTTGTTTTCGCTGTTTTTGGTTTCGAAATCCTAGTAAAGAAATATTCTTGGAATTGGACGAAATCAACGCCCGGGGGCCTATTTTTCCACGAAGCTTCCGGAAGACCGAAGAGAAGACGAAGTGGGGCCACGGGCGCCGCCACACTAGGGCGGCGCGGCCCGGGAGGGGCCGCGCGGCCCTGCTGTGTGGGGCCCCCGTGACCCCTCCGACTCCGCCCTTCCGCCTACTTAAGGTCTTCGTCGCGAAACCCCGATGCACCGAGAGCCACGATACGGAAAACCTTACCGAGACGCCGCCGCCGCCAATCCCATCTCGGGGGATTCTGGAGATCACCTCCGGCACCCTGCCGGAGAGGGGATTCACCTCCCGGAGGACTCTTCACCGCCATGGTCGCCTCCGGAGTGATGAGTGAGTAGTTCACCCCTAGACTATGGGTCCATAGCAGTAGCTAGATGGTCGTCTTCTCCTCATGTGCTTCATTGTCGGATCTTGTGAGCTGCCTAACATGATCAAGATCATCTATCTGTAATTCCATATGTTGTGTTTGTCGGGATCCGATGGATAGAGAATACTATGTTATGTTGATTATCAATCTATTACCTATGTGTTGTTTATGATCTTGCATGCTCTCCGTTATTAGTAGAGGCTCTGGCCAAGTTTTTGCTCTTAACTCCAAGAGGGAGTATTTATGCTCGATAGTGGGTCATGCCTCCATTAAATCTGGGACGATGACGAGAAAGTTCTAAGGTTGTGGATGTGCTTGTTGCCACTAGGGATAAAACATTGATGCTATGTCCGAGGATGTAGTTATTGATTACATTACGCACCATACTTAATGCAATTGTCCGTTGTTTTGCAACTTAATGCTGGAAGGGGTTCGGATGATAACTCGAAGGTGGACTTTTTAGGCATAGATGCATGTCTGGATAGCGGTCTATGTACTTTGTCGTAATGCCCAATTAAATCTCACAATATTCATCATATCATGTATGTGCATTGTTATGCCCTCTTTATTTTTCAATTGCCCGACTGTAATTTGTTCACCCAACATGCTATCTTATGGGAGAGACACCTCTAGTGAACTGTGGACCCCGGTCCATTCTTTTACATTTAATACAATCTACTGCAATACTTGTTCTACTGTTTTCTGCAAACAATCATCATCCACACTATACATCTAATCCTTTGTTACGGCAAGCCGGTGAGATTGACAACCTCGTCTGTTTCGTTGGGGCAAAGTACTTTGGTTGTGTTGTGCGGGTTCCACGTTGGCGCCGGAATCTCCGGTGTTGCGCCGCACTACATCCCGCCGCCATCAACCTTCAACGTGCTTCTTGGCTCCTCCTGGTTCGATAAACCTTGGTTTCTTTACGAGGGAAAACTTGCTGCTGTGCGCATCATACCTTCCTCTTGGGGTTCCCAACGAACGTGTGAGTTACACGCCATCAAGCATATTTTCTGGCGCCGTTGCCGGGGAGATCAAGACACGCTGCAAGGGAGTCTCCACAATCCAATCTCTTTACTTTGTTTTTGTCTTGCTTTATTTTATTTACTACTTTGTTTGCTGCATTATGTCAAAACACAAAAAAAATTAGTTGCTAGCTTTACTTTATTTACCGTCTTGCACTATATATCAAAAACACAAAAAAATTTAGTTTACTTGCATTTACTTTATCTAGTTTGCTTTATTTACTATTGCTAAAATGAGTAATCCTGAAGTTGAAGTTCGTTCGTTTAAGCAACAAGGGGGAGAATGTTTAAAAGATGCTTGGTATAGAATTAGTGATGCTCATAGTAGGTGCACTAAGAAACACTCCACCACTATCCTACTCGAGAATTTTTATGTTGGTATCTCTAGCTGGAATAGATATGTTCTTGATTGACTCGCGGGAGGTAACTTCCTAGGCGCTCCCGCTTTAGAAGCTAGTTGCATTATTGAGAGTTTATTTGGAACACCACCTGTTAATGAACTAAAATTGAAACCTCTCTTGAGGATGTTATGAAAAAATTGGAAACCATAGAGAAAATTTTTCCGAGTGTTGAAACTAAATTGGAAATGTTACTTGATAAAACTGATGAACTTGATAAATCCTTAGGAGGAATTGATGAAAGAATTAGTGTCCTAGAAACTTGTGTTGTCCATGATAATCAAATCAATAGGATTGGTGAACTTGAAAAAGCTATGGGAACCTTGGGTTCAACCTTTTCATCTATAAAGTTTAGAGAAAAAGCTTATGTGGGTAAGGAACAAAAGTTTATGTATGTCTCTAAAATGCCTAAACCAAAGAAATATTATTATAGGCCTAAAATTGACAAAGCCCTTAGTACCACTACAGATGGGGGAGCTTATGATATCAATGCTCTATCTCTTGATAATACTTGATACACACTTTCTGCGCCTAGCTGAAAGGCGTTAAAGAAAAGCGCTTATGGGAGACAACCCATGTTTTTACTACACTAATTTTGTTTTATATTTGAGTCTTGGAAGTTGTTTACTACTGTAGAAACCTCTCCTTATCTTAGTTTTGTGCTTTGTTGTGCCAAGTAAAGTCTTTGATAGTAAGGTTCATACTAGATTTGGATTACTGCAGCAATAGCGATTTCTTTGCTGTCACGAATTCCGACCTGCCTCTCTGTAGGTAGCTCAGAAAAATATGCCAATTTACGTGCGTGATCCTCAGATACGTACGCAACTTTCATTCAATTTGGGAATTTTCATTTGAGCAAGTCTGGTGCCTCAATAAAATCCATCGTTACGGAATGTTCTGTTTTGACAGATTCTGCTTTTTATTTCGCATTGCCTCTTTTGCTATGTTGGATGAATTTCTTTGATCCATTAATGTCCAGTAGCTTTATGCAATGTCCAGAAGTGTTAAGAATGATTGTGTCACCTCTGAACATGTTAATTTTTATTGTGCACTAACCCTCTAATGAGTTGTTTCGAGTTTGGTGTGGAGGAAGTTTTTAAGGGTCAAGAGAGGAGAATGATGCAATATGATCAAGGAGAGTGAAGGCTCTAAGCTTGGGGATGCCCCGGTGGTTCACCCCTGCATATTTTAAGAAGACTCAAGCGTCTAAGCTTGGGGATGCCCAAGGCATCCCCTTCTTCATCGACAACATTATCAGGTTCCTCCCCTGAAACTATATTTTTATTCCGTCACATCTTATGTACTTTGCTTGGAGCGTTGGTTTGTTTTTGTTTTCGTTTTGTTTGAATAAAATGGATCCTAGCATTCATTGTGTGGGAGAGAGACACGCTCCGCTGTTGCATATGGACAAGTATGTCCTTAGGCTTTACTCATAGTATTCATGGCGAAGGTTGAATCTTCTTCGTTAAATTGTTATATGGTTGGAATCGGGAAATGCTACATGTAGTAATTCTAAAATGTCTTGAATAATTTGATACTTGGCAATTGTTGTGCTCATGTTTAAGCTCTTGCATCATATACTTTGCACCCATTAATGAAGAAACACCTAGAGCTTGCTAATTTGGTTTGCATATTTGGTCTCTCTAAAGTCTAGATAATTTTTAGTATTGAGTTTTGAACAACAAGGAAGACGGTGTAGAGTCTTATAATGTTTACAATATGTCTTTTATGTGAGTTTGGCTGCACCGGTTCATCCTTGTGTTTGTTTCAAATAAACTTTGCTAGCCTAAAACTTGTATCGAGAGGGAATACTTCTCATGCATCCAAATCCTTGAGCCAACCACTATGCCATTTGTGTCCACCATACCTACCTACTACATGGTATTTCTCCGCCATTCCAAAGTAAATTGCTTGAGTGCTACCTTTAAAATTTCCATTCTTTACCTCTGCAATATATAGCTCATGGGACAAATAGCCTAAAAACTATTGTGGTATTGAATATGTACTTATGCACTTTATCTCTTATTAAGTTGCTTGTTGTGCGATAACCATGTTCCTGGGGACGCCATCAACTATTCTTTGTTGAATATCATGTGAGTTGCTATGCATGTCCGTCTTGTCTGAAGTAAGAGAGATCTACCACCTTAATGGTTAGAGCATGCATATTGTTAGAGAAGAACATTGGGCCGCTAACTAAAGCCATGAATCATGGTGGAAGTTTCAGATTTTGGACATATATCCTCAATCTCATATGAGAACACTAATTGTTGCTACATGCTTATGCATTAAAGAGGAGTCCATTATCTCGTTGTCCATGTTGTCCCGGTATGGATGTCTAAGTTGAGAATAATCAAAAGCGAGAAATCCAAAATGCGAGCTTTCTCCTTAGACCTTTGTACAGAGCGGCATGGAGGTACCCCATTGTGACACTTGGTTAAAACATGTGTATTGCGATGATCCGGTAGTCCAAGCTAATTAGGACAAGGTGCGGGCACTATTAGTATACTATGCATGAGGCTTGCAACTTGTAAGATATAATTTACATGATACATATGCTTTATTACTACCGTTGACAAAATTGTTTCATGTTTTCAAAATAAAAGCTCTAGCACAAATATAGCAATCGATGCTTTCCTCTTTGAAGGACCTTTCTTTTACCTTTTATGTTGAGTCAGTTCACCTATTTCTCTCCACCTCAAGAAGCAAACACTTGTGTGAAATGTGCATTGATTCCTACATACTTGCATATTGCACTTGTTATATTTCTCTATGTTGACAATATCCATGAGCTATACATGTTATAAGTTGAAAGCAACCGCTGAAACTTAATCTTCCTTTGTGTTGCTTCAATACCTTTACTTTGATTTATTGCTTTATGAGTTAACTCTTATGCAAGACTTATTGATGCTTGTCTTTAAGTACTATTCATGAAAAGTCTTTGCTTTATGATTCAATTGTTTACTCATGTCATTACCATTGTTTTGATCGCTGCATTCATTACATATGCTTACAATAGTATGATCAAGGTTATGATGGCATGTCACTCCGAAATTATCTTTGTTATCGTTTACTCGCTCGGGACGAGCGAGAACTAAGCTTAGGGATGCTGATACGTCTCCGACGTATCGATAATTTCTTATGTTCCATGCCACATTATTGATAATATCTACATGTTTTATACACATTATATGTCGTATTTATGCATTTTCCGGCACTAACCTATTAACGAGATGCCGAAGAGCCGATTCGTTGTTTTCTGCTGTTTTTGGTTTCAGAAATCCTAGTAAAGAAATATTCTCGGAATTGGACGAAATCAACGCCCAGGGGCCTATTTTTCCACGAAGCTTCCAGAAGACCGAAGAGAAGACGAAGTGGGGCCACGGGGCACCGCCACACTAGGGCGGCGCGGCCCTACTGTGTGGGGCCCCCGTGACCCCTTCGACTCCGCCCTTCCGCCTACTTAAGGTCTTCGTCGCTAAACCCCCAGTACCGAGAGCCACGATACGGAAAACCTTACTGAGACGCCGCCGCCGCCAATCCCATCTCGGGGATTCGGAGATCACCTCCGGCACCCTCGCCGGAGAGGGGATTCACCTCCCGGAGGACTCTTCACCGCCATGGTCGCCTCCGGAGTGATGAGTGAGTAGTTCACCCCTGGACTATGGGTCCATAGCAGTAGCTAGATGGTCGTCTTCTCCTCATGTGCTTCATTGTCGGATCTTGTGATCTGCCTAACATGATCAAGATCATCTATCTGTAATTCTATATGTTGTGTTTGTCGGGATCCGATGGATAGAGAATACTATGTTATGTTGATTATCAATCTATTACCTATGTGTTGTTTATGATCTTGCATGCTCTCCGTTATTAGTAGAGGCTCGGCCAAGTTTTTGCTCTTAACTCCAAGAGGGAGTATTTATGCTCGATAGTGGGTTCATGCCTCCATTAAATGCGGGACGATGACGGAAAGTTCTAAGGTTGTGGATGTCGTTGTTGCCACTAGGGATAAAACATTGATGCTATGTCCGAGGATGTAGTTATTGATTACATTACACACCATACTTAATGCAATTGTACTGTTGTTTTGCAACTTAATACCGGAAGGGGTTCGGATGATAACCTCGAAGGTGGACTTTTTAGGCATAGATGCATGCTTGGATAGCGGTCTATGTACTTTGTCGTAATGCCCAATTAAATCTCACAATATTCATCATATCATGTATGTGCATTGTTATGCCCTCTTTATTTTTCAATTGCCCGACTGTAATTTGTTCACCCAACATGCTATCTTATGGGAGAGACACCTCTAGTGAACTGTGGACCCCGGTCCATTCTTTTACATTTAATACAATCTATCGCAATACTTGTTCTACTCGTTTTCTGCAAACAATCATCATCCACACTATACATCTAATCCTTTGTTACAGACAAGCCGGTGAGATTGACAACCTCGCTGTTTCGTTGGGGCAAAGTACTTTGGTTGTGTTGTGCAGGTTCCACGTTGGCGCCGGAATCTCCGGTGTTGCGCCGCACTACATCCCGTCGCCATCAACCTTCAACGTGCTTCTTGGCTCCTCCTGGTTCGATAAACCTTGGTTTCTTTCTGAGGGAAAACTTGCTGCTGTGCGCATCATACCTTCCTCTTGGGGTTCCCAACGAACGTGTGAGTTACACGCCATCAGAGTCCTGGTGGGACCACACACTAGGGGGGCGCGCCCTACACCCTGGCCGTGCCGCCCACACGTGTGGGCCCCCCAGGGCTCCCCTCTGGTGGCTCTCGGGTGTTCTGGAAGCTTCGTGGAATTCTAAGATGCTGGGCGTTGATTTCGTCCAATTCCGAGAATATTTCCTTACTAGGATTTCTGAAACCAAAAACAGCAGAAAACAGGAACTGGCACTTCGGCATCTCGTCAATAGGCCAGTTCCGGAAAACGCATAATAATGACATAAAGTGTGAACAAAACATGTAGGTATTGTCATAACACTAGCATGGAACATAAGAAATTATAGATACGTTTAAGACGTATCAATCATCCCCAAGCTTAGTTCCTACTCGCCCTCGAGTAGGTAAACGATAACAAGGATAATTTCTGAAGTGACATGCTATCATAATCTTGATCAATACTATTGTAAAGTATATGAGATGAATGAAGTGATTCAAAGCAATGGTGAAGATAATGGGTAAACAAATGAATCATATAGCAAAGACTTTTCATGAATAATACTTTCAAGACAAGCATCAATAAGACTTGCATAAGAGTTACTCATAAAGCAATAGATTCTTAGTAAAAAGCATTGAAGCAACACAAAGGAAGATATAAGTTTCAGCGATAGCTTTCAACTTCAACATATTTATCTCATGGATAATTGTCAACACAAAGTAATATAACAAGTGCAATAGGTAAACATGTAAGAATCAATGCACGCAGTTGATACAAGTGTTTGCTTCTAAGATAGAAAGAAGTAGGTAAACCGACTCAACAATAAAGTAAAAGATAGGCCCTTCGCGGAGAGGAAGCATGGATTACTATATTTGTGCTAGAGCTTTTCATTTTGAAAACAAGAAACAATTTTGTCAACGGTAGTAATAAAGCATATGTGTTATGTATAAGATATCCTATAAGTTGCAAGCCTCATGCATAGTATACCAATAGTGCTCGCACCTTGTCCTAATTAGCTTGGATTAACATGGATTATCATTGCATAGCATATGTTTCAACCAAGTGTCACAAAGGGGTACCTCTATGCCGCTTGTACAAAGGTCTAAGGAGAAAGCTCGCATTGGATTTCTCGCTTTTGATTATTCTCAACTTAGACATCCATACCGGGACAAAATAGACAACAGATAATGGACTCCTCTTTAATGCATAAGCATTCAACAACAGTTAATATTCTCTTAAGTGATTGAGGATTAATTGTCCAAACTGAAACTTCCACCATGAATCATGGCTTTAGTTAGCGGCCCAATGTTCTTCTCTAACAATATGCATACTCAAACCATTTGATCATGAAAATCGCCCTTACTTCATACAAGACGAACATGCATAGCAACTCACATGATATTCAACAAAGGTATAAAAGTTGATGGCGTCCCCAGAAGCATGGTTACCGCTCAACAAGCAACTTATTAAGAAATAAGACACATAAGTACATATTCTTCACCACTATAGTTTTTAAGGCTATTTCCCATGAGCTATATATTGTAAAGGCAAAGAATAGAATTTTAAAGGTAGCACTCAAGTAATGTACTTTGGAATGGCAGAGAAATACCATGTAGTAGGTAGGTATGGTGGACACAAATGGCATAGTTTTTGGCTCAAGGATTTGGATGCACGAGAAGAATTCCTCTCAATACAAGGCTAGGCTAGCAAGGTTATTTGAAGAAAACTCAAGTATAAAAGGTGCAGCAAAGCTCACATATGAACATATCGTAGGTATTATAAGACTTTACATTGTCTCCTTGTTGTTCAAACACCTTAACCAGAAAATATCTAGACTTAGAGAAACTAATCATGCAAACCAAATTTTAACAAGCTCTATGTAGTTATTCATTAATGGGTGCAAAGTACATGATGCAAGAGCTTAAACATGATCTCTATATGAGCACAACAATTTCCAAGTATCACATTATTCAAGACAATATACCAATTTACCACATGCGGCATTTTCTGTTTCCAACCATATAACAATGAACGAAGCAGTTTCAACCTTCGCCATGAACATTAAAAGTAAAGCTAAGAACACTAGTGTTCATATGAACGAGCGGAGCGTGTCTCTCTCCCACACAAGCATGATGGATCAGCTCTTATTCAAACACAAAACAAAAATAAAAGCACACAGACGCTCCAAGTAAAGTACATAAGATGTGACCGAATAAAAATATAGTTTCAAGAGAAGAAACTCGATAAGTTGTCGATGAAGAAGGGGATGCCTTGGGCATCCCCAAGCTTAGATGCTTGAGTCTTCTTGAAATATGCAGGGATGAACCACGGGGGCATCCCCAAGCTTAGACTTTTCACTCTTCTTGATCATAGTATATCATCCTCCTCTCTTGACCCTTGAAAACTTCCTCCACACCAAACTCGAAACAAACTCATTAGAGGGTTAGTGCATAATCAAAAATTCACATGTTCAGAGGTGACACAATCATTCTTAACACTTCGGACATTGCACAAAGCTCTTCGGACGTTAATGGAACAAAGAAATCCATCCAACACGAGCAAAAGAGGCAATGCGAAATAAAAGGCAGAATCTGTCAAGACAGAACGAGTCCGTAAAGACGAATTTTTTGAGGCACCAGACTTGCTCAGATGAAAATGCCCAAATTGAATGAAAGTTGCGTACATATCTGAGGATCACGCACGTAAATTGGCAGATTTTTCTGAGTTACCTACAGAGAACCCTGCCCAAATTCGTGGCAGCAAGAAATCTGTTTCTGCGCAGTAATCCAAATCTAGTATTGACTTTACTATCAAAGATTTTACTTGGCACAACAATGCAATAAAATAAAGATAAGGAGAGGTTGCTACAGTAGTAACAACTTCCAAGACTCAAATATAAAACAAAAGTACTGTAGTAAAATAAACACATGGGTTATCTTCCAAGAAGTGCTTTCTTTATAGCCATTAAGATGGGCTCATCAGTTTTAATGATGCACTCTCAAGAAATAAGAGTTGAAGCAAAAGAGAGCATCAAGAAGCAAATTGAAAAAAAATTTAAGCCTAACATTCTTCCTATGCACAAGAATCTTGTAAATAAACAAATTCATGAAGCATGATGCAACAAGCATAGAAAGATAAAACAAGTGTGACTTCAAAAATTTCAGCATATAGAGAGGTGTTTTAGTAACATGAAAACTTCTACAACCATATTTTCCTCTCTCATAATAACTTTCAGTGGCATCATGAACAAATTCAACAATATAACTATCACATAAAGCATTCTTATTCTGAGTCTCATGCATAAAATTATTACTACTCCCAACATAAGCATAATCATTTTATTAGTTGTAGTGGGAGTAAATTCAACAAAGTAGCTATCATTATTATTCTCATCATCAAATATAGGAGGTATAGTATCATCATAATAAACTTTATCCTCCATAGTAGGCGGCACCAAAAGACCACTATCATTATAATCATCATATATGGGAGGCATATCATAATAAACATAAACTTTCTCCTCAATACCCGGAGGGCTAAAGAGATCATTTTCATCAAAACCGACCTCCCCAAGCTTAGAATTTTCTATATGATTATCAACAATGGTGTTCAAAGCGTTCATACTAATATTACTACTAGCATGCAAATAAGGTTCCATAGGTTTTTTAATTTTCGCATTAAACCATTCATGTCTTGATTCAGGAAATAGTTTAAAAAGCTCACAGATGTTTTCCATTATGCCTTACTAGTGTAAAACAAGAAACAAAAAGATGCAATTGCAGGATCTAAAGGAAATAGCTTCGAACACTCACACAATGGCAACAGAAAAGTACTTAGTTACCTGGGACCGGAGTATGAGTGCCTTTTACCTTTCCTCCCCGGCAACGGTGCCAGAAAAGTGCTTGATGTCTACGGGTGCTTCTATTCTTGTAGACAATGTTGGGCCTCCAAGAGCATAGGTTTGTAGAACAGCAGGAAGTTTCCCTTAAGTGGATCACCCAAGGTTTATCGAACTCAGGGAGGAAGAGTGTAATGTCCCAGGTTTAGAGACGATCGAGGGGTAGATTTTAGAAAGGGATGTGCATTGCATAGTAAATTCTGGGGAAATTTCGCGCTTTTAAACAAAAACTGCATCGAAGGGGGACAAGTTTCTCTCTCGACACCTTACAGGGTTAGGGTTTCGAGGGTGCGACAAACTTGCATCTCACTTAATTAGATTAGGGTTTTGAGTTGAGAGGGGAGAGTTTGAATCACCAATTTAAGTTGCATGATTGAATTCTAAGTTAAGATGGTTGATCCAGCTCAAACCAAATTTGAATTTGAATTTCAAATTCAAACATCAAGTTATTATCTCATAATTCAAACTTGAGATGATTTAATAAACAATCTTTAATAATCAAGATATAAATAGAACAATTAATATATAAAGCTCAATAGAGAAAAATTGGAGCTTTATTGATATTCACACAAGATACATTGTTTGTACAATATCCAGAATAAAATATGAACATTACAACATATTACAAGAATTGGACAAAAATGGAAAAAGAAAAGAAAAGGAAAATTACAAATTAAGGATCTATCCTAAACCCTACAAGCTAAACTTCATTAACTTGATGATGTCATGATCAATGGAGCCACAGATTGTCCCTGCACATAAACACAACAAAAGAGAAGTTATGCCAAGTGGTAAAACCACTTGGCAGGTTAGAAGAATAATGAAATTGAGTAGATATGGATCATCTCTGCCGAGCTGATCATCTCACGGCCAAGACACAAGCCGGGTACCATGAATTTGCACACACACACGGCTAGGCTGCTCACACGAGCGGTGTGCATGCAGCACACCACACTCACACACGCTGGTGAGTCACCAACAGGTTGCCGGGGCTTGTCTGTCGACCGAGAGAAGGAGCAGGAGACCATATAAAACCTCCACGAGTAAACCCTAGTCAATCCATCGACGAGGATTGCACTCGGGTAAGTTCATCAGGAAACCAAGAACACAAGAACAGCTTGAACGAGTCAGCTGCTGTTCAACACAATTCCACCACCACGGACACATAACCAAGAGATCAAGCTTGCAAGGAGGAGCGAGGGCAAGCCAAGAACTCAACCAACGAGCTGAATCCTCTACACCAACAAACCATCTAGGAGCTGGAGTGAGGTATAAACCAAATCAACTCGAGCAAAACCAAGTTTTGCTCATAAATAAGCATACAATGCATCACAGGAGCACGAAGGGTAGAAAACCCTGTTTGTGTCATCATCCGGCTACAAAGCCAATTGGTGCAAGCAAATATGGGTAAAGACTCTAGGAAATCAGCCTATGGGAACATCGATCATGCAAAACGGTGCATAAGCGAAGAAATCCGACAAAAGATGAAGTCCTAGCCTAGCCTAGCCCACACACTCAGCACCTATAACTATTCAGGCCATCAGACTTAGACAAAATCATTGTCTATTTGGATTTCAACATCAAGAGCTACTGGCAATCCAATAAATGGATCACCCAGAAAGCATTTGGTGCAGTCACAACAAGCCAACAATGGTGGGAGCTATCCCGAGCAGCACATAGAATAGCTGCCGAGGATCACCTCAACCAACTTAACCAATTCAAACAAAGAAACCATGCACGTGACATCATCACCCGAGATGGGTTCAAAAGGAGGGCTAGGGTACCCAACAAGTGTTGGCATCCCTCTAGCCCTAACAAATTCATTGAAATGATCATCACTGAATCTCAGTTCACATTATTTATCCATTTAATCAAGCAAGGATTAACAGATAAATAAAACAGACAAGCAATTGATGCACCAGGGTCTTGCAAATGATCAAATGGATTATTACAGGCATCAATTGATGCTTAAGCAAGCAACAGCACACATCAGGCCAGGCCTGTGTAATACACATGTGAGCAACAGTAAGGCACAGACACCAAGGAGCAGCAGTTACCAGCAACTGGTGATCATATGAACACCAGAAGCTTGTTAGAGCATGCTACTGCATGCTAGAACTCATTCTAATCAATGAACACATGAACAGATACTTAAATAACTGAACAATTGCATCACAGATAGGGCATCAGGCAAGATAATTGTATCCAGAAGCACTCCATCAAGGGATGGAGTTGATAATGCAACGAGATAAGCTCAAATGAGCATGTCCATGAATTGAAGCACGAGATAGGATCTCACTAGAGGCACCGGCACTTGCAAGTATGCAAGGATTAATCACCACAATCAAGCCGGGGACAAGATTAAGCACACATAGTATGCCAAAGTGACGAGTAAAAAGAATAGGAGCATGCCAGCAGGCCATGAGCATCACTGGATGCTCATGAGCAAATCACAGGAGGACCACAGCCAGAGATTACAATGAACAGAAATAGCTAGGAAGCACAGTGAGCAATTAAGCAAGCAGTACTAGCACAGCACAACAAACTGGAACCATGACAGATGCACAGCAGCAGCAGCAGCGGCACAGCAACATAGCACAGCAGCATACGCATAAGCTAGCAAGGCGCAGCGGCTAGCACAGCACATCGGCACGAGCATGCATCCCCACGGGGAGAAGCGAGGCCGGTGGCCAAGCTAGACGAAGGGAAGGAGAAGCGGTGAGAACCAGTAGCGAGAGAAGGACGGAGAAGATTAGCACTTGCCGGTGAACGGAGAGAAGCTCGGCCATGGCGGCTACGGCGGCACGCGCCGGAGCACGGCGGCGCCGAGGCCAAGCCGGGCCATGGCGGTGCCACGGCGGTTCGCGCACATGGTGGCGAAGCCACGGCGGCGCCGTGACGCCGAGGCGTCGGCGGCGGCGAATCGCCGCGGAACTCCTCCACCTTGCGAGCGCACGTGTTGAGGACGAGTAGTGGAGGCGGAGAGGACCAGATCGACGCCGTAGATCTGGTGCGCCGTCACCAGGCGGTCAAGATCCGCCGCATCTCATCGCCGGAGATGGCCGGAGACGGCCGGGGAATCTCGGCAAAGACAGCGGCGACCACGGCATCGCGAGAGCGAGGAGAGGAGTTAGGGTTTCTGCGCGAGGAGAGGGGAGAGGTCGAATGGGCCGACCGAGCCCAAAGGGTGGCTCGGGTTCGACCTAACCCGTTGGGCCACCGACAGGTGGGGCCCAAGGGTATTTCAGTCTTTTCACAAATCAACAAAATACATGAAACTTGAAAATTCAATAGAAAATTGATAAAAGCTCTTAAAAATACATTAAAAATATGAAAATAGATCAGCATAAAATTCTCTATCATAATAAAATAAGAAATGGAATTTTTGGAGATATAATAGAATAAGTTCAAATTTGATGATTTAAATAATGATTTAAATCACACATCTTATTTTCAATAATGAAAATAAGTCCATTAATGCATTTGGACTTCAAAAACACCTTGACAATATTTCAAGGTAGAATTTTACTCTTAAACAAGTATTCCCAAATTATTCTTAGTATTAACCTCTTACATGAAATATTAACGATATCGGAAGGGGGGAACAAACCCTAAAAATGGAATCATGCATAATTGCTTCTTTAACCATTGCCCTTATCGGACAATGATGCTATTTTTCAGAACAAGAGGACAAGGGTCAGTCCATACCTTCCAACTGCAGAACTTTGCGGTGTTCGGGCAAGTTCATCACTTGCTCATGTCATTTGAGTATTTCTATCAAATTACTTGCAAAGTATTATGGTTATCACTATTGCACAAAAATCAAAACCACTACTTTCATAACTATGAATATGACTAAGTGGTGGGCAATGGAACCATGGAATGTGTTGATATGGTGGAGGTTCCATTGCACGGGTTTATATCCATCTAGGATTAAACAACAAATGTCGCCGAGTGATTCTTGTGCCGTAATACCCGTGTTAACCATAAGATCCGGAGTGGGACGGAGTAGTCAAAAGTGTTTCCACCTCTCGTTCATCAACGGATGCGCTTTACCGTAGTACACTTGTAATCCAAGGGGGCAAGGCTGGTGAGGCTGGGGAGTCCTAAGTCCCCACGGCATAGTCCGTAGTACACTTGTCGCCCGAAGGAGCAAGATGGTGAGGCTGGGGAGTCCTAAGTCCCCACGGTATTGCGGTCTAGGATGGGTTGCAGCCACCGGCGTAGGAGTGTATGGTAGAGCCCAGCCTCGTTGTCGTGGTCGGGGTCCACCCCGAAATACGGGAATAATGGGACCGACGTGGACCCAGGGTCGGCGCATGCAACAAAGGGTGGGTGTTCGAGGTAGCGGAGGAACATGATTGGCTAGACCTTATACCGGGCCTCACACCAAAGGAAGTGTGGACGGGAAAGCTGCCCGGTTGGCACCAAGGTTAAGATCTCTTATGGGTAAAGCAACACACCTCTGCGAGTGTAAAGAAGCGTGACCTGTCACTCCCTGTTCCGGGATTGAGGAAGCTGCGAACGCGGCCGGAAAGGAGCTCCATGAAGTTCTAGTAAACCGGTGAAGGCTGACGGACATAGCTCTTTGAAATAAAAGCAATCTCTTGAAGAAATGTTTATCAAAACTTGCATTGGTATTAGACTTTACGGTCTAATATCGTAGCTAGTGCATTAAACACCTCTTATCTATAATGAACTTGTTGAGTACGCTCGTACTCATACCACTCTTAAATCCCATGCTTAGATTGTCTGAACCGTCCGGAGGGGGACTACGACAACAATGAAGGAGCCGAGGTTATCGGCTATGATGCACCTGACCTCTCGGGGAGGTGTTGAAGGCGTAGACTACATCATCGTCTACGGATCCGGGGAGGCTTCCGGAGAAGAACAAGCCTAGAGATATCTGAGGAGTAGTAGTAGCCGAGCAGCACAAACTCTTACCATGTAGCTGCTCGATTAAATAAATGTTTTGTTTAATGAGACAATGGTATTGTAAGTTAAGTTGGGTTCACCTCGAACCCGGGAGATATCCTCTTAGGACCCAAGAGGAGCTCCGAGACGACTTGTGTATGTGTATTGTAATAATATGTGAATGAGTTATGGACCTTGCTATGTTACGTTGTACTACTACGAGGGATGTGATATTTGCGGAATGGTACTTCGCAAATGTTATATCAACGACTAGCATACTACAACATGCGGTGGTATGCGGGGTCACCACGGTTGGTATCGAGCAAAAGCTTTGACCTTAGGTTGGAACCTAGTAAATGGGACTAAAACGTTAGGAGTCAAATAGGATTAGTAAAGAGTTCTCTAAAAATATGGTGTATATTCAATTGAGAATACAACAACCATATCTTTTAGTGCGATAATTCTTTATTATCTCTATTATGATGCATTATTACTAATCTCATAATCTTTCTATTTCTACGGCCAACATGGCAAGTTCACGACCAGGAAGAAACGTGAAAGTTATGGATTCCACACTGAACGAGTACCAAGGAGGACTGGCAGATGTCCTACGAGCCATGTTACTAGAATTTGGGTGCGATCCCCAGATTCCAGTAAAGAAGTACATGTTTTATGATGGTCCGGTGTTGGCCAAGTGCAGAGTAGGACTGCGACTTCCCGAATCTTTGGGATTGAGCGTAGTCATGCCAGCTGGGGAAGCAAGGACAACCAATACAGCCTACCATATAGGCTGTTATGAGAGCCATAACCGACATTCGGGAGCATAAGACGAAAGCGCTTATGGGTTCCGAATTCACCCACATTCCTCATATGGAGGAGGACAATGATCCCATGCTGAACCATTTCAAATATGCCAAAAGTAAACCAGCCGAAGCAGCCAAATACATGGATAACAGCCGTAACTTCATATCATTACTCTTTCAGTTGAATCATCATCTGATAGGAGCTATTGATACGATGCTTGAGGAGTTCACTGAACCCAAGGAGGAGAGTAGGGGCAAAGAACCTATGGAGAATGTGGTACACACACCGGTTTATTCAGGCTGGTGACTACATCAGTTTTGATCCACTTGCACGTGAACCTACACTGTTACACACGGGAACTATACGGGTAGTTCCTATGGGGGATACGAAGGCGGCGAGGAATCCGGAAACAATCAGCGTTCCGAGACTCCAATCGAGAATTCCAGGGGTTGGCGTTGGGGAGATGATACGGGAACTCATAGTACTACGAGTATTATGATGGAGAGATGAATGATGACGCAACAACCCGGAACCGAGCTATCCTAGTAATGAAGGAGTGGATGGAGGATATCCGACACGAGGTTGAGTCGGGTATGGGTTTTGGTAACCCTTATGGTGGGGCTACGGGAGAGTACACCCGATGGGTGGATTATGATGCACTCAACGATCGGTTTGTAAACACCGATTTCTCCTTAGGATCATCATCCGACTCGGATTACAAGCCAACGGGGAGACCTTATGTTCCGGGGTCTATCGGGAGGACGACACGTTCGACCGGATGGAAGCACTGGAATGTACCGGGAGTGAAGACCGATTAGAAGACCACCAAGGGAGGCGTGGCTATAATACACAAGTACCACGTGTATTATAGTTTGTAATATTTGTATAAATTTGTACATATACTTTAATAAGTGAGTTTGCATACTCACATCGACTTGAGTTATGTAATAAGACCACTTATGTATGTAAATATATGGTATATGTTTTGTATGATTTGGATTTGCTTCTTGATTTCCATTGCGTGACTAGTTATGTGCACAATGTTGAGCTCAGAAAACTTGCGCATGGAGTAATTATGAGTATCATCTTGTGTTGCAGAACTAGGGGGATTATGTCGGGAACGTTAGGAAACGAGACTGAAGCACAGCGCATGGAGCGCGAAGCAAAAGAAAAGGAAGAGGCTGAGGGTGCAGCCAGAGATCAGTTTCCACCACCACCACCACCCATGACTCAGCAGAACTTTATCCAGTACATGCAGTTGGCGGAAGAGAGGCAGCGTGTAACACTTGGAGCTGCGAGAACAAATTCCTTCGAGGATCCGATGCGGCGAGAATAGGGTGGAGAGACACGGAGAACCGGGGAGTCTCATTAGCGAGACTTCCAAAACACCAAGCCGATATCTTTCGCATACGCGCCGGAGCCTATGGACGCGGAAGATTGGGCTGATGGATGCGAGCGCAAGCTCAACACCGTTGGATGCAATGACCAAGAGAAGGTTAGATATGCTACCCATCCGTTATGTGGACCTGCCGCATCATGGTGGGACAACATTGTAGCCGTGTATCCGGCGAGGAAAGGTATTTACCTGGGAGGAGTTCGCAAGGAAGTTCAGGGAATCCAATGTCCCTGAAAGTATTGTGGAACTGAAGCGTCGAGAGTTCGAGAGTCTCGAGCAGAAGGACAAGGCAATCCTGACCTATGTCAGGGAGTTTTCAAAGCTGTCCCGGTACGCGGTTGAGGAAGTTAATACCGAGGACAAGAAGAAAAAGAGATTTCTGAGGGGGTTAAGTCCCCAGTTCAAGGTACAGCTGCGGATGATGAGAGCAACGGAATTCCAAGAGTTGGTGGATGCAGCCATCACTCTTGAAGATGACTTCAAACAAGCTGCAAGAAGAGAAGAGGAAGAAGGCCAAGTATGAGCCGAAGAGGTTTGTTAGTAACAAGCCTAACACCGGCTTGAGTTTCAAGCCCGGATACAACAACAACAACAACAACAACAACGGCAACTACTATGGTAGTAGGAAGAATCGAGGCATTCCGGACTGCAAATCAAAGCGTTTGCGGGAGTTGTGGACTCACGGGGCATTTTGCCGAGGATTGCAAGAAACCAAGGATTATATGCTTTGGTTGTCGCCAGGAGGGGCACATGCTGAAGGATTGCCCCAAGAAGAATAGTGGAGGAGGTCAGTCAGGAGGAGGAGGAAATCGAGGAAACACCGGAGGGAGCTGGAAGAATAAGAAGCCCTTCGGCAAGCTGAATTGTACCAGTCTGGAGGAGGTGGTCAACTCTGACCAGGCGGTGATAGGTACGCTCCAGATACTCACTCATCCTGGCAAAGTACTTTTTGATACTGGTGCAACTACATCATTCATTTCTCAACAATTCATCATCAAACATGGGATTAGTTGCACTAAGTTAGATACACCCATAACCATACTTTCTGCGGGGGAACGATAGTAGTAACCCATGCCAAACAAAAACAAGTCATTATGATCAATAAGTGCGCGTTTGACGCGGACCTGTTCATTTTACCGATGAAGGACATTGATGTCATTCTTGGTATGAAGCTGGTTGGAAGCTAATGGAGCATTGATCGGCTGTGTGAACAAGACGGTATCTTTGAAAAGCCCCGATGGAAGTAGAATGATCTACCAAGGCGACAAACATACACAGATTGAAGTTGAGCTACAAGCTGAATAGCATGAAGGAGGTGAAGTTAGAGGATATACCTGTAGTAAATGAATTCCGGGATGTGTTTCTGCGGAATTACACGGTATGCCACCGAGATAGGGAGATAGAATTCACTATCGACCTAATTCCGAGAACAGCTCCGATTGCCAAAGCACCATATAAGATGGGGCCTAAGGAATTGAAAGAGCTTAAGGAGCAATTGGATGACTTGGAACAAAAGGGATTCATTCAAGAGAGTGTTTCACCATGGGGATCACCTGTGATCTTCGTGGATAAAAGAGATGGAGGAAGAAGGATGTGCGGAGACTACGGGAATCTCAACAACGTCACAATCAAGAACAAGTATCCACTTCCAAGAATACAAGATCTATTTGATCAAGTTAGAGGCGCGGGAGTCTTTTCCAAGATTGATCTAAGATCCGGTTATCACCGAGATTAAGATCAAGAAGGAAGACGTTCGAAAACAGCCTTTGTTTCGAGGTACGGACATCATGAATACCTTGTAGTACCTTTTGGATTAACCAATGCCCCAGCAATATTCATGAATCTCATGAATAAGATCTTCATGCCATATCTAGACAAGTTTGTCATCGTATTCATCGATGATATCTTGATATATTCCAAGAACAAAGCGGAACATGCCGAACATTTGAGGTTAGTGTTGCAAACACTAAGGGAACACCAACTCTACGCCAAACTCGGCAAGTGTGAATTTTGGCTAGATCAAGTGGAATTTCTTGGTCATGTCATTAGCAAAGATGGAATCGCTGTCAACCCGAGCAAGGTAGCAGCAGTTCTAGAATGGGAAGCACCAAAGACTGTCAAGGAGATCCGAGGATTCCTAGGAATGGCAGGATATTATCGGAGATTCATTGAAGGATTCTCCAAGATAGCAGGACCAATGACAAAGTTGCTAAGGAAGAACACACCATTCGTGTGGTCAGAGGAGTGTGAGAAGAGTTTTCAAACTCTAAAAGAGAAACTCACCACAGCACCGGTGTTAGCAGTTCCGGAAGTTGGCAAGGATTACACCGTGTACTTGTGACGCATCCAAACATGGATTGGGTTGCGTACTCATGCAAGACCGGAAAGTGATATCCTATGGATCGAGGCAACTCGGACCTCATGAAGTGAACTATCCAACACATGACTTGGAATTAGCAGCGATCGTATTTGCACTCAAAACTTGGAGACATTTTCTCTATGGAGCTAAGTGTGAGCTCTATACAGATCATAAAAGCCTCAAATATTTCTTCACTCGGAAGGAACTCAACATGAGGCGAGAAAAGATGGCTAGAATTGATTAAGGATTATGATGCGACAATCAATTACACACCAGGGAAGGCTAATGTTGTAGCGAGACGCCACGAGTAGAAAGAGTACCGGAGGAGTAGAACAAGAAATATCACCGGAGTTGAGGAAGGAAATAAGTCAAGCCCAAATACAACTTTGGGAGAAGGAAGCCCATGAAGGATTATCGGCGTTGCAAGTAGCCGATGAGTTGAATGTCAACTCTGAAGAATGAGATAATGATGGGTCAACTGGACGATCCATTCATAGTGGAGGAGATGAGAAGAATAGATGAGGGAAGACCCTCAGAATTTCATCGTGGAGAATCTGGATCATTATGGTTCCAGAAAAGAATTTGCGTTCCGGATATTGCTGAAATCAAGGAAGTAATACTCCGGGAAGCTCATCAAACACCATATTCCATACATCCGGGAAGTACAAAGATGTACATGGATCTAAAGGAACTATTACGGTGGAATAACATGAAGAGGGAGATAGCACAATATGTTGCAGAATGCCATACCTGCCGGCGAGTGAAGGCTGAACATCGAGTCCGGCGGGAAAGTTACAACCTCTACCTATTCCGAGTGGAAATGGGAGGAAATAGGGATGGATTTCATCACCGGACTACCCATGACTAATAAAAAGAAGGACATGATATGGGTAATCGTGGACCGGTTGACGAAGAGCGCCCATTTCTTAGCGGTAAATCAGTTGGACAAAGGAGAGAAACTCATTGATCTTTACATCAAGGAGATCGTGAGTAAGCATGGAGTACCTAAGAAGATAGTATCGGATCGAGGATCCGTGTTCACATCGGCGTTCCGGAAGCAACTTCACGAAGCTTTAGGATCCAAGTTGGACTATAGTACCGCTTATCATCCACAGACCGGTGGACAAACCGAGAGAACCAATCAGATCTTAGAAGATATGCTTAGGGCTTGTGCCCTAGACTTCGGAGGATCATGGGAAGAACACTTACCACTAGCAGAGTTTTCATACAATAATAGCTATCAAAGCAGCATCAAGATGGCACCATTTGAAGCTCTCTATGGAAGGAAGTGTAGATCACCGATATGTTGGTATGAAGCCGGAGCAAGCAAAGAGTTCAACCCTGATTATGTCAAGGAAAAACAACAAATCATTGACATTATCGAGAGATAGGCTTAAAATAGCCCAAAGTCGGCAAAAGAGTTACGCCGATCAGAAGAGGAGAACTTGGGAGCCACAAGTTGGAGACATGGTATATCTTAAGGTAAGCCCGATGAAAGGACTTCAGAGATTCGGAGTAAAAGGAAAGTTAAGCCCTAGATACATAGGACCCTTCAAGATACTGAGTCAGAATCGAGGTTTAGCCTTTGAATTGGATCTACCTGGAAGATTAGCACAAGTTCATAATGTATTTCATGTGTCACAACTCAGAAAGTGTTTGAAGACCCCAGATGAACCAATATCACATGATGAGCTCGAGTTACAACCAGACTTGACATACATCGAGAAGCCAGCCAAGATTCTCGAGGAAAGCTGGAAACAACTCAGAAATAAAGCGATCAAGTATTGCAAGATACAATGGAAGCATCACCCCGAGAGGGAAGCCACACGGGAAAAAGAGGAAGACACGAGGAAAACATACCCCGAGCTGTTCGGGTATTACAACCACAACTTCGGGACGAAGTTTTCTTTAAGGGGAAAGGCTGTAATGTCCCGGGTTTAGAGACGATCGAGGGGTAGATTTTAGAAAGGGATGTGCATTGCATAGTAAATTCAGGGAAATTTCGCGCTTTTAAACAAAAGCTGCATCGAAGGGGGACAAGTTTCTCTCTCGACACCTTACGGGGTTAGGGTTTCGAGGGTGCGACAAACTTGCATCTCACTTAACTAGATTAGGGTTTTGAGTTGAGAGGGGAGAGTTTGAATCACCAATTTAAGTTGCATGATTGAATTCTAAGTTAAGATGGTTGATCCAAGCTCAAACCAAATTTGAATTTGAATTTCAAATTCAAACATCAAGTTATTATCTCATAATTCAAACTTGAGATGATTTAATAAACAATCTTTAATAATCAAGATATAAATAGAACAATTAATATATAAAGCTCAATAGAGAAAAATTGGAGCTTTATTGATATTCACACAAGATACATTGTTTGTACAATATCCAGAATAAAATATGAACATTACAACATATTACAAGAATTGGACAAAAATGGAAAAAGAAAAGAAAAGGAAAATTACAAATTAAGGATCTATCCTAAACCCTACAAGCTAAACTTCATTAACTTGATGATCTCATGATCAATGGAGCCACAGATTGTCCCTGCACATAAACACAACAAAAGAGAAGTTATGCCAAGTGGTAAAACCACTTGGCAGGTTAGAAGAATAATGAAATTGAGTAGATATGGATCAGCTCTGCGCCGAGCTGATCATCTCACGACCAAGACACAAGCCAGGTACCATGAATTTGCACACACACACAGCTAGGCTGCTCACACAGCAGTGTGCATGCAGCACACCACACTCACACAGCTGGTGAGTCACCAACAGGTTGCCAGGGCTTGCTGTCGACCAGAGAAGGAGCAGGAGACCATATAAAACCTCCACGAGTAAACCCTAGTCAATCCATCGACGAGATTGCACTCGGGTAAGTTCATCGAGGAAACCAAGAACACAAGAACAGCTTGAACAGATCACTGCTGTTCAACACAATTCCACCACCACGAGCACATAACCAAGAGATCAAGCTTGCAAGGAGGAGCAGGGGCAAGCCAAGAACTCAACCAACAGCTGAATCCTCTACACCAACAAACCATCTAGGAGCTGGAGTGAGGTATAAACCAAATCAACTCTGAGCAAAACCAAGTTTTGCTCATAAATAAGCATACAATGCATCACAGGAGCACGAAGGGTAGAAAACCCTGTTTGTGTCATCATCCGGCTACAAAGCCAATTGGTGCAAGCAAATATGGGTAAAGACTCTAGGAAATCAGCCTATGGGAACATCAGTCATGCAAAACGATGCATAAGCGAAGAAATCCAGACAAAAGATGAAGTCCTAGCCTAGCCTAGCCCACACACTCAGCACCTATAGCTATTCGAAGCCATCAGACTTGGACAAATCATTGTCTATTTTGATTTCAACATCAAGAGCTACTGGCAATCCAATAAATGGATCACCCAGAAAGCATTTGGTGAGCCACAACAAGCCAACAAGAGGGGAGCTATCCCAGGGCAGCACATAAATACTGCCGAGATCACCTCAACCACTTAACCAATTCCAACAAAGAAACCATGCACAGATATCATCACCCAGTAGGGTTCAAAAGGAGGGCTAGGGTACCCAACAAGTGTTGGCATCTCTCTAGCCCTAACAAATTCATTGAAATGATCATCACTGAATCTCAGTTCACATTATTTATCCATTTAATCAAGCAAGGATTAACAGATAAATAAAACAGACAAGCAATTGATGCACCAGGGTCTTGCAAATGATCAAATGGATTATTACGGGCATCAATTGATGCTTAAGCAAGCAACGACACACATCGAGGCCGGGCTCGTGTAATACACATGTGAGCAACAGTAAGGCACAGACACCAAGGAGCAGCAGTTACCAGCAACTGGTGATCATATGAACACCAGAAGCTTGTTAGAGCATGCTACTGCATGCTAGAACTCATTCTAATCAATGAACACATGAACAGATACTTAAATAACTGAACAATTGCATCACAGATAGGGCATCAGGCAAGATAATTGTATCCAGAAGCACTCCATCAAGGGATAGAGTTGATAATGCAACAGATAAGCTCAAATGAGCATGAATTGAAGCACAGATAGGATCTCACTAGAGGCACTGGCACTTGCAAGTATGCAAGGATTAATCACCACAATCAAGCCAGGGACAAGATTAAGCACACATAGTATGCCAAATGACAGTAAAAAAAGAATAGGAGCATGCCAGCAGGCCATGAGCATCATTGGATGCTCATGAGCAAATCACAGGAGGACCACAACCAGAGATTACAATGAACAGAAATAGCTAGGAAGCACAGTGAGAAATTAAGCAAGCAGTACTAGCACAGCACAACAAACTGGAACCATGACAGATGCACAGCAGCAGCAGCAGCGGCACAACAACATAGCACAACAGCATACACATAAGCTAGCAAGGCGCAGCGGCTAGCACAGCACATCGGCACAGCATGCATCCCCACAGGGAGAAGCAGGCCAGTGGCCAAGCTAGACGAAGGGAAGGAGAAGCAGTAGAACCAGTAGCAGAGAAGGACGGAGAAGATTAGCACTTACTGGTGAACGGAGAGAAGCTCGGCCATGGCGGCTACGGCGGCACGCGCCGGAGCACGGCGGCGCCAGGACAAGCCAGGCCATAGCGGTGCCACGGCAGTTCGCGCACACGGTGGCGAAGCCACGGCAGCGCCGTGACGCCAGGGGCGCCGGCGGCGGCGAATCGCCGCGGAACTCCTCCACCTTGCGAGCGCACGTGTTGAGGACGAGTAGTGGAGGCGGAGAGGACCAGATCGACGCCGTAGATCTGGTGCGCCGTCACCAGGCGGTCAAGATCCGCCGCATCCCATCGCCGGAGATGGCCGGAGACGGCCGGGGAATCTCGGCAAAGACAGCGGCGACCACGGCATCGCGAGAGCGAGGAGAGGAGTTAGGGTTTCGCGCGAGGAGAGGGGAGAGGTCGAATGGGCCGACCGAGCCCAAAGGGTGGCTCGGGTTCGACCTAACCCGTTAGGCCACCGACAGGTGGGGCCCAAGGGTATTTCAGTCTTTTCACAAATCAACAAAATACATGAAACTTGAAAATTCAATAGAAAATTGATAAAAGCTCTTAAAAATACATTAAAAATATGAAAATAGATCAGCATAAAATTCTCTATCATAATAAAATAAGAAATGGAATTTTTGGAGATATAATAGAATAAGTTCAAATTTGATGATTTAAATAATGATTTAAATCACACATCTTATTTTCAATAATGAAAATAAGTCCATTAATGCATTTGGACTTCAAAAACACCTTGACAATATTTCAAGGTAGAATTTTACTCTTAAACAAGTATTCCCAAATTATTCTTAGTATTAACCTCTTACATGAAATATTAACGATATCGGAAGGGGGGAACAAACCCTAAAAATGGAATCATGCATAATTGCTTCTTTAACCATTGCCCTTATCGGACAATGATGCTATTTTTCAGAACAAGAGGACAAGGGTCGGTCCATACCTTCCAAGCTGCAGAACTTTGCGGTGTTCGAGGCAAGTTCATCACTTGCTCATGTCATTTGAGTATTTCTATCAAATTACTTGCAAAGTATTATGGTTATCACTATTGCACAAAAATCAAAACCACTACTTTCATAACTATGAATATGACTAAGTGGTGGGCAATGGAACCATGGAATGTGTTGATATGGTGGAGGTTCCATTGCACGGGTTTATATCCATCTAGGATTAAACAACAAATGTCGCCCAGTGATTCTTGTGCCGTAATACCCGTGTTAACCATAAGATCCGGAGTGGGACGGAGTAGTCAAAAATGTTTCCACCTCTCGTTCATCAACGGATGCGCTTTACCGTAGTACACTTGTAATCCAAGGGGGCAAGCTGGTGAGGCTGGGGAGTCCTAAGTCCCCACGGCATAGTCCGTAGTACACTTGTCTCCCGAAGGAGCAAGATGGTGAGGCTGGGGAGTCCTAAGTCCCCACGGTATTGCGGTCTAGGATGGGTTGCAGCCACCGGCGTAGGAGTGTATGGTAGAGCCCAGCGATCGTTGTCGTGGTCGGGGTCCACCCCGAAATACGGGAATAATGGGACCGACGTGGACCCAGGGTCGGCGCATGCAACAAAGGGTGGGTGTTCGAGGTAGCGGAGGAACATGATTGGCTAGACCTTATACCGGGCCTCACACCAAAGGAAGTGTGGACGGGAAAGCTGCCCGGTTGGCACCAAGGTTAAGATCTCTTATGGGTAAAGCAACACACCTCTGCAGAGTATAAAGAAGCCGTGACTGTCACTCCCTGTTCCGGGATTGAGGAGCGGGGAACGCGGCCGGAAAGGAGCTCCATGAAGTTCTAGTAAACCGGTGAAGGCTGACGGACATAGCTCTTTGAAATAAAAGCAATCTCTTGAAGAAATGTTTATCAAAACTTGCATTGGTATTAGACTTTCCGGTCTAATATCGTAGCTAGTGCATTAAACACCTCTTATCTATAATGAACTTGTTGAGTACGCTCGTACTCATACCACTCTTAAATCCCATGCTTAGATTGTCCGAACCGTCCGGAGGAGGACTACGACAACAATGAAGGAGCCGAGGTTATCGGCTATGATGCACCTGACCTCTCAGGAGGAGTTGAAGGCGTAGACTACATCATCGTCTACGGATCCGGGGAGGCTTCCGGAGAAAAACAAGCCTAGAGATATCTGAGGAGTAGTAGTAGCCGAGCAACACAAACTCTTACCATGTAGCTGCTCGATTAAATAAATGTTTTGTTTAATGAGACAATGGTATTGTAAGTTAAGTTGGGTTCACCTCGAACCCAGGAGATATCCTCTTAGGACCCAAGAGGAGCTCCGAGACGACTTGTGCATGTGTATTGTAATAATATGTGAATGAGTTATGGACCTTGCTATGTTCTGTTGTACTACTCTGAGGGATGTGATATTTGCGGAATGGTACTTCGCAAATGTTATATCAACGACTGGCATACTACAACATGCAGTGGTATGCAGGGTCACCACAAAGAGGTCAAAGATATCCCTCTCAAGCAACCCTGCAATCACGATACAAGAAGTCTCTTGTGTCCCCAACACACCTAATACACTTGTCAGATGTATAGGTGCACTAGTTCGGCGAAGAGATAGTGAAATACAAGTAGTATGAATGAATATGAGTGGTAATAGCAATCTGAATAAAATATGGCAGCGAGTAAACATGCAACAGAACAGTAAATAAACGGAGTTTCGATGCTTAGAAACAATGCCTAGGGATCATACTTTCACTAGTGGACACTCTCAACATTGATCAAATAATAAAACCACTCTACACTCTCTTGTTGGATGATGAACACCACTAATTGTGTAGGGCTACAAGAGCACCTCAATGCCGGAGTTAACAAGCTCCACAACATTCGATGTTCATATTTAAATAACCTTAGAGTGCATGATAGATCATTGCAATTACACCAAGTACTAAAATAGCATGCACACTGTCACCATCACACTATGAAGGAGGAATAGATCGCATCAATACTATCATAGCAATAATTAACTTCATAATCTACAAGAGATTACAATCATAGCCTACGCCAAGTACTACATGATGCACACACTGTCACCGTTACACCATGAAGGAGGAATAGAGTACTTTAATAACATCACTAGAGTAACACATAGATGAATAGTGATACAAAAATCATATGAATCTCAATCATGTAAGGCAGCTCATGAGATCATTGTATTGAAGTACATAGGAGAGAGATTAACCACATAGCTACCGGTACAGCCCTTAGCCTCGATGGAGAACTACTCCCTCCTCATGGGAGACATCAGCGTTGATGAAGATGGCGGTGGTGTCGATGGAGATGCCTTCCGGGGGAACTTCCCCGTCCCGGCGGCGTGCCGGAACAGAGACTCCTGTTCCCCATATCTTGGCTTCGTGATGGCGGCGACTCTGGAAGGTTTCTCGTACTGTGGCCTTTTCTTGTAGGGTTTTCGCGACGGAGGCTTTAAGTAGGCGGAAGGGCAAGGTCGGTGGAGTCCTGGTGGGACCACACACTAGGGGGGCGCGCCCTACCCCCTGGCCGCGCCGCCCACACGTGTGGGCCCCCGTGGCTCCCCTCCGGTGGCTCTCGGGTGTTCTGGAAGCTTCGTGGAATTCTAAGATGCTGGGCGTTGATTTCGTCCAATTCCGAGAATATTTCCTTACTAGGATTTCTGAAACCAAAAACAGCAGAAAACAGGAACTGGCACTTCGACATCTCGTCAATAGGTTAGTTCCGGAAAACGCATAATAATGACATAAAGTGTGAACAAAACATGTAGGTATTGTCATAAAACTAGCACGGAACAGACGTATCAGAACCGCCATTTAGGTCATGTTAGAGAGGAACACATGAAGGAACTCCATGCAAATGGATTTTTGGAGTCATTCAATTTTTGAATCGTTTGGCGCTTGCAAATCTTTTCTAAAGAGAATGACTGAAATACCATTCATAGGCCAAGAGTTGAACGGGCAACTAAATTAGTGGAAACATACATGATGATATATGTGGTTCACTGGGCATAGTTGTGTGCGGGAGATTCGTCTACTTCATGAAAACTTCCAACAATGAATTGAGTATATATATAATGGATATATTCGATAAGGAAGAAGTTTGAAACATTTGAATAGATTCAAATAAATTTCAGCATGAAGTGGAAATCATCGTAATAGAAAAGTCAAATATCTATGATTGGATCATATTGGAAATATTTGAATTATGAGTTTTTAGCGAACATCTAAGAGAGTTATGAAGTTGTTCTACAAATCACGTTTCTTGGAGTATCATAGTGATGATGAAGTATCCGAGAGATGTCTCCAAACCTTGTTGGATTAATGATGAGATAAAATAAAATGAAGCCATTATATTTTTGTGGATTATGCTTTAGAGACTACCGCTTTTATACTAAATAGAGCATCATCATGATCTGTTGAAATGACACCATACGAGTTATGACATGGGTATGTACCCTAATAGTCCTTTCTTAAATTTTGGTATGCATAGCATAAGGTAAATAAGTTTACAACCAAAATCGGATGAATGTCTTTGTTGGTTATCCCAAAGAATTAATTGGGAATTCTTTCCACCATGGAAACAAAGACAAAAGTGTTTGTCGATGTTTCTTACTTATTTCCAAGAAATTGTTTTTAGCGAAGTATTTGAGTGGGAGGACAATAGAACTTGATCAGGTTTATGAACCTGAGCATAATGATCAGAGTAGCGCAACATCGGAATTGGTTCCGGAAGCGGCCACGACAATCATGGCTCCCATGACTACAAAGTTTTTTAGCCATGGAGATCGAAGTACATATTGAACCTTGTAGGTATGGTTTACTTTGTGATCATATTTATGGACAAAGGATTGATTTTGAACAATGATAAACCAACTACAAACAAAGAAGTTATGATGGGCCCTGACTCTGTTAAAATGGCTATGCGCCATGAAATCCAAGATAGATGAATACTTTTTGAAAGTTAATGGATCTATGAAATTGATGGACTTGGATGTAATATCCTTGAAGAAGCTCGACTTGTCGAAAAGTTGTTTACGACAAAGTTCAAAGAGTTGACTGCGATAAGATTAGATCTTCCGTAGCAATGCTTATACTCTATGTGGATTATTCTAGTAATCGCTACATATTTCTTTTATGAGATATGCTAGTAGGATGGCAAAATACATTACTTAACAGAAGTGTGTATTAAAGGTGTATACAAGATACAAACCAAGAGTTTTGCTAGTCCGTGGAATACTAGATAGGTATACGAACTTCAATTGGATGAAATGAGTATCACGGAGTTGGAATCTTCACCGGATGAAATAGTCAAAAAGTTTTTGATTTCATCAGAAACGATGAAGATGCTTGCATTTTCAAGAAATTAAGTGGGAGCGCTGAGACGTATTTATAATACTTTATGTAGATGACACATAGTTGGTTATAAATGATGTAATTATATACTTGATTAAAAGGTTTCATTGAGAATTAACTTCAATGAAAGGATATGGACTGAAACATATTTAGTGTCAAGATCTATGAAGATAGATTGAAACACATAATAAGTTTAAGTCAAAGTACATAGAATGGATATTGAAGTAGTTCAATATAGAAATATTAAGAAGGTGTTATTTTCATGCGAAGGTTTAACAAGACTTGAGTGTATTTGACATTCGATGAGTAAAAACACATGAGTGATTTTAGATCACGAATAATATGTACAAAATCAGATGTCCTGTGCTCTAAAAGGTTAGGAGCATATACCAGAATGATTCATGTGATGATCATTGAACAAACAGTAAGAATATCCATGTGTGCTTTAGAAGAACCAATGATATATATATATATATATATATATATATATATATATATAGTTTTTATATGGGGTGATAACAAACAAATCGATGTAAGGTGTTGCACCGATATTTGTTTGGTCACATATAAGAATTAATTTCAACGGAAATACATATGTACACGCAAGGATGGGTGTGAGTGCTATCTGTACCGTAGATATGCTAGTGGTGCTTTAAGATATGGAGAAAAGAGCGACGGGAGAAACATTTTCTATCTCCAGGTAGGCCCCGCGAGAACAAGCCTAAAGCCATCAATCACGCACGTCCATCAGACCAATACTCCAGCTAACGACAAACTCGGCCCAATCATTCCTACGAAGGGAGCGGAGGAACTGGTGGTGGTGGGGCGGCGACGAGCTGCTTGTGGTGGTGGTCGGCGGACACGCCTCAAGCTCGCTGCTGCCGGCCCCTCTGCCTCATGCTCTCTACCCGGCCGCCACCGGGCACTCTCGCACAAGCTCGCCGGCTGCTCGCCCCGCCGCCTGAGCCCCGTCGACATGCGCATCCTCTGCTATGGCGTCGACGGTATGTGCTATCGCAGTCCGGCTCCGCCGCAACCAGATCGAGAGCAGCTCTCTGTCGTGCATTGGACTCCCTTTCCCCGAATGACGAGCTCCCCATCGGCTCACCGACTCCAGCCGTGGTCTCCGGCGTGGTCACTGGGAGAGGTCAGGTCGTCCACCTGCACGAGCGCGCCGGTGACGACTGACGACGCCATCCCCCGGACGAGCTCGCTCTCGCTGGCGCTGGCGAACAACGTGGACACGGAGACGCTGAAGATGTGCCGCGTGACGTTCGGCGTCAACGCGCTGCTCACCTAGGCTTCTCACAAACAACTAATAAGAGCAAGCGACTGGACGAGCTCTAGTAGAAGAGAAAACATCAGTTCACTGCATGTCTGCATCGCCCTCGATCAAATCGCTAGTCCAAGAATCAACATTACAATGTGGCGAGATGCCGGCTACCGCCACGGCACCGTCGCCCTGTGCTGTTGCCTCCTTAGCGGCGCGTATATAAGTACGCAGCTGGCTCGTGGCAGAGATGGGACACATGATGCCGGTGGCGGCCGCAGAGTCCGACAACGACGTGCACCTTTCCTCGAGAAGCGTCAACAGCACTCGAGGCGGTGGTGGTGGCGGGAGCATCCACTTCAAGATGCTCTGCAGCTTCGGCGACCGCATCTTCAAGAAGCGTCAGCAGCAGTTTCGGCAGCAATGGTGTCCACGGTCTGGAGCCGACGGTGTCTGTCACCTGCGACGAGGAGCTGCTCCACGTCCGCGTCGCCGCGCTTCCGCGTCTACGTCTTTGGGCCGCAGCAGAACGCGCCGCGGTACACCACGTTGCGCCCTAGCCTGTCGTAGCCAATGTAGCTGTTACCCGGCAGTTGCCTGCTCGTCGCCGCATCGCCCTCGGAGTCTCGCACCTCTCCGCTGAACCAGCGCGTCGATGAGAACCTAGCGAAGCGGGCGAGCACGGGCACCCATACCGACAGCGACGCGGGTAAATGCAAGCTCCAGGATGGCCACCTCCATGCACGAGCTCCAGGACGGCGCAGGCCTCCGATGGGACGGGCCGGCGTGGTGGACTGGAGGCGGCGGCGCGGAAGTCCTCGGTGTACCACTCCGTGCGCGACTCCTTGCCGACGCAGGCCGCGCTCGAACGCCGCCAGTGCCACCATGGACTCGCACCCGCCCTCGTACGCGCCGCACTTGCCCTCGAGAGTCGAGATTGTCCTGCAGTGCCTGCACGCCAGCGCCTCCTCGTCGCTGACCTCCGTGCACGCCGGCCGACGACGACGGTGTGGAAGTCCACTCTCGACGGGTCGCCGCGGGCCTCCTCGAACAGCACCCTTCGTGTCACGGTGGTCGCACCGCCAGCAGCCACGCCGGCGGAGAGGACGGGAGACGGAGCAGCCACGCCGGCGGACCAGCCGCGTCGGCCAGATTAAGGGGCCGCAAATCGGAGAGGACGGGAGACGGAGCAGGCGCGCCGGCGGCGGCGACGGAGGACTTTGAAGTGAGGAATTTTGAGGGGAGATTGGCAGCGGTGACCGCGGCAGTCGCTCCCTTTGTCTGGTCTTGTCTGGGAAGGAATCTCCGTGTCGGGCGGAGCAAAGGCCGGGAAAAGACAGCACTGAAGAAGTGCACGCATGACGCAACTGAATTCCTCCTCCTTTTCTTTTCTCCGGATCTCAAAGCAACCTCATATTCTGTACAGTACAGATTACTTCCTCACCCATCCCCGCGTGTACAAAATCCACACTCTAATTTCAAATCTCAATTAGGCTAAGTGTTATTAAAAAGGTAGCACAATGCTAGATTTAGAAGAGTTCTAAATATTGTGACGGATTCTACAATAAAAGGCAGAGTATGTCATTGTTTTGACAATGATTGAGGATGTTTAAGTCGAAGAGTTCTTTGAGAACTTGGTGTAGTTCCGTTAGTGTCAGAACTTTGAAGCTATATTGTGTATGACAATATTAGTGACATATTTCAGACCGCGGAATTAAGGTTCCACCAGAGGACTGAACATATATGATTATGCCGACTCATTTGGAAAATGAGTGATGCGTTGAGACACAAAATGAATTGCAAAATACATATGTTTCTGAGCGTGTCAAATCCGTTGACTAAAACCTCTCCCGTGAGCAAAACATGATAAAGCACCGGAAGGCCAAGGTGTTACATCTTTACAAATGTAAACTAGATTATTGACTCTAGTGCAAGTGGGAGACTGTTGGAGATATGCCCAAGAGGCAATAATAAAATGGTTATTATAATATATCTTTGTGTTTATGATAATGTTTGCATACCATGCTATAATTGTATTAACCGAAATATTGATACATGTGTGTTATGTAAACAACAAGGAGTCCCTAGTAAGCCTCTTGTATAACTAGCTTGTTGATTAATAGATGATCGTAGTTTCATGATCATGAACATTGGATGTTATTAATAACAAGGTTATGTCATTATGTGAATGATGTAATGGACATACCCAATTAAGTGTAGCATAAGATCACGTCATTAAGTTCATTTGCTATAAGCTTTCGATACGTAGTTACCTAGTCCTTTCGACCATGAGATCATGTAAATCACTTATGCCGAAAGGGTAGTTTGATTACATCAAACACCACTGCGTAAATGGGTGGTTATAAAGGTGGGATTAGGTATCCGAAAAGTATGAGTTGAGGCATATGGATCAACAGTGGGATTTGTCCATCCCGATGACAGATAGATATACTCTGGGCCCTCTCGGTGGAATGTCGTCTAATTAGCTTGCAAGCATATGAATGGTTCATAAGAGACCACATACCACGGTACGAGTAAAGAGTACTTGTCGGAGACGAGGTTGAACGAGGTATAGAGATACCGATGATCAAACCTCGGACAAGTAAAATATCGCGTGACAAAGGGAATCGGTATTGTATGTAAATGGTTCATTCGATCACTAAGTCATCGTTGAATATGTGGGAGCCATTATGGATCTCCAGATCCCGCTATTGGTTATTGGTCGGAGAGAAGTCTCAACCATGTCTGTATAGTTCGCGAACCGTAGGGTGACACACTTAAGGTTTGATGTCGTTTAAGTAGATATGGAATATGGAATGGAGTTCGAAGTTTTGTTCGGAGTCTCGGATGGGATCCAGGACATCACGAGGAGTTCCGGAATGGTCCGGAGAATAAGATTCATATATAGGAAGTCATTTTACAAGTTTGAAAATGATCCTGTGCATTTATGGAAGGTTCTAGAAAAGTCCGAAAAAATCACTATGGAAGGTGGAGTCCCGGAGGGACTCCACTAGCTAGGCCGGCCAAACCCTAAGGGGAGGAGTCCCAGGTGGGCTCCACCTAAGGTGGCCGGCCAACCAACCTCAAGGAAAGGTGGGAGCCCCACCTTGAGTAGGACTCCCCCTTGAGTAGGTTTCCCACTTTTGGGAGGTTTTGTTGTTGGTGTCTTATTCGAAGACTTGGACTACAACTCTTGGGGATTTCCACCTATATAATGAGGAGCCAAGTTGAGGGGGCCGGCCACACCAAACCTCTTTGGCCGCAGCCCCCAAGTGGCCGGCGCCCAAACCCTAGCCTCTCCCCAAACCCTAGCGCCCCTCCTCCACATATCTCTCCCGCAGCGCATAGGCGAAGCCCTGCCGGAGTTCTCCACCACCGCCGCCACCACGCCGTCGTGTTGTCGGGATTCCTAGGAGGATCTACTACTTCCGCTGCCCGCTGGAACGGGGAGGAGGACGTCGTCTTCATCAACACCGTACGTGTGACCGAGTACGGAGGTGCTGCCCGATTGTGGCACTGTCATCTTCTACGCGCTTTGATACGTCTCAAACGTATCTATAATTTCTTATGTTCCATGCTACTTTTATGATGATACACACATGTTTTATACACACTTTATGTCATATTTATGCATTTTCCGGAACTAACCTATTGACGAGATGCCGAAGGGCCGATTGCTGTTTTCTCGCTGTTTTGGTTTCAGAAATCCTAGTAAGGAAATATTGTCGGAATTGGACGAAATCAACGCCCAGCATCTTAGAATTCCACGAAGCTTCCAGAACACCCGAGAGGGACCAGAGGAGGGCCACAGGGCCACCAGACAACAGGGCGGCGCGGCCCAGGGGGGCGCGCCCCCTATTGTGTGGAGCCTCCGTGCCCCCTCCGACTCCGCCTCTTCGCCTATTTAAAGGTCCCTGACCTAAATCTTCGATACGGAAAAGCCACGGTACAAAAAACCTTCCAGAGCCGCCGCCATCGCGAAGCCAAGATCTGGGGGACATGAGTCTCTGTTCCGGCACGCCGCCGGGACGGGGAAGTGCCCCCGGAAGGCATCTCCATCGACACCACCGCCATCTTCATCAACGCTGCTGTCTCCCAGACTAGAAGTCGACAATTTTAGAACAATAGCAGCACAGAAGGAGGCCCTACTGGAGCAGGTTAGGAATGCTAGTAAGTAGTAAGAAAAGTGTCTGCTAGATAATTGGAGATGAACGGGGACGACGTGGCGAGTCGATATCTTGGTCTTGTAAAATGGTTCCTTAGTACGAGCATATTTCGTAGGTGCATTTATCCGCAATTGTTATGATCTTGGTGGTCGTTTCCTTGTTGTGATGTGGATTTTTTTGAACCGGAACCCCGCTGATTGTTAATATTATAAGTGGATTACCTAGCCCTTTCCATCGGTTCGACTTGTGGTTCCGTTGGCTTGTGGATGAACCTTTGACATGGTATCGAGCCCATAGTCTCAAGTTCGAGTCATCGCTTTCGCAAACCTTCTCTTCTCTTCTCCCGGTCTAGCCCTTTACGTCGGTTTGGACTTTTTGTTGCATTGGCTATGTTGAGATGTATAAAGTGGATTGCCTAGCCCTTTCCATCAGTTCGTACTTTTGGTCGCGTTGGCTAGTGCATTAAAGCTTGACACTGATGATTTTTTGTGATCCATTGATTTCCAGCTTTCTACATATAGCCCAGGTCTAGAAGCTTGTCAACTGGTCTAGTTCATTCATCGCTGTATTGAGTGCAATGAACGGAACGGTGGCTTCTCCTTTGTGTTGTGCTTGCAACTCAACAGTACATTCTGCTTCACGTAGAGGCGAGTTGTGAACAGAGATACTTATGTATGCTATAGTACCAAATTTCGACTCCATATAATCAATAGCTTAACAACCGTCTAATTCACAATCTCAAAACTGTAGCATTTACCTCCTGCCTATCGAATACAATTATTTCACACACTGAAATATTTTGTACGCGTTTTGAATTGGAGAACATGGGAACCGACTTTGGTTCTGATTATGACTTGATGTGACCCTATACTCGTTTTGGCGCGCGCGATTCCCGAGCGAATCAAATGAATTTTGACCGTTCTCTTAAAAAGGGAACTTTGACCGTTGGATCAAGCGTTGGAGAACCGATGTGCCAACGGCCAATAATTGCTTGTGCATCATGGTGATGGCTTATCCGATTTCAAAAGCTGAGATTTTTTATATATATAGTGGATAGGTGGACGGATATAGATATAGATGGACGGATACGAGATATAGCTTCGATCTGTAGCCACACTCGAACTCAAAATCAGTTGAGCTGCAAAACCACTAGCCAATTAAGTCCGAAATATTTCAGAGGCATTTTTTAATTGCAGTTCGGAGGACATGGGAGTAACTGATTTTGTTTGTGATAATGGATTGATATGACCGCTGGGAATAAATGCCTGAGCAGAGCTACTTCGCATGGTCTACCATTTTTATATTAGACTAGTCATAGTGGTAAGTACTACCTCCGTCCCAAGGAATAAGGCCCACGCGTATTCCAAGACAAACTTTGACAATAAAAATTGAGCAACACAATCTTGATTATATTATATGTAATTAGTATCGTTGGATTCGTATTGAAAAGCACTTTCTAATGATGCTAATTTCATACAAACAATCTTTATATATTTAAAGTAATTCTTTGTCAAACAAAAAACACGTAAAAGACACATATGATACTACTACATGATACTATTCATATAGTGGGTAGTATCATGGAGTAGTATCATAGTCATGCTATATTTATTATTTTTTAGAATCTCAATGCCAATTTGTGTACAAGATTTGTTTAGCATTAACTTTTCTCGTTGTTTGCGCTATGATACAGTATCTACCTATGTTACTCTAATCTCCTCTCTCCTACTTAATTAGCTGCCACATGAGCATTTTTGTGAGACCAATGCGCATGATACAAAGCACTATGGCTAGCCTTAGTATTACTACTCCTGGAGTAGTATATTTCTCTCGTGTACTTGGCTATTTTCGGGAATAAATAACAAACGGTGGGGTTTTCCCCTCCGTCCACCTCCAAAAATAATATTAGTATTATATTACTTGGACCATAGTCATAATGAAAATCAAATTTCAGTCCGTCGGCAAAATGTCCCGCCAATCCTGAAATATTTTAGACGCGTTTTCAATGGGATTTTGAAGATAGATAGTGATCATTGTAACCGATATTCAAGGTGACGATGATTTGATGTGTAACTCGGCCTTGAACATAGTACTAGTACAGTCTTACAATTTATTGTTATTATATTTGGTCCTTAGCCAAATTCAATATCTCATTCTTGCTGTAAAACTTCCCGCCCACTAAATACAAATGTTTCAGACGCTTCCAAATTCCCATTCTACCCTCGTAAAATGACATCAATGTCCATGTATAAGTCGGTTGGTGGGGGGTCCGCCGTCATTTTTTCGATCACCGCATCCCTTGCCAAGGAAACTCCTCGAAAATCCAAAATTGAAAATCTATGTCAAGCGCTACAATCTCCCTCCAATAAATTCCAAAATATTCGCTAAGCATTTTCAAATTTAAGTTTTTTTAGGAGATAGTACATGGGAACTGATTTCGGTTGTGATTATGACTAGGGATGGCACCCGCAGGGTATGAGTACGGGTAGAGCCATCCCATACCCATACCCGTCGCCTTCAATCTCACCCGTCACCCGTACCCATACCCGCGAACGGGTACAAGTTTTTCCCATATCCGTCACCCGGCAGGGTAAATGGGTACCCACGGGTAAAAAATACCCGTACTTACAACGTATCAAGTTGTTCTAAAAAATATGAAATTAGGTAAAGTGATCCTAAATAGTGGTCTAATCCTCACTAACCTACCATCGATTGTCAGATCAGAAAGCGTGAGGTTCAACCAAGCAATGTGAAGGCGCGGTTAGGGGAAAATTAAGTAGTTCAAAACATAACGGCCGCCCACTTGTCAAATTTATATGGGTAAATGGGTACGCGGGTATGGGTTGTACAATCCCATACCCGTACCCGCTTTACCCAATGGGTATGATATTTTCCCGTTTACAAACCCATGGGTAATATTTTGTCCCATACCCGTATTCCTATTGGGTTTTTACCCGGCGGGTACGCGGGTCATGGGTACCCATTGCCATCCCTAATTATGACTTGATGTGACCGTATGCCTTGGATTCTTGAACAGAGGCACTACGCCGGTCTACCATTTTTCTAGTACTAATATTGCTTCTACTCTAGCAAAGTTCAAAGTTCAAAATCTCAGTCGAGAGGCAAAAACCCCCCGCAAAATGAATCCGGAATATTTCAGATGCGTTTTTGGATTGAACTTTGGAGAACTTGGGTGTAAATGATTTTATGATGATGGCTTGATGTGACCCCTGGCCTTTTTTTTGCTGAACAGGGCTACAAAGTAGCATGGTCTACCCCTGGCCTTATATATTACAATCACGAGTATATTACTTGCACCATAGCCGTATTCAAAATCAATTTTCAGTCAAGCTGCAAAATCTCCAACCAATCCTGAAATATTTCGGAAGAGCTTTTCAAAATGGATTTTCAAGATACATCATGATTATGATCGTGGTAACCGATTTTCAACGTGATGATGACTTGATGTAACATTTGGCCGTACTAGTACGGTCTCATATTTTTGTATTACTTGCATCGTAGCCAAATTCGAAATCTCATTCCAGCAGGCAAAACTTCCCGCTCGAAAAATACAAATATTTCACACGCTTCTAACTTCCCATTCTACCCTCGTAAAGATGACAACAATGTCCATGTATAAGTCGGTTGGTGGGGGGTCTACCCGTCATTTTTTTCGATCACCACCTCCCTAGCCCCGGAAACTAACCGAAAAAATTCATTTCCCTCAGTCTCTCCTCTGAGACCGCACCCACCGGAACTTCCCAAGTCCCTCTCTCTCCCACCTCCACGACCACCGCACCGGAACATCCCCGCCGGACTTCCCTGGCCTACCCGAGGCCTCGCGATCCTCGTCATCCGGCTGCCTGCCGGAGCCGCTTCATCGACGCCTTCATCAACCGGACCGGATCATGCCCGCCGAACCTCGAAGCCATATGCTCATCCAGCAGTTTACCGCAGTCGCTTCAGCTGCGGTATCGTCCACCCCACCGGAGCCGCTTCGCCGGATCCGTCGTCCACCGCATCGGATCTTGCTCACCGACACCGTCGTGCATGAACCGGATCTGCTTCACCGGCGTCGTGCAAGATCTAAACTCTTCTACTCGTCGCTTTTCTATTGCTTGCCTCGCAAGTTCTTGTTTAATCTTGGGGGAACTTTGTTTGTGCTAACGACGCGCCGTTACGTTTTTGCGGATGAGATGAGTAACCATGAAGTGTAATGGCCGTCTCTCCAACCCCAAGTAGCACATGTAGCGTACTTCATCACCGGATCTATCAACCCCGGGAAGATCTGCTCGTGACTCCCACGAGTGCTTCTCCTAATGTAAGTCCCTTGTTTTAGCGCCATGTTCGGGTTCGGATGCTTGTTTGTCCGAAGCTCTTTTAGTTCATTCCTAGCTATGACCGTAACACCTTGCTATTTTCTAGTTCATTGCTAACTTTAAGCGATTGAACATTTTGGTTTGCATTCCCTGATCCGTAGATGTAGCCATCATAACTTCTATCTTGCTCAGTCGTTGTTACAAAAATTATAGGCTGCTACTATTTTGTTCATGCCAATCTTGTTCTCCCTGAACATGTTGGTTTGCATTCCCTGTACTACAGGTGATGCCATTGTTATTTCTATCTACTTCATCGTAAGCTAACAAAGTAACTGCCTGCTATTAGTTCCTGCATGCTATCGCTCTGCCATCCTGCAGTACAAATTTATTTGAACTCGTCCGTCATAATTCCGTCATAATTTTGTCTGCCATCTGATTCTTCAAAAGCTGCAATATTAACTTGTTTCTCTTAATTGGCATGGCGCTCACATATAGAATGGTGAACATATTGGTGTGCATTCCCTCTTCTACAAGTTCACGGGCGATCCCACTATTTTCCGTTTCGGTCCATCGTAAGCCGTAGCATTAACTATCCTCTATGTGTTGCTCATTACAACTTTATATCCCGAAACGAATTGATTTGTTTCCCTTATCTACAAGTTTATGAGTGATGCCATTATAACTCCTATCTGTTTTATTCCTAGCTATTATAGTAACATCCTGCTATTATTTAGTTCATGGCCAATTTTAAGTAATTGCACATGTTGGTTCGCATTCCATGCTCTATAGCTTTTGGCATCGTAACTTCTATATTTGGTTTACATTCCCTGCTCTGTAGATCTAGCCATCATAACTTTATCTTGCTCAGTCGTTGTTACAAAAATCATGGCCTGCTACTATGTTGTTTGTGCCAATTTTTTACTCCATGAACATGTTGGCTTGCATTCCCTGTACTACAGGTGATGCCATTGTTTTGTATCTAGTTCATTGTAAGCTAACAAAGTAAGAACTTAGTTTGGCATGCTATCACTCTGCTATCTAGCTCTGTAGTACAAATAAACTTGTCATACTACTAGATAATAATTTTGTGTGCCATCTTGTTCTTCAAAAGCTGCATTATTGACTTGTTTCTCTGACTTGGCATGACGCTCACATATGGAATGCTGAACATATTGGTTTGCATTCCCTCTTATACAAGTTCACGAGTTGATCCCACTATATTCTGTATCCGGTCCATCCTAAGCTCCGAGCATTAACTATCCTCTATGTGTTGCTCATTACAAGTTTATATCCCGAAACATCTTGATTTGCATCCCCTTCACTATAAGTTCGGGAGTATTATTTAGTTCACGGCCAATTTGAAGTAATTGCACTTGGCACATGTTGGTTCACATTCCCTCCTCTTTAGCTTTTGCTATCGTAACTTCTATTTTTGGTTTACATTCCTCGCTTCTGTAGATGTAGCCATCATAACTTCATCTTACTCAGTCGTTGTTACAAAATTTATAGCCTGCTACTATGTTGTTCATGCCAATTTTGTGCTCCCTGAACATGTTGGTTTGCATGGGACTCGACACTAGTAAGTCTACTGTTTCATTATAACGTGCTCTGTTATATTGGCTGTTGGTATGCGGCATGCACTCTTTGTTTGCTTATTGTGCGCATTACAATGATCTTGTTATAACGACGAAATGATGAGTTCCAAATTCTTTGGCAAACAATATTGTAGTGTCTTTGCCTTTCCATTGTTCGTTGTCTTAACTTGTAATGTCTTTGTTTCGGATATAGGTGGTGCATGGACAACTTAAAAGATTGCCGAATGGCTTCATTGAAGTGCTAGGTTTAATTACCATTCAATTTCTCCGGGTTCTGTAATATTTTTTCAAAGCCTTGCAGCTGATGTAATATTTAGTTAGTTTTTATAGTTCTTTCGCGCATTTTTTCTATGGTGCTCGTGGTAAGTGAGGCTATACGACAGAAATCATGTGTTGCGTAAATATTCTCAGTATCTAAATCACAAATTCCCATCCCTTAAACGCCCCAATTATGCGAAATCACATATGTGCCGGCACGCAAAATCCTAAAGCGCCTATTATGCCGGCATATAAACAGCAACTAAACGGGCTGGCCCACTACTTATTGGGCCGGCCCAGCTTGATTATGGTGGACCCCACCCTCTAATGGGCCGGCCCGATAGCAGAAAAGTGGGCCCCACGGGCTTATTGGGTCGGCCCGCTAATTCGTCGGGCCAGCCCACCGATTTACGGTGGACCCCACATACTAATTGGGCGGCCCTTTAGCACGATATTGGCCCCGCACGATTATTCGGCCGGCCCACTACTTGTTGGGCCGGCCCAATAGCTTTTGTGGTGGACCCCACATACTAAATGGGCCGGCCCTTTAATAGGGAAGTGGGACCCACTCGTGTTTTGGCCGACCCACTATCTTCGTCGGGCCGGCCCACTTGATATAAGGTGGAGCCCACATACTAAATGGATCGGCCCTTCAACGAGAAAGTGGGACCCACTGTGTGTTTTGACCGGCCCACTACCTTGTTGGGCCGGCCCACTTGCTATATGGTGGACCCCACATACTAAATGGGCCGGCCCTTTAACAGGGTTGTGGGACCCACCTGTGTTTTTGGCCCGGCCCACTTTCTTGTTGGGCAAGCCCACTTGCTATATGGTGGACCCCACATACTAAATGGGCCGGGCCTTTAACAGGAAAGTGGGACCCACCTGTGTTTTTGGCCCGACCCACTATCTTGTTGGGCCGACCCACTTGCTACATGGTGGACCCCGCGTACTAAATGGGCCGGCCCTTTAACATTAATGTGGGACCCTCCTGTGTTTTTGGCCCGGCCCACTGGCTCGTTGGGCCAGCCCATTTGATCTATTGTGGACCCCACGTACTAAATGGGCCGGCCCAATAGCAGGATAGTGGGACCCACATGCTAATTGGGCCGGCCCAATAACTTTTTGGGCCGGCCCACTTGCTTTAAGGTGGACCCCACTTGGTAAATGGGCCGGCCCGATAACAGGAAGTGGGTCCCGCATGTCTTGTGGGCCGGCCCTTTTCCCTGTTGACCGGTCAAACGAGTGCTTTCGGCCGGCCCACATGCTTAGTGGGCGGCCCATTAAAGTTTTGACCAGTCAACCTTAGAGGTTAGGCCCGGCCCACGTAACTAATGGACCAGCCCGGCTATATAGTTGACCGGTCAAACTAAGTCAGCCGGCCCGGCCCGCAAACTTAATGGGCCGGCCCGCTTAAGACGTGGCGAGACTCGTGTGGGCCTACCATCTACCACGGGGTTTCGTCGGTTAACGCCGTTAACTCGTTAGTTAACGGCGTATGCCACGTGTCAGTTTGCATGACGTCAGCAGTCAACGGGCTCCCGGAAACACTTCTGCAACGGTCCGATTTTCCATGGCGGAAGGGCGCCCAAGCGCGACGGACCGAAAAAATCGTCGTAGGACTTTGCCTGACGCAGTTTCGACAACAGAACCCATATCGTCGGGTTTGGCCCATAGGCGACGAAAAATACCCCTTAGCGGACGATTTTGGAACGTTGTCTATCAGAACTTTTCTTGTAGTGATTGCCACCATCTAGCCAAGGCATGTTGCAGGCCAAGACGCCGGTGGTTTGTCGTGGCACCAGCAGCATTTTAGGCTGCCGCATCTGCTGCAGCCTGCGCATCAACAACAGGCTCATCACCAGCAGGAGGCATCAGCACTTGTTGACCCAGCTGCAGTCATGTCAACATCTGAACCGCCTATCTCTCCTAAGGTTAATTTCGCTGGGAATGAGACACCATCGCCGTCATCTAGCCAAGGCATGTTGGAGAGGCAACTGTCAGGCCAAGACGTCGTTGGTGGTTCGTGGCACCAGCAGCAGTTTAGGCAGCCTCCACAACATCAACAGCAGCGGCCGGTTGCTCCAGGCAGTCTGTATGCTCCCTCAAATTCAGGGTCAAGTTGATGAGTCAGTATGGGCTGGTCGTTTGTATGGAGCAACAACCCTTCTCCCTAATTAAAGTTACTGTAAGCGCTTCCCTAGCTTGTTTATTCGTTTTTGCCTTACTGGCACATACTGTATGTTCTATCTTTAAACTGTAGTTTCAATGTTCTAAATTCATTCAGAGATACAAGGTAAAATCATGAAACCACATTTGGTATATCTTTGTAAGCTCTGATCGCTGCAATATGCAGAAGTAGAAACTGTTCTTCAACAATTTTCCGTTAAAAACATATCCTTTTTG
Organism: Lolium rigidum; assembly: GCF_022539505.1. Classification (NCBI taxonomy): domain Eukaryota; kingdom Viridiplantae; phylum Streptophyta; class Magnoliopsida; order Poales; family Poaceae; genus Lolium; species Lolium rigidum. The sequence goes on along the minus strand of NC_061511.1, from coordinate 205,365,433 downwards.
AAGATCCATGGGTGTACAGGAACATGGACAAACATTCCACTAGTCGATGGATTGCGTTCTTAGTACCCTAACCATATTATTACCAATATTGTACTGATATTTTGACCTTTCATCTGTTTTTGCCAGGTGCCTCCAGAAGCCAACTTGTGTGGCCAATCGTATTTTAGGTAGATAATTTTTCCGTGCCATGTCGTGGCTGGGAAATGCTCCATTGCAAGTCTAGATAGGTAGATGATAGCCGGAAGGCGGACAGCTAATTTTCTCTCTCGTGCCAGATCAGATCATAACCAGAATCCTTGGTGGCCCCCAACTGTATATCTTTGGTAGGCCCATGTTCCTAGAGTAACCGTGTGTCAGTCAGGATTGTTTATCTCCTTTTGTTTTCCCCATGTACAAGAAGTTTAACTTAACAGCTAGTGAATGCATAAAGAGAAGTGACTGCCTGTTGGCAGTTTGGTACACTCGCGGTTTGGCATCTCATCAACCACCTGAAGTTTTTTTTTTGTTTTGAAGTGGCGGGCCACCCCGAAGCCATGGGCAGGCCTTTCTCGCATCCAGCAGGCAAAAAAGAATGCATTGTTTGCCTATAAATCTTGGTCCGCATGCTTGTTAAGGCACTTTTTACCTACACGTGGATAAATATTTGATTTGGCCGATTTCAACTAGCTAAGCTCTGCGTGGCTGAGAAGGGGAAATTCTACGTCCCCGCGTGTGGAAGGGTAGATATGGTGGCGCTAAGGCGTGCGTGCGCTGTCGAGCTTGACAAGTGGCTAGCTTGATAAGGCGTGCGTGCGCTGTCGAGCGCCAAACCTCGAAAAAGTTGATCTAGTGCATGGTAGACTAATATTTTTTTGAAGTAAACGATCAAATTTATATTTATCTACTAGCCTTCCATCCGACTATACTTACAAATAGACTAATCGTAGAATGTGAGACGAACCAAAGAGCACAGTCACAATGATAAGTGGCCGGATTTTGGCATGTTTACACCCGTAAAATGCACAGATCAGGTGAGGTTCCTTTGTTTCCGCAGGTTTGACCCATGCCCAGTGAAATGCCCCGGTAATTTAATTTCGTGGTGTATAATTGCCTGGCGTCCTAGCGGGGCCTAAAGGATTGTCGAAAGGTTACATGCAATGATCAAATCGAAGACCTCCGTATCTAGCCCTTCACAAAATCAACCTTTATAGGGTGAGTGCATGTATGTGAGCATCTGTATTTATACTGTGTTTCTCAAAGAAATAAAAGATCTACTGCGTTTTTTTGTTGCAAAACCCTGTGCAGTGTCTCTAGCCAACAATTGCAAAAGGAAAAAGCCTCTATGCAGTTTTCTTAATTTTTTCGAAGTTGTCCTGCAAAGAGTAATAAGAAATGCAGCGGGAAGCAAGCAGGGCCTTAAGCAGATGGTCCAGACATAGCAGCCCATCTCGGCCCATGAACACAGGGCTTCTTCTCCTCCCTCCCTCCCTCTGCAGCTCGCCTTATCCCCAGCTCGGGCAGACGCACGCAACGCAGCCTCGCTCCGATGGCTACCCTCCCCACCGCCGGGCGCGCCGCGGCCAGGGCCTTCGCCTTCCCCGCCAAGCCCTCCTCCGCCTCGTCCTTCTCCCTACCCCGCGCCGCGTCGTCCTTCTCAGGCAGGTAAAACCGCTTCGGCCGATGGTTCCTTCCTTCTTTCTTTGCCTTTCCCGAGTTGTTGTGCAGTAGACAGACATTCAAAACAATAAAGATTTTAGATTATTATTGTACACACATCAAATGGTCGAATGGATATTGATTACATAGAACCTTGTTTCTTCATTACATGCTGCACATATGTGAAGAGCAGCAGTGCCTGCATCTGACTGAGATGTACTAGTAGCAGTAGGCTAAGCTTGAATTTCAGCTGACCTGTCCCCCAGTTCCCGGGCCCAAGTTCCACACCTTGCCGCATCTCCTGGTCCTTGGGTGATTATCGAGTACAGAATTTCAGACCAAGAAACTGTAAACACGATTGATGCCTGCTAATCCTGTTGTTACCTACCCCATGTGCTTCTGATAAAAATCCGATGTCGAAGGGGGTATGTATGCCTGAGACAGATAGTTTTTTCACGCTCAAGGACCATGGTCGTTCTGTATCACTACAATCTTCCTTGACTATTGGGGAACAGTAACCACCAGTATGCCAAGTAATTTTGTCAGCTTTATATAATGGGACTGCAAGCTTATTTTTTCCTGGTGGTTGTTCCAAAAAAAAAACCCATAGTCTCCGCCCTATTAATGAGATAATTCCCGAGCTCTAAGATGGAGAGTTTTCTTCGCTTTACATAAACTGGACTTGATCGTGTATGGTTCTTTGTTCAAACATGTGACGATCCTTCTTTTATCCTCACGCTTCTTTAATTACAGATATAATTGCTGACCTTGTTTCAGTTTCAAAATCAATCTTATTTGAGATCTGTTTCCTTATTTCTAAGGAAGGCAGGTCATCACGAGAGTGGAGGAGGTTTCTGTTTCGACACAAGTAAAAGGTAAGCTCCTTCTAGAACATGCCCATGCATGCATGGACTTTCTCGAGTAAAAGTACTAAAACCGTTCTCTTTTGAGATTTTATGTATTTTAAATTGTCTAAGTTCCCTGATTATATTAGGAATGTCCGTGCTTTTACTGATGTATGTGCCATCTTCACAGCTGAAACTTCTGGTCCCCATTATGAGGAGGATTTAAGGAGAAACAGGAACCTGCTGCAGAGACTCAGCATGCTTCCTTGTGGTGCCACGGCATGGCTGAGTCTTGCACAGTCAGCACAGTCTAGCGAAGGAGCAAAGCTAAACATGGTTTACGAGGTTGGGGAGCTGTTTGAGCTGGGAATCCAGCTCTCTTATCTGCTCATACTGCTCGGCCTGCTTGGAACCGGTACATTCTACGTCATCCGTCAAGTTCTTGTCCGCAGGGAGCTCGATCTTTCTGCCAAAGACTTGCAGGTAAAGCATGCTACAACAATTCTTTGTTCGTAATATTATTGCTATATCACAAAAGCTCAGGAACATAGTTCCCGGGATATCTGGGGAGAAGGTGGGCCCATGATACACTAGTGATATTGGTTTGCTGCTGGGATATGATGAGAAGAGCAGGAGAGGGAGAGTAGATACCAGTTAGCTAACCTTAGCAGCTGCCAGTAGCATCCTCTAATTATGGCTACTGTTCCCTCTTCTTGTCAGCTGAGCCCCCTTGGTGCTATCCCATCACTGACCAATAGGTACGAGAGGGAGAGGGAAGAGAGAGAGAGAGCAAGGGTGGGCTCCCTTCTTTCGTTTTCCTCTTCGAAGACGTTCCCATTTTTGTAAAATTTGGATTAATGTTAATATATTGTTATTCTGATTTATGAAAAAGTACTTTGCTGTAAGTTACATATTTAAATCGTGACATCATGGTAGCACAAATTTCATTACACATACTGATTAGTTAATTCGTCTTTATAGCTTGTTTATGATGTTGTTTGCTATTTTATTCTTACGCCATGTCTTATATGATGATGTCCTTGATCTGATCTGTGAATGTGATAAAAAAAACTTGCCTATAGGAGCAAGTGAGAAGTGGTGAGGGAAGCGCTACCGAACTCTTCGAGCTCGGAGCAGTGATGCTAAGGAGAAAGTTTTACCCAGCAGCCATCAAGTATCTGCAGCAAGCAATCCAGAGATGGGATAGAGACGAGCAAGATCTTGCTCAGGTAAAATAGACATCCTAAAACTACTATATACTTATTTTCTGCATTCTGAAATCTAAAGTTATCTGAAACACTTTTACTCTGTTGGCTGACGCTCAGGTTTACAACGCCCTTGGAGTTAGCTACAAGCGGGAGAACAAGCTGGAGAAGGCGATCAAGCAGTTTGAGAAGGCGGTGGAGCTACAGCCGGGGTACGTGACGGCGTGGAACAACCTGGGTGACGCGTACGAGCAGCAGAAAGACCTCAAGTCGGCGCTGCGGGCGTTCGAGGAGGCACTGCTCTTCGACCCCAACAACAAGGTGGCCAGGGAGCGCCGGGACGACCTGAGGTCGCGCGCGGGCATGTACAAGGGGGTGCCGGTGAAGACGACAGATAAGCGATAGCCACCATACGTTGACCAGTAGCATTTTGTAAACACGATGAGAGATTGTATGTAGCACTGGTGTGATCTAGCTAGCTGTTGTGACATGTTTGTTTAGAGCAAAATGTAATTTATTTTGCTTATGGGCTCATCTTAGCAATGTCACGAACACAATGATCCCATGTAACTGCTATTGCCAGGTTATCTTAATCCTTTAGTCACTGACCTTGTTTTGTGCTTAGACATTTTTGTCTATATTTTTGGCACATGTGTATGTATGCGTGTTTAGCTACATATATGAAACATGAACATGTGGTAGTTTCGCTATTTAGACCATGGTAACTGTTGTGTGATGTTGGATGGTTAACTTCTATGTCATTCTCGTTGTGAAATAACAGAAGTACGAGTATCCTCTGAATTATATAATCTGCATTTCGTATAATGGCAACTTTACTGCATTCATATATTTTTACTGATTTTTACTAGCATGGTAGTTACAGTGGTAACTTTTATCTATTAGGGGCATCAAAAGGAGATAAGCGGAAATCCTCAAAAACGCTTTTTGAGTAAGGCGCATGTTGTGGCATAATAGATACTCAAAAATCTGGTCCGCAAATTTCCCCTCCATCAATTTTAGCTTCTCAACTAATATGAACCATACTAGAACTTCAATTTGTCATGTATATGATTCAATATTTTCACGAATCAACATGTCATAATATAGTAAAATTTCAAATGCATAATTCTAGGCATTTAAGTTAAATTTAAACATAATTTTTCGTCCGTATGAATGACCCAACATAGAACAAGTTGCAATAGAGCATAAACCAAGTTCATGAACAAAAGATAGAGAGCCTCCATGATCATCACGCAATACCACAGTTGTCATCACCGCCATTCCCATTGCTGCCACCCATGAAGCTGCCAATCTCGAAGCCCGCCTAACCTCCACCTCTCATCATCACGCCGGCCTAAGGCATTATATATTGAAAGATTTCCGCTCTTCTAACCTCCCAATATGCCCTCATCTTCTTGTCCTCTCCATTTGGATCCATCATCATGGCCCGGTTTTTCTTGGTTACAATTTCTTGCCTCATCTGTTTCTCCTCGAGAAGAAGCCTACACATCTCAAAGTCGGCCTTACACTTCTCCTCGACCAACTTCTGGTCTTCGTTTTCTTTTACTTGTTAACACCTTGGACCTTGCCATCTTCTCACATTGAATCTTCTCGGCCAACTCCATCTTCAATTGCAAAACTTGAGTTGAATCTCCTTCCTTGTCTCAACAACTCATTGAGCTTCTCTTTCATGCTACAACCTCGACACCTCTCTTCACCTTTATCCTTTAACCTCTTCCTTCCATCTGGTCTCCCTTGCTAGTTCCCATAGTTGGACGCCACCTTCCTTCCTCCCTATCATCATCATTATCATCATCATCATCATCCAACTCCGGAGATGACGAGGTACTTGACCTCAGTCCCTTTGGTGAGGAGCGTCATCATCCCTCAACCTCCATCTATCACCATTTTCTAGCAATTTTCAACTACTTTGGAGCACAAATCATGCGCTCTTCAACCTTGCCATTTGCTTTCTTTCTTGTGAAATGGGGCCCTAAATTGAAAAATTGATATGAATTTGGAACATATTGGAATGAATATGAGATAGATTGACATAACCAAGAAACTCACATACTCATAAATGGCGGTAACACTTGGAGGTTAATTCTCACTTTCTTCAAGTAACCACTCCATCGACTACAACAAGGTATTACCATCTTCCATCTCAGACCCACATCTCGGATGCGCAGATACACATCAACCACAAAATTTCCATGCACACTTATGACAACACCCACAAAAAATACGATGGCCTCCCTCGAAGCTTTATCCTCGAAAGGAGAAAGTGGACCTTACGGAGTGCCATCCACAATCCTATGGACGCCCATAGCAGTGAGCTACAGGTATGTCTTAGTCTTCCATCTCTTGAAATGAGCACTCATAAACGGGCTCAGTTTGAGCCCACTAGCAAAGCCAGATGGCGTAAATTTCCTAAAAATGTAATAAGGTTTTTGGATTCTTAGGTTACTAAACAATCTCCAAGTGAGCTTAATTACACAGATCAACATGATATAAAACTACTCCCTCCGATTCATATTAATTGACTTCAATATGGATGTATCTAGAACTAAAATGTGTCTAGATACATCCACATTAGAGTCAATTAATATGGACCGGAGGGAGTACAAAACTTAATCACATGCATTAGACTAAGACAATTAGCACATACATTGCGTTCGGGAGGGGCTAAAAATAATTCGTTGTCGATGTCACCCATGGTGTTGTCGAGGTCGTCAAATCCATATATAGAGGTCGGTGAGGAAGCAGTCTGATGCATGCGAGCATTCACGTAGAGATGCCTTCCGAAAACCTCATGGCCCGTATCGCGATGCGAAATGTCTACGTTGGGGTTTCGGGGCCTACTCTCCTGGACGTCTATCCACGCAGTCGCCAGGATGAGGAAGCCTAGACAGCAGGGCGGCAAAATGAACTTGGTCGTGAGAGAGAGAGACAGAAAGAGTGGAGAGAGGTCTAGGTTTGTTCTGTCAATCGTCTCCACTGTATAATCTAGGAGTGAGAGACACAGACCGAACCACCACGTGGTTGATAACAAGGACACACGTCGAATATGTAGACCCGTGTTGACACGCACCCAACTCAGTTGATGCACCAAGAATTTTTTTTGTCTTCCACAAAATGAGTTTCTAACTCGAATCCAACTCACGAAACGCGATGCACATGCGTGGTGAGGCTAGCGGCGAAGGAGGAGTGTGGATGAACTCCTTCCCTTCTCATTTACATAATACTCTCTCAACTAGCAAAGTGAAACTAAACTATCCCCACAACCCCAAGCTGCCATAGTAGATGGACCTTTGAGATTTTAGTATTTATAGGCTATATGGGCTGCATACATGATCCATGGCCCACATAAGTCCAATTACAACCTTGTTATGATGCCCTAGTTTAATTTACAACCCTATGTTATGAAAATCGGTTAAAATACATTCTTAGACTACCAATACCATTTTACTTACCCCTGAGTCGATGGGCAATTTCACGAAAAAAGGGTGAACTAGACATATGTGATCAGTCGCGTTTGTTATACTTATATCATGCTTACTAGGACAAACATGTCTTCCTAGATGTCACATCACACTAGTACCACCCCTTGGACTGTCTTAAGGGGGTAAAGTAACTCATCTTGAGAGCTTGGGGTCTTGTTCTAATCGGCTCTAAATTTGAGGGCTTCAAATTAAACTAGGGAATAACTTCAAGGCTCTCGAGTGTGGAAAAGAGTGAAGACGGTAGATCGAGAATAAACCCATGTAGGTGTGGGACGCATGTCGAGACGCACATCACCATATAGACATGGCAACGGTTAGATACCAGAGAGCCGACGTTGCTTTTACCAGTCCCAATAAATTTAACTTAAAGCATGATTTTGACCACTAATGTGTATGAGGCAAGCTATATGGGTTATTAGAACATTTAAATGAAGTTAGTGCATTTGTATTGTGAAATATTTTTATTTTCTCTAAATGGTTCTTTTGTTAACAATATATATATATATAAATGAAAATTGTAGCTGAAATTGTACACCGCTTACTTTTTTTATAGTCTCTTGTTCGATATGCTTGTATCTCCGGCATGTACTCATATTGTACTTCTCCTAACTAGTAGGTGAGTTCGTTAATTCAAAATCGGGCTAATTTCAACCCTTCCGTATCTGTACATCTAAGAATAAGAATAAATTTAGTGACAATCATGTTTTGGGAGATTAGCGATTGGTAAGAGAATATAAAATGGAGGTTATGTGTAGTGAAATGAAAAGAGAGAAAACAAGTGGCAAAGGAAATGCACATACGTCAGTGAGTCGTCTCCTCGAACCCAAACCCAAATCCACAATCCACCCTTCTGTTGCTGTCGACATGGCCGCCCACGGCAAGCCCAGCCCCAAGCCGCCGGGCGCTCCCGCTCCGCCGCCGCCGCCACCGCCGTCGGTGGCGGAGGCGAAGAAGGGGTTCATGCGCCGGATGTTCCCCTTCCTCCTCGCCGTCAACCTCTTCGTCGGCGGTGAGCAACCCACCTCCCCTCCCCGTCCCCCTTTCCCTTCCCTGCTGCCCAGCCGGCGACAGTTCAAAGAAATCTCAGATCACGGGTCATGGCGTCGTCCTAGTGCTTCACCTTCCCACCGATTCGCGCCACTGCTTGCTCCGTGATCTCAGATTCATGGTTTTCACAGTCTCACATGCTTTGCAATGTTGGTGTGCAGCCTACGTGGTCGTCAGGACCTACTACAAGGACCCGCCGTCGAGCAAAGGCGGCGCCTTGACCGACCCTGCTTCGACCGCCGACAAGCCCGCGCCTGAACCTGCTGCTGCCGTGCCCGCCAAGGCGTTCCCCCCGATCCCGGAAGAGGAGCAGCGCAGGGTGTACAAATGGATGCTGGAGGAGAAGCGCAAGGTGAAGCCCCGCGGCGCTGCAGAGAAGAGGAAACTCGACGACGAGAAGGCGCTGCTCAAGGAGATCATCAGAGCAGAGTCGCTTCCAAAGCTGCTGTGAAGCTCAGCAGATTGTTGCTGCTGTTTGTAAAAAAGGTTGCTGTCTGTCTGATGTGTGTTCTCGTGTGAATGGTTTGGGCCTGGTTGGAAGTTGGATTAGCTGGTTGTGTGCGTGTGTGTTGTCGTCGAAGTCGTCGGCGTGTGGATTTGACCTCGATTTCTCAAGATCAATCTTGGATTGTTTTCTGTGGATGTAAACTAGAAGTGTTGATGATGTTGGTTTTATAATCACGGCAATGGGGTTTCTTGGGAGATTATTTCATTGTCTCTGTTCTGCATCCTTCAGGTGACGCCTGAGTTTAGGCTGTCTGTTTTCAATAATAACTAAGAAGTGCTGAACCTGCACCTTGGGCACAATTTCAATAGATAAAACACCGAAGCTGGCCTGGAAGTGTCACTGTCTTTATATAACCATCAGTGTCTGTCTGTATGAGTGTAGGTTTGTGATGGCAGTAGCATGAGCCAAAACCAAGCTCTTCCGGTGGTCCCAGAAGGCCAAGTGGTTGCATACAGATAGCCAGCCAGCCACACATCCAAACTGTCTGAATAACATCCACTAGTTAGCTGCTGGTGTCCTCCTCCTCCATGCTCCAGATCAGGATTGAAGGGTTTCTGTGCAGCAGCACAAACCAGGAGCTTAGCAACGATGCCGGGCAGTATCCAGATCTCAGGCAAGTCATATCGCTCTCTTTTGATCCGTGATACCGTCTTGTTGACAAACTATTACTAATAGAAGATCATAGTGTTCTACTGGAAGCAAGAACTGACCGCATTCATTTATGGTTTTTAATATGCAGACATCCAACCACCAGTCACCGCTCCACTGTTCTTGCAAGGTTGGTTTGTTGTAATTCTACTGTAATTTCCAGGTCACTTCACTTTCTTTTTGCTAATATACACGAGCATCACTTTGGACGCAGTTATTGTCGGAAAAAGAGAGTACAGTGGAAACATAGGGCAAGATGGTTTCTCTTTGTAAGTTCGTTTTCACATTTGGCTTGAGTGATATTTACCTATCTAATTTCGCAATCTGCATCGACATCGATGCTGCCCTTACTGCGCCTGAACGGAAACTTCAAGGCTGTCTCACACTTGGAATGTATGCGCAGTCCAGTTACATCACTTCGCGATAGCTTGGTCATGACACTGTACGACGCAGACAAGGACTTGGTATCTAAAACAGGTTTTCCTTGTTGTTTCATTATTCTTTTTCTGTTTACTATCAGCACACATGTGAACTGATGTGCATTATGATTTTCTGTAAATCACCACAGAGGTGAATACAAGGGCGATTGTTGAGTTGGGAACCATGGATGCTGTTTTCAGTCTGGACAGTGGAGGGACAATTATTCTCCAGTTGAGGTTCGTGCTCAGTGATGAAGACCGCAAGCGTATCCAAGAAATGGTGAGGTCCGCTTTTGCAGGTTATGCTGTTTTCATGAAAACTTAGATCAAGAGCATTGTTTGTGCTTATACTATATCATTTTATTTAGAGGAACTCTGTAGTGAAAAGGAAACAGCAAGAGCTTCTTGGGAATGGCCATGAACTCTATTTCCAAGGTAACTTGTAATAAATGATACTCTCAGTTTCGTGTCTTTCTGCTCGCACACATTGGGAGTTTCATGGAACAGATTGTAAGCATTAGGCCTGTGCATTTTAGTTTGTCCCCTAGAATGTTGAGAATATATAAATTCATATATTATGTTTCTTAAAATTATGTCTTGGGATGCATGAGCTTACCCCTCATCACTGTCTTAGTACATTACATATAATGCTTAAAACACTCATGTATTTGGGATGGTGGTTTGTATAATCAGTTACTGACGAAATATGCAGTTTATATGAACAAACATGCAGAAGCTCCCTTTCTTACACATTATTTTCAAATTTTATCAGACATCCCACTTTCTACAGAGCAGGCAGAAGAGATCTCTGACATTGCAAGTAAAGGAGATCATCTTATGCTTCGCAAGAGCATGAAACTGGATGATTTGAAAGAAAGGGATGCCTCCTCTGTAGTAAGTGTAGCATTGCCTAATGAGCATTCAGAAGAAATCTCTGACATCGCAAGCAAAGGAGATCAGCTTACGCTTCGGAAGAGTCTGTCACTGGATGATTTGAAAGACAGCTATGTCCCCTCTGTAGCAAGTTTAGGTTCCCGCGCGATAGGTTCAAATGACCTAGCGCTTGAAGGCCCCATTGATATTGACTCCAAGAAAGGTCAGGGCAAAGAGAGTAGATTAAGTAGTGCAGTGAAGAAGATGATAACTGCCTTTGAAAGCAGCTCTCCGCAGGTTTTATACTCATCCCAGTATTGTTGCCTAAATTCTGTTCACATTCTTGAAAATGAAACCCTGATTACCTTACTCCGTTGCCAAAACGGGTCTCAGTTATATATATACATGTGCAAAATAGAGACTAGGAAAAATGCACAGGACCTAATCCTAACCCATCTTTCCTTTGATTGCAGGCTCCGCATTCGATCCCAAGGATAAAATCAGAAAGCTCTTTAGAAGGGGTGTCAGTTTCTTCAGAGACTTCCACCAACTCTTCCATCAAGCCTCATACTCGTGGCGCATCACTGAGTACGCAGAGAGATCTTTCGGCCGGAACATCAGGCAAAGTGACCATTACTTCTGCCGATACAGTTTCAAGTTCGAGGTCGGGAAAGCAGGTTATGTTTGGCAAGAAGAAACCAGCCACATCTAGACAGACGGGTGTGTCAAGTACATCTGAAAGCCGAAGACGAAGCTCCAGTAGGCGCGAGAGAACAGCTAAGACGAGCATGGGAGACAATGGTTTGATCCGTTCTGCAGAAAAGCATCGCAGTCGCTCCATCGGTGCCTACCCGCCCGAGCAGCAGCAGACGGACCGTTTGGCTGCGGCTTCCAGCATCACCTGGATCCACCCGCATGTCTGCATTACAACCGCGAGCAGACAACTGAGAAACCTTGTTGACCTCGAGCACCTCAATTCAGTGAGGAACATAGAACCGAATGCAAGGGAAGAAACTAAAGAGGTACGAAAACAAACCTATGTAGTAGATGTTAAGTCTTGGTTCTCGATGTACTCCTTTTAGCTTCTGTTGACATATATTATTAAAAAAAATGTTGAGCAGAACAAGAGCGGGGATGACATGAGGGACGCGGCATTTTCGGCACGGCAGTCTCCGGTGTTGAATGGGTGGTTGATTAACCAGGTAAGTCATGTTGACCTCTTGTGTCCTCTGGTCCATGTTCTCTCAGGGTGTCTGCCATTAATTTGGCGACTGATGGATGCAATGCAGGGGGTGCGTGCCGTGATTGTGGTCATTGCCTGTGGGGCAGTGTTTTTCAACAACAGGTGAAGAAGAGGAAGAAGAAAAGTGGCAGTTAATATGAGAAGCTGCGATGAGATGGGTTGTCATCCGTGCTAATCGGTCACTGACTTTCATGATGACCTGGAAGACTGGTGATAGAGTTCTTTCCCGTATGTCTCTCTCTGGCGCAACGTGGCAAAAAGGTTCCCCGTACTTTATCAGCCGCGACACGCGATAGCTGTCACCGTGCGATGTGGATCGAGCTTCCGACGAACCTGACCTCGCTGCAAGCTTAGAACAAGGTCAACCATGGAATAGAAATTGTGTATATCAGTTTTCTTATGAAGTAAATCACCGTCTTTCTGTCTCTATATCTGTTTCTGAATAAATGAAAGTTGTGCCACCCATGACCCATCATACAGATGGGTAGAATCCCAGTTCTCGTTTAAAGTTTTTAGCTAGCTTCATGGTGAATGTGATGATGAAGAGTTTGCACCGAGTTTTTCCTTGACAAATTTAGTGTGGTTTTCTATATATTGCATTCTGACTGTGATGCTTGATTACTACTACAATTTTTTTATTGAAATTCATCTTTGTTTGAGCGGATGTTATTGCAGCATTGACACAACTCCATAGACACTGCAAGTCGTAGGTAAATTCCTCCTCGTTTTTTGCTTGAAGAATAGATACAACTAGCAACTAACAACAAAAAGAAAGAAATTCTATATACCAACAAAACATTAGATTAAACTTGGTGTTACTAAAAATAACATTCATGTGGGAAAAAAATCCCGGCGTGATTCCTATAGTGGCGTAGTGGATCGCATCAAGTTCTAGCTAACACAGATTATTGTAAACACTCCCAATTCCGTACGTTAATATATAGTGCTAGAAGACATGTTGATCTCCTTCATCTTTAGTTCATTATGAGACGAGACTAGATGTTGTCTCCACTGCCCTTGCTTGTTAGGGGAGGCTGGGCTGCATTCTCCTCTTCTTCAAGAGGCGATCCAAATCCTCCAAGAAAAATCGTGATAGCAAGAATACCGGATAATGAAATATGCCCGGCTGTGTCTAAAACACCGTTCACCCTGTTGGCGAGCTGCAGCCGGCGCCTGCATGCAGGTTGTTGGTCAAATGAGATTGTAACAGCCATGAATTGTGAAACATGAAAGCAATTGATACTATCTGCGCTTGTGTATATATGATATCGTGCATACCAGTTGCTGTCAAATGGTCTTGGAGTGACCTGCACAGAAAGATCATGTGCCAGCATTCTGTTCCACCAGGTACAAATGAAAAACTGCTTCTCCGCCCTAGATATCGCATCGTACAGCGCCTCTTTCTTCTGCTGGATCTCGAGTATCACCTGCGCACGAGCACTCTGCGTAGCACAGATAGATAACGGTAACGGCCATGAAAAATTAAAGGCTTGGTGATACGAAGGAAGATGGAAAATAATGGCACTGGGGTCATTGGTATAATATGTCTGTTACTACATTGGTGTTAGCCGCTATAAACTAACACTACATAATGCTAAATAGTGAAGGATTTTGCACTTTCCATTGGGGTGAGCTGACCCCATTGGCCTCAAAGCAGGTCCGTCCTTGGTACGAAAAAGAGGACATCGATGGTCCCGATCGAGATATCAAGATACCGTGAAGCTCATCCTAGCAGAAGAGAGGCCTGATTAACTCAACACATGTCGCTGTTCGGCTAGCTAGATCATTGATCGTCCCCGCATGCACCTAGCCGAAAATCATGCCAAAAAGAGGTATAGATATGCTACTTCTGGTCATACCTCGTCGGTGTGCACAAGTCGGCGGCGCTCCTCGGCGACTGCCACCTGCCTTCCCTGGAGCAGGGAGCCTCCTAGCCTCCTCGTTGCGAATCGAACCGCCGCCATGGTCCCCTGCTCCTTGTACCACCGACGCTGGCCGCTAGCTGATTGTGTGTGCGTGGAAGAGGGAGAAAATTCGGTAGATTTTGGTGAATATACGTTGGGGAGCTGGGTGTTCTCTTCCTCCTCCGGGTTAGGGTTCCTCGTTCGCCTACTGATCAGCCGACTCCAAACAAAACCAAGACGAACAAGTGGGCCAGGCGCCAGCCTTACATCTATTGGGCTAGCTCGTATCTGCACACCTCTTCGTCAGCAACACTAGCGGAGAAAATTACAAAAAACCACCATATTTCAGGCAATGGTAACAAAAAACCACCACTTTACGTTAGGATTTCAGAAACCACCACTCTACAGGTAACACGTAAAAAAAAATATTTTGTATCTGATGATGGTTTAATGGCCAAACTGATGTGTGGGTCCCGCTGTCAGGCTGACGTGACATTTAAATTTCGCGAAAAGATCGACCTTGGTACATTATATATTCTAATTTTGTGATCCACATTTTTTTCTTATGCGGTATTTTTTTTATCCCTTTTTAAATGTTTTCCACCACATCCTTGGACCAATGTTTTCCACCACATCCTTTGACCAATCTAGAGTCCGTACGTGGGTCTCCGTCGTTTCCTGCTGTGGCCCTAAATGCCAGCCTCCTCCTCCTCCTCCTCTATTCTGGCCTCCTCCCTACACTCCGGCCTCCTCTTCCACTCTCTCCTCCTCCATCTCTGGGCCCCTCCTCCTCCTCCTCCAACTCCAACTCCAACTCTGGCTTGCTCCTCTCCTCCTTCTCCTCCTCATCCTCTTCTTCCTTCCTCTTCTTCAGTTGCAAGTGGAGCTTCACATTACCGAGAACGTAACAAGATGCATACTAGAATAAAAATAAAAAACTCAAAAACTCAAAAACAATCGAAAAAATCAGATCTAGATCCATATCCAAATTTCAAATTTATAATAGTGGTAGCAGTGGCGCATCTGTACGTTAGCAGTGTTGCATTAAGTGGTGCGCCACTGCTATTTGGTTTACCAATGGTGCACCGCTGGTGCGCCACTGCTAACAGTTAGCAGTGGCGTGATAGAAGTGGCGCACCTAGGTGCGCCAATGCTAAGCCTTTTTCTAGTAGTGACCGGTTATATCAAGCCGGTCACAGCTTAACACAAGGCATCAACACGTTGGGGTTCCTAGGAGTAACTCGAAGAAGTCGCAAGTCAGTAGTCCAACAGACAATGCCCATGGGCAGGCAACCAGGAAGATGATGGGTGAGATGGCTATGCCTCCAAGAAGGTAAACAACATCAAAAACATTGTCATCACCGGCATTGGATGAAGCCATGCGGTGCTTTCGCACACACCATCAAGTTCACTAGCGTCCCTGGAAGCCAAGAACCCGGCGGAATCCGCCAGTCCCGCCAAAGCAAAACCGAGACACACCGAACCCCACAATAGTCAAAACTAGCTAAAGGGAATTGACGACGCACTACCGCCATGCCACTAAAGTATTACCCTACCAGCCAAGGAACCCAACCCTCACGAGCAGGAGCATACCCGGGAGAGAAAACTCGGTCCCTACCGAGAGCAGCACCCGCACGTACATGGCACATGGGAGCGGTTCGACCCTGTCGGTGATGACACCGACATCCCAACATGTACACACGCGGAGCTGATCCTGCACCCTAGCAAGCAACCCTCATCAGACTCGTCCAAACCCAGGCAACCCAGAGGAAGAGAAGAGTCCCCGCCGGCGCTGACGCCCTGGGGCTTTGCCTGGCGACGCCCTCTGGCCGCGAAGGAAGGAAGGAGCAATGAGGGAGCTGGCGGCTGGGGGAGCTAGGGTTCGGCCTTCCGTTCGCGGGAGTGGTGACATAAGCATCCTCAATGAGCATGCCGAAGATGGTACCCGGGGTTTACTGAAGGCCCACGACCCGAAGTTTATGAAGCCCGGAAGCCCAATTGAAGAGACAGTTTGAAAAGATATAGTTGTATTAAGAATAATGACTTGTAACTATTACGGGACGAACTCAAAGAGTCTCCCGGTTTCTGTAACTTGTACATCACGAAACCTTCGGCTTCGTCTCCTATATAAGGGGGAGTCGAAGGACAAAGAGAGGATCGATTTCATTGTCAACACAACCCTAGTTTTCTAATAGTCGAGTACTTTTCCGGCTGAACCTCGAGATCTACTTGCCCTCTACTTCCAACTAAACCCTAGTCCACAATCCGTAGGCATTGACAAGTTAATACCTTGTCAAGTGGGCAGGGATGAAACGTTTTGGTGCCACATGATCTTTGTTTGTAGCGAAGAGTTCTTCCGAGTATTTTTCTTGACCAATTTAGTTTGGTTCATATATTGCATTCTGAGTGTGGTGCTTGATTATTTACAAAAAACAATATGGACATTCGATCTTGTTTAAGTGGATGTTATTGCAACATCGACACGACTCCGTCGACTCTGCAAGTCACACGTTGACACTACTATATCGCCGCAGAAGGGTCATCTAGTTCTAGCTAAGAGATCATGATAAACACTCACAATTACGTCAATATGTTCCTCCTTCTCCTCCACCATTGAATTACATGTTGTCTCCACTGCTCTTGCTTGCTAACACAGGCTCGGCTGCCTTCTCCTTCTCTGCACGAGGGTGTCTAAGAAAAGCTGCACCCAAGGCAATGACAAAGGGTAATGTAAGAGTTCCAGCTGCCCTTACAATAGTGTTCACATTTTTCAGAATCCGCAACCGACACCTGGAGGTTGGTCAGATGAGATTATAACAGCCATTGACAAACATGAAACTAGGGCCAAATAATGGAGAGAAATACTTCAACATATGCTGCGTTTGTACCAGTTTCTGTCATATGGTCTTGGAGTGATTTGTATAGAAAGCTCCCGTGCTAGCCTTCTGTTCCACCGGTTAGTAATGGAGAAGTCCTTTTTCGCCCTAGATATCACATCATACAGCTCCTCTTTCTTCTGCTGGATGTCGAGCAGCACCTTCTTACGAACACTCTAGATACATAATATAGATAATGATCATCATTAATGAATAGCTTGGCGATACCAAGGATAAAATCAGTTAAGGCTCCGCACAGATTGCAACCCTGGGTACATATAGATAATGATGGTCATCACTAAATAATACCCCCTCCTCCTTGCCAAAACGTGGTGCATATAAGAATGTTTAAAAATCAAACGTTATAAAGTTTGACCGACTATATAGGTAAAAATATCAACATCTACAATACCAAATCAATACCCTAGATTCCTCACAATGTATATTTTCATATGGTATACATTTGGTACGGTAGATATAGATAATTTTCTCAAAACACTTGGTCAAAGTTAATATCGTTTGACTTTTTAAAAATCTTATAAGCACTGCATTGTGGCAAGGAGGGAGTATAGAGATGTAGCCAATTGCGTAGATATGTTTTTTTTTTGACGAAAAGGCAGTCGGACCTGCTTTTCATTGCAATGCCTAGATATGTTTGATTCCTGATAAATTAAGTTCCCTACTTGAACTAACCTTACCTCACTTTACACATATATATTGTTAATACTAGCTATGGAAAATTCCAGAAGCGTGTGCCTATTACATAGATTGCTGACCAGAAAAACTATCTAGTGTAGGAAGCAAATGAGTATTGTGAAGGTCATCGTGCGCAGAGATCGACCATGACAAATATGATGCCGCTCTTGTTTCTAACACAGAAGGGAGGCCTAACTAACTCAACAACGTTGCTGTTCGATAGCTTGATCATCGATCGTCCGCGCTTGTTAGCAAGACACCGGGCCAAAAATCATGCGAAAATAGAGGTAAAGATGCTAGCTAATTCTGGTTCAGATACCTCGTCTGTGTGCATGAGCCGGCGCCGTCGCTCCTCCACAGCCGCCGCCTGCGCTCGCTGGACCATCGAGCCACCGAGCCTCTTCGCCGCCCCGTGTCGAAGAAGCGCCGCCATTGTCGCCTGCCTGCAAATAATCACCGATGGTGGCCGCTCCGTGTGTACCTAGCATGCGGAGCTGGGTGTTCGCCTTCGTCGTGTATCTCTCGGTTAGGGTTCCTCGTTCGCCTTCCGCGTCTGCCGACTCCAAACAAAACCAACACGAACAAGTGGGCCAGCCTTACATCTATTGGGCCTGCTCGTACGTGCATATGGGCATGCATGGATAAGCTAGGTTCCCTTGCAATGCAGGCTAGGACTCCATCGGGTCTACTCCATCAAAAGATCAAACGCAGCCAATCGAGCTTCTCTTTCTCGGCAACGCGGGCACCCACCACACTAACCCTAACTCGATCAATCCGCCCAACGCAAACCTCTCAATACGCGAGGCCGGCGACGATGGCGTCGTTTCTTTGGCCCGGGATGGCCAGGAGGCTCTGTGGCTCCATGATCCAGCGAACGCAGGCGGCGGTCGCGGAGGACCGACGCCGGCTCGGCACAAGGTTCATGCACACCAAGGAGGTATCTTAACCAAACATCAACATCCCTTACCCTGTTTTCTTCTAATTAATGGTTTCTCATGCTATTTGATTTGCTGTGCAAGCAATTATCTCACGAGATCATTGATCTAGCAAGCGAGAACCCATCTTGATGCGGGGTGGCCTTCGGACACCTCCACACCAAGACCAACAAGTCCCCC
>NC_061511.1:205326994-205346816 GCF_022539505.1 Lolium rigidum | reverse complement strand
GTCAATCCGCGAGATCGGGCGACACACGGGGTCTTAGACCTCATCACATCTCTTTGCCATTCAAACAACAACAACAACATCCATGAATTGAAGATGAATTGTTTGTTTACTGGATCTCTCTTCTCCTGGAAACAAGAGCATCAATACTTTTTTTTGTTTATTTAGCAAATAGAAAGACATAAGATGTTTAATTTGTATCCGCTGTTTTCATATCTTGAACCATGTCCTCGTATGCTTGCTGCAACTCGTAGTACGTACCAACCAATTATCTATTTCCAAATTAAGTAGCTAGCATCGTTAAGGAGGCAGCCTCATTTTCGTTGTTGACACTGTTCTTCTTATTACCAATCAGCACTTAACTAATAATTATATAAATTAATTGACCATGATCTACGTATACACAGCGTATAGCTGAGGGTAAGAGGAGAATCAAGGAAGCCAGTCCAAAACAAGATGGCTATGACTGGTACAATACCAAACATATATGCATATATAAATCGTTTCTCTATATTCCTTCTTCCTTTCCTGCTTGACAGGAGTTGATATAATCTCATTTGACCTTACGTACCTACAGGCGTCAGTTTCCGTACATGAGCGCTCTGGCAACGCTCGGTAATGAAGTGATCAAGGGAGCTCTGCTTCTCACAGTGGCCTCTGAAATAGACTTATATTGGCTTTTTGGCATAGACCGTCCAGAAGAGAAGGAGAGAGCCTAGACCCATAAGAAGAAGAAGAATACATCTTTTCTGATGGAGGGCCAATCTTGATGGCTCTCAACTTGTTATCCATCACTATATTATCACTATTCTTGGAATGCTTATGATGCTTGCTAGAACCTTGTATCACTGATGGACTGGATGTGCGAGGTATGTTATCACATCATGTATAATTGATGACTTGAATGCATGAAACAAGGGTTGTTTTGGTTGTTTAGGGCGTGATTGGTTGCCCCATACCCTCCAAACAAGCTCGATGGATGCAAAAAAAATCATGTGTTTGGAGCCCCGAACGTGGCCTGTGTTGTGTCTCGCATGCTGCGAAAAGCAGTTCTAGGCCAGGCCCGGTAGGAGCGCTCAGTTCGTCCTGCATCGGCGGTATTTTTTTTTTTGAAATAAAAAGAAACAACTCTAGGTCTAAATCGGGAATGTAGGTTTGGTCGTCAGGAACCATGGCCTTGTGGAGGAAGTGGTTAGTGGAGCACGGTGGTCATCGTCAGAGCATGGGGAAGGTGGTCCCCGGAGCATGGAGAAGGTGGTCACCGGAGCATGGAGGAGGTGGTCGCCGGTGCCGGAGCTTGGAGGACGTGGCCGGTGCATGGTCGACGAGGTCGCCATAGAGCAAGCATGAGGTGATCACCGGAGAGCATTGAGCATGGGCCGGAGGAGGTGGAAGGAAAGTGGAGGTGAAGAGAAGGTGGCCGGAGGAAGAAAGAGAAGGAGGAGGAGGCGAAGAAGAAGGAGAAGTGAAATAGGAGAAGGGAAAATGAAAGGGAGAGATGGTTAGCCGGCTGGTTTGTAATATATACCCCCTAGGTTACCGTCGGCGCACCAATATGGTGGTGCGCCGGGGGTAATTTTTTTTCAAAATCTAAATGCTAAAGAAACTCATATTTCTGTTTTGAATTTGACGAATCAAAAAATTGTCTAGACAACCGAAGGTGGTTAAAATCGGATGTAAAATTTTGCATAGATACATTTTTATACAAAGAAGTTATTCATCGGAGGTCGTATGCAACCAGAAATCCCGTTTTACCGAAACTCAACGCCATTTTGCATTATATATACATCAAAATTCATGTTTTTAATTTTCATTAAAACTAGATGACATAAAACATGTGCATCTTGAAGGATTTTATTGTTTAAACTTCTATCATTTTCTTTTATTTTTTCGAAAGCTGAAAAAGCGATAGAGGGGGTGTGTGTGGAGGGGTAATCAAATTACCCGTGACGCACCAATATGGTCGTGCGCCGGTGGTAAGAGCAGGTCAAAAATTTCCCTGGCCCAAACCTCATCGACCATTACCCCCGACGCACTAAATTTTATGTTCGCGTTGGTATTTCAGCATCACCGACGCCCCTATATAGTGGTGCGCTAGCGGTAAATAGCACTGTTGCACCTAAAGTTTAGCGCACCAGCGGTAACCCGTGCGGCTGTAGGCATTTTCCTAGTAGTGTCACCGGGAGGTAGGTGCCAGCGATAAAAAACTTACTTATACGGAATGGAATGAATTTCACTCCCATTCCTTGGAGTTGAGGGTGAGCACTTGTCTTTTATACCGGTTTCTATACTAAGTCAGGAGCTATAGCGAAGCTGCCTATACGAGTCGAAGGACGAAAGTCCGTTAGACCTGATGAGTTAGGTGACCCAGGCAGTTTCTGTATTCCACGCTTGATAGGATCTAAAAGTTTTCATGCTTTATGTGATCTTGGCTCTAGTGTGAGTGTGATTTCCCTCTCTGTCTGCGAGACACTACCTTTGGGTGATGTACGGCCGAATACCATGACTCTCCAGCTTGCTGATCGCACTTATCGCCATCCGGCAGGCATTTTGGTTGATGTCCCTGTGATAGTTGGTAACTTCGCATTTCCAGTTGATTTTGTTGTCTTGGAGATGGAGGATAAGAGCGAGGTGCGAAAATAGAAACGGAAATGGTGTGCGCGCGGGAGGCTAACGCAAGATGATAGGAGAAACTGAAATCGCCTCCTGGATTTCACAGCAAAGCTAGTGTCACCTCCTATATTCGGTCACCTCCCAGCAAAACCCCACCATTTTCGCTCCCGACACCAGCGGCGACGGTTTTGCACATCTACCTCACCCTCTGATTCCCTCTACTCCGGCAGGGGAAGACTAACTATGTCCGTCGCAACAGCTGGTCTTCTTCTTCTTCTGCAGCCTGGGATCTAGGGCAAGCTCTTCTTCTTCTCCGACCTTGGCTACTCTCCCTCATGCGCATAGGCGGGGTAAAGCATTGTCCCCTCACCTACATTCTGCCCTGCCATTACCGAACATCATGTACGGTAGATTTAGCAAACACTAATGTTAGATCTAATAGAATAGGTCGATCGAAAGAGTTTGCTCCATCAAGTAACAACACTCATAACTGTGATTAAGGTATGGATCCTCCTCCTTCACAAAAGAGCAGTTAGGCGAGCGTCCTATCAGGTTATGACTTATGGTCCTATCCGAGATTATGAGAGGATTGCCAATCTGAACTACATCTAGAATTGTAGATTTAGCAAACACTGATGTTAGATCCAATAGAATAGGTTGATCGAAAGAGTCTGGGGTCCATCAAGCAGCAACACTCGTTGCTCCATTGGGGTCACTCACTAGGTTACTGAATGTTGAATACTTATCAGAATAGCGTCGAAATGATGTAGTGTGGCATGTCCAGAAACGCTATAGCGTGCTATTAGCGCCGAAATAGCTCGCTATTTTTTTCCATGATAAAAATCTGCGGCCTCCATCGAACCAAACTTTAAAGGGAGTGTTGAAATAAATATGTTACCCAGACCCTTTTCATCAATTCAGATTTTTGATTTAGTTGGTTAGTGCATCAATTCTATACTCAGTGTGCTAGTGGTACATAGGAACTGTGTCCATGAGATTGTATGTATAGATGAATCTAGAGTTACATCCTAAACGGTGAACCACGCCCCAGCGCATAAGTAAATTCATACATGTACAACCAGCAAGTAAACGGTTTCTCAGCTTTGCACAAGTTGCCTTTGTTGAATGATCTCTCATACTTGCTAGTACAATGTCTTATTCTCCTCCTACGTCAGGTTTCTTATGATCTGATTTTTTTTTGTGAAAAAAAAGGTTTCTTATGATCTGAATGTTGGCAAGAAAGTCGGACATGGATGGATGAGAACCAGAACACACAAGATTATATTTGAATCGAATAGAAATCAGCAAGGTGAGATGCGGACCTCATCCATGATTGCGTCAACGGAGAATTTGCGGGGCTTGATGAATGGTTGGTTGTATATGTATGCAGAAACCAGCATGACAATCTGGGAAAATACACAAGAACAATTGTTTCCTTTTTGCTAAACTGCATAGGCTAGGTATATATATTGATTAAAGTCGTTTTTACGAAGCAACAGTAATGGCATTGTCTACATGCCAGAAGATCATCAGCATCAGCATGCGTTCCTGTGCCAGAGCTTTCAATTAAAATGTAAATATGTGCTGGTGTATACACATGCAAAACTGTGCTGAAATACTCTTGTGAACCTGCATTATTGACCCAAGCTCCAAACCAAAACTTTCAGCAAAAAAGAGTAAATTGTTACAAATAGTCTATAAACCATATGGCTTCCTCATCCCTCACTGTCTATTTATCTGTTCTGTTTGTACTGAAGATGGATGAAGCACCATATGAATTCATCGCCATCTGAAGAGGAAGCGTCAGCTTCTCCATCAAACAAGATGTTTTTGTTCCTTCTTGCGTGAAGACTAGTTCTCCATCAAGTGAGGTCCTGTCTCCACTTCTCTTGCTTCATGTTCTTGTTGTATCATCATGGCCTGAGCTCTTCGCGTCGCTATAACGTTTGTGAGGTATATAGTGTTAAGCTTCATGCACTAGCCACTTGAACCAAAAGTCCGAACTGGTGGAAAGGGCTAGACAATCCACATATACACTTCACAACACCCCCACTCGCGTGTGACGGGAGAAGAGAAAGTCAACACGTGAAAGAAGAAGAGCACACCGAAACAGCGGTGGCTAAAGAGGGGGGGGCAACAACAATTTTTAGGCTTAATTGCGAAACCACGTGAAAGCCAGGATTGCGAAACAGCGGTCGCTATAACGTTTGTGAGGTATATAGTGTTAAGATTCATGCACTAGCCACTTGAATCAAAAGTCCGAACTGGTGGAAAGGGCTAGACAATTCACATATACACTTCACAACATATAGAATTGAAGGGCCGTGAGTAATAATACATACAACCTTGCTAGCTTGAACCAGGCAATATGCCGTCTCGTGACCTGTAGTTCGTGCCTGTAGGTAGGGAAAGTCAGACTATATATATACTATACATATTAACTGATGTGACATGAATTACAGGAAGAAGAAATAGACAAGGGTTTTTATTTGATATCATACCATCGACGGTCATATCTTGGGTTGACATCTTCAGAAAGACGCTCGAGTAGCAAAGAGTTGTCCCAGGTACTAGTCCTAGCAGTATTCTCCTCCTCCCGGATCAAATCGTAGAGTTCTTCCTTCTTCTGCTGGACCTCACGCATAATTTCGTGATGGGTTTGCTGGATACACACGCGCGTAGACAACGACCATTAATTAATCGAGTGCTGATAGTAAGAAGAATACCACGGACTGAGGTTTGGATACGGATGGCGCGCATGGTGCGAATGAGTTTGCCAGTATTATGCGAGTTACTCCAAAGAAGATTATGATTCTGGTTAAGATACAGATACCAAAATGACACACGCCGCTCCCGTCGCCCCCCCGCTAGGGCGACCGGAGCGTCCCCTCCTCCCCCTTCCTCCGCCCCGCCCCTTCCTCCTCCCCGCCGCCGCCGGCCGGAGCCGCCGGGCAAAGCCCGGGCGGTGCTGGCGGCGGCGGTCTCTTCCTTCCCCCGCGCGCTTGGAGGGCCCGACGGGGCAGGTCCCGTCCTTGGCGTGGGGAGGCTCGCCGGCTCGTCCTTCGTGCTGGCGCAGCTTCGGCCGTGGGGGGCCGTGCGGGCGGCGGCTGCGGCGTGGCGAGGGCGCCGCGCGTGCTCTGCTGCCTGACCGCCGCCGACCGCGTTGGTGGGCCACCTCGGGCTCGGCTGGTTCCGGGCCTGGCGCGGCTACCGGCGTGGTCGCGGCGAGGTGGGTTGTCCCGTCGAGGTCGCCTGGGTGGCGACTGACCGCTGGTGCGGCGTGGACTGGGGATGGCGGCGGCGGCCAGATCCGCTCTCCCTGTTTGGGTCCTGTCCGCTCCGGGCGGTCCACCGTCTGCGGCACCCGGCTGTGGGCAGTGTGCGGCATTTCCGCCACCTCGCCCCGTCCGCCGGCGGCCATGCTCTTTCTGGGTTGGCTGCTCGGTGCCGGTGACATGCCCGCTCTCGCTGGCTTTCAGGGTTTGGGTCCCTGGGTCAGTGCGTGCTCGCTGGGGTGGCGACGTGCTCAGCTCTGCATCCGCTCTTTTGGGTGCAGTCTGTTCTCCCTCCGATCAGTCTGATCGCGCTAGTGCAGGGCCTTCGCGCTGGGAATGGTGTGGTCGCCGTGGTGCCACCGAACTAGCATGATGGCTAGTTCCGGGTCTGGCCGGGTCTTGCCAGCCAGCTCTTGCGTTCCCTGTGGATGTTTCTAGTTGGGGCTAGTCCATAGTGCGGTTTTTGGTCGGTGGTGCGGTAGTGATTTCTGCTATGTCCGCTCTGCGTCCTCGCGATGGCGATCGGATTTTGGATCAGTTTTGGACCTCGGCGAAAGTCGCGCACGGCCTTGGCTTGTGCCGGTGACGGCGTCACCTGAGGGTGTCGTTCCCTTGTTGAAGGCGTCCTGATGTTGGCCCTACTGTTCTAGATGATGGACTCCGTCCCTCCGCCTCAACCTGCTCCCCTTGGGGGTCTCGCTTCGTGCTAACCTCTCTAGTAGCGTCTTGTGGATCACCCTGTGACCTCTCGATGGTGTCGCAGCCCTCTCGCAACACCGGCCTGGCTACTTCTACACGGCTCAGTTGCGGTAGCTGACGCCCTCGCTAGCACCTTGGGGGGCTTTGCTAGGTTGGCGTGTGCCTATCCCAACGCCAGGGGAAGATGTTGCGTCTTTGGTCTGGACCTAGCCCGAGCTCCGGGGGTGGTGGTTCTCGGGTCTGGGTGAAAACTTTGCAGGACCTCTGTCTCTGCCGACGACGATGACGCGTTCTTGCGCCATTCACCTTCTTGGAGGCGTCGCCGCAAGACCCCCTCCTTTGGTTCCTCAAGCCCTGCTAGGTGGTCGGCCCGTCGTTGAGTTCTCCTTGGGTTGCAGTCTTGATGCGGTGGAGGTTTGTTGGTGTGGACACGGTCGTGATTGCTCCGGTTCAACAGAAGACAAGGCTCCCTCGACTTGGATCAAGCTTGCGGTTCGGCTTGACATTTTATGTGTTATCTTTTGTTGTGGGTTCCGTGTGCGCTTGGCCGGTTGATGGCTTTGTTAATTCAAAGTCGGGCTCATTTCGAGCCTTGCGTTTAAAAAGATACAGATACCTCCTCGGTGTGCATGAGCCTTGGGCCGAGCTGGCGTCGCTCATCCGCAATAGTCGCCCGCGCTCGCTGGACCACGGAACCACACCGAGCCTCCTCGTCGCCCCATGTCGAAGAAGCGCCGCCGCCATCGATCGTCCGTCGCTGCCTAAAAATTGTCAGGGATTAGGGAGCCTCCTCTTGCAGCAGTCGACCGCTGGGCACTGGGGTCTCAGGATCATATGCACGATATGTAACTGGACCCGTGCTCGCAGAAAATGGATGGGCCGGCCTGCTCGCTAGAGAGCCCAAGAAACCGACCCCGCCACCGCCAGGATCATCTAGGGGTCCGTCTCGTGGCTTGCAGTCTTGAGGCACAAGGCAGGCGAGCGAGGAGCCCAAACCCAAATTAAGGAGGAAGACTACGCACAAAAATCTACCGGATTTCGAAGCGACGATGGCGGCGCTTCTTCGACACGGGCTGAGAAGGATCGGTGGCTCCGTGCTCCAGCGAACCCAGGCGGCGCTCTCATCACCGGCGGTTGCCGAGGAGCAACGCCGGCTCCTCCCAAGGCGCATGCTCCATACCCACAAGGTGATCTTCACCAAAAAAATACTATCTCGCGCGCACGATTTCCTGCTGCGCTTGTTTTCCCGTGTAAACATCCTAAATTAAGTTCCTAGCTTGCTGCCCAAACAGCAGCACCCATGCATGAAGGCGGCTTCTTCAGAAACAGGAGCAGGAATCACCAATAAATTGACACTTTTCCAGCGTGCCTGTTGGAGGCGCGACGGGGATCTTGCCGAGCAGCTCAGGCGCCTAAAGCCATGTCAGACTTGCTGGTACGTACGCTACCAAACATACGCGCGCGCGCAAATATAGGTTATTGATGTTCTTCCTGTTGTTTGCCATGAGTTGATATAATCTCACCTTTGACCTACCCTACATGCAGGGGGTTCATAAAGTCGTTTCCAGCGGTAACAATCCTTAGGCTTGTGGCAGGCACAATTTTGCTTGTTGTGTTCGCTGCTGATGCAGCGGCAAAAATCTGTATCATTGCGCTACTGATAACTGTGAATGTTATGTTAGTTTCCCTAGGGATAGCCGAGAGGCGAGAGAAGGCTGAGAATAAGCGGCGGGCTCAGAAGATGCGAGAGCAGTGAACAAGACATGGTTTTTTAATTATGTCTGGGAAGTGCGAATTGTTATCCCGCACTATATATTATTACCATGCATTCTACGGATTTTTATTATATGCTAGCTAGAACCTCTATAAGTTGGTGTGATCATGTGTGACATGGTATGTTACAATGTTTTGAGTAATTGATGAGTTCAATGGGTTAGTTTGGGTTCATACCATTGGACAGTTTGCTCTGCTCGATATCTTTTTAAATAATGGTGATGTGGTTCCAGTAGAAATTAGACAAGAGAATGGTGACTTGATGTTCACGTACATTTACCCTGCTTTACGCAGGGTCATTTAACGCATAAAAAATTGCGTGACATGGTATAGACGATCATTCAGCAAGGCGATTTCCTATGAATGTCTGAAACCTAGGCGTTGATGATCCCTGTAACCAAATAGTAGTGGAGACAGTCTGTCTCTTCTGCTAGGTTTTGATCCAGTACGTGATGATCGCTCAGAGATCATTGCACAGTACTTCAATCGCTTAATACAAGAAGAAATATCGTATAGGTAGTCTCCAGGAGAAGCAAAGCAAAATATCTTAGCTCATGAGGTTGCAACGTATGCTAATCGGGAGTTATGTGATGGGGTTTTTCCAAGGTCAAGGTCCTTCATCTGTGTCGGAATTGGCTATGAGCGATTGTAAGAATGGTCTGTCCACCTATTTAATACACAACCCTTTTCAATAAAAGACCCAAGGATTTTACCTTTCTGATATCAGGGTTGAAGTGAACAAATCTAGGTAATAGGCCAGGGTTCATGATCTCTAGGCTAATGCTCTTAGAATTTATCCCCGCGTTGAAACGCTAGAGATCAACACTTGGATGTACTCTATCCATGGTGACTAGTGTGATGATACTGGCGCACCAGCCCCACCACTTGTAGCAATTACCAGTGACACACCACATAGTGCCACCACAGTGGCGCACCACTAGTATATTTTTGAAAATTGGCACTACTTTTGCGACTTTTTTTTGCGCTTTTTGAATAATTTTCGTTCTTGCTCTGCATCTTGGTGGAAGCGCTGGAGGTTGAGACAAAGGTCTTTCCTTCGGGGTAGGGCAGCGGTAGAGTCGGGGCAGGGCGGCGGCAAGGACAAGGCGAGGTAGCATGGAGGCAGGGCTGCCGGTAGGGGCGCGAAGGCGAGGGTGAGGTGGGTGCTCGGGTCGGTGAAGACGTCGGGTCAAGAGGAAGGGGAGGATGAGGTAGGGAGCGGGAGGAGGAGGAGGCATGGATGAAGTGGAGAAGGAGGCATGGAGGATGAGGAGGAGGAGGCAAGTAGACATGGAGGTGGGAGAGGAGGAGGCACGGGTGGATAATAGTGTGTGGATGAGGATATGGTGAAATTAGCGGGGCATGTCGATGGTTCAAAATTTTGAAACAACCCGTGGCGCATCAGCGCCATAGGTAAGTTTTTCCCCTTTTGATATGTTTTGCAGCAAATCTGAAGTCTCGGAAAACTATGATTTACTTTTTAATTTTGAGGGATCTAAAAAATATCAGTGGCAATGGCGGAGCCACACTTGAGTTGTGTAGTCAAATGACTACACAGTTTTTCGACAATGCAAGCTGAAGTGTGCAAGAATTTATTAAAAAATTATACATATACATGTATTTAACTATACAACATTAAACTGACAACACAAGGTTGTTGTCCTGGCGCCGCCACTGACCAGTGGCACACTGTTTAAAGTGGTGGACCACTGCCAAATTCATGCCATTGCCTCATAGGTTCCATTGCCTCACATGTTAGGGGTGCATCACTGATACATAGTAGTGGCGCATCATTATTATAGTACACAACTAGTAGCAAACACACGGATAGTTGTTTTCCTAGTAGTGAGTACCTTATTTTATTCTCTTGAACCCTGATTCCACAAAGGTAAAAATTAGGATATTTTATCTTCTTCTTATCTCATATCCACCATGTGCAGGTTTTCACACCAGCTCGAGTGGTTAGGTGAGTAAAGACTCCACATAGAAATCGAACCGAAAGGGTCTAAAGTTCATGGTAAGTGAGCTTGATAAGCTCTGTGATCTGTCAAGTTGGCTTAGATGAAAAAGAGCATAAGACTATATTATCCGTGAATTCTACCAAGCTACATTACTGAGACAAGACTGGAGTCACCATTTAAGATGACACCGAACAACCTGAATCCATCTCCATCAAGCATCGAGCTAGTCCAGATGGATGTGTGAAACTAAACAACCAAAACAACCCAAGTTTCATGCATGCACTCAACTCATAAATGAGACATGATGTGATAACATATCATGCCACACAAGATCACACATACAGCTGATCAGCGATACTAGGTTCTAGCAAGCATATCCTAACCCAAAATAGTGATAAGATAGTGACGGATAACAACTTCTCTTCCTAATATAGTGATGCATATCACAAACATAGCATAATCTTCTTTATCTCGGTCTAGGCTCTCTTCTTCTCTTCAGGACGTTCTATGCCAAAAAGCCAATAGAAGTCTATTTCAGAGGCCACTGCAAAAAACAGACCTCCCTTGATCACATTTTTACCGAGCGTTCCCAGTGCGCTAGAGTACGGAAACTCGCGCCTGCAGGTATTAGGTCAAATGAGATTATACCAACTCCTGTCAAACAGGAAAGGAAGATGGAATAGAGAAATGATTTATGTATGCATAAGTTTGGTATCATACCAGTCATAGCAATCTCGTTTTGGACTGGCTTCCTTGATTCTCCTCTTACCCTCAGGTATACGCTGGATACACGTAGATCATGGTCATTAATTTATATAATTATTAGTCAAGTGCTGATTGGTAATAAGAAGAACAGTTTCAACATAGAGAATATCAGCTACGTAGAGAAACAGAATCATACATACACAGAAGCAGCCAATGACCTATATATGATTGTGTTGCTAACTAAGGCCGGGCCGTGTTCAACGGATTACTGGAAGTAGCTTCGCTCAAACATAGAGAATATCAGCTACGTAGAGAAACAGAATCATACATACACAGAAGCAGCCAATGACCTATATATGATTGTGTTGCTAACTAAGGCCGGGCCGTGTTCAACGGATTACTGGAAGTAGCTTCGCTCAATTTACACAGGAAAGATTTCAGAAGTGTTTCACTAGTGTGTGCCTAGGAAATAAGTTATTAACTAGTACTAGGAATTGCAGCAAGCAGAAGAGGAAATGCATGCATGCATGGCTCAAGATAACAGAAGTGCGGATACGAATTAAGCATCTTATAACATGTGTTTCTGTTTGCAAACTGAAAGAACGATGGGTAATAAGAGTCATCATCGTAACTCCTAAGAGATGCTAATGATCAGGCAGGCTGCCTCCTTAATGATGCTACTTTTGGTGGGTAGCTGGGGATATATATGGTGCAAGAATCAAGATACCAAAACATGAGCGCACTAGTAGACAACAGGCCTTTTGTTCCGGGTGGTTAGGGCCTTTTGTCGCGGGCGGCTAGCCGCGACAACAGAGGCGCGACAAAAGGTCCACCTTTTGTCGCGGGTCGCTTACGACCCGCGACATAAGGTCCACCACGTGGCAGCTGCGCGGCGCGCACGGCACAGGCTCTTTTGTCGCGGGCGGTGTTACCACCCGCGACAAAAGGCCCTATACGTGGCGCACGCACAACGCTGCTGCTTTAGGGTTTGAGGGGTGCAGCACCCCTCCCCCCCGCCACCGACCGCCTGTTATATCATTTTTTTTCGTTCGAAAATAAAAGTTGCATATATTTGTACGCTACTAGAAATTGTACACGTTCATTCAATATATATATATATAGATCGATCAAACAAATGTTGGAAGCAAAAGTCGATTCCTCTTTACATGTAGCCCTTACATATATATATACATTTAGCTCACGATCGACAAGCGGTACTAACGACCGTCTATTTGGAGGTAGAGCATCTATTTGGACTAAACAAGCCTTTGTTGTTTAGTACATCTTTAATCAAAAGTCCCGCCAGTTCCTCCGCGATTCCTAGTGCGTGTTCCTTTGGTTGGAGTCTGTCCCGCATGAAGTCGACCTATATACGAAAATGAGATGAGTATGACTATATCAGTCTTGATAACGAAATATTGATGATAATAAATAAAGTTGTGAATGTTATTGCTTACGTTGAATTTATTATTGTTCTGCTTCTCAGTGGTTAACATGCGAATGGACTCGCAAACGTAGTATCCACATAGATTCGTCCCTTGTGGCTGCTGGGGGCACGGTACAGGAGTAAATGTTAGCTTCTCCGCCCAGGTTTCGTTCTTACGATGTCTCTTGAAAGCGGTCCAAGCCCTGCCAGGCAAAAGAATGATTGAATGAGTGGATAATTAATTGATATCTCACGAATGATAAAGCGCGGCGATGAAGGAAATTACACTTGGAGCAACTTCGCAAGTCCCGGAACCCGTCCACGCCTCTACTCAGTGGGTCTTTTACCTCAACTATTCCCTTATCGGGTTGAATGTCTAGTAGAATCCAGTGGAAGCTGCACATGTTATGCATATACGTCGGGAATTACACTTAACATCGAGTAAGAAAAATTGAATGTGCATAAAGATCATTAAGACTCTCACTCGTAGTTGTAAGGAAACAATATTGAATCACAGAAATATTGCTCCCCCAAAAACCTTAGTAGGTTTCCCCCCGTTTCTTGGGCATTAAACTTTACCATTTGAACAAGTACTTTATCTGGGTCAACAAACCCAATATTGATAATATTATTACTTTTGCATTCACTGATCTTCGATCGCATAAGAGAACACATAAGATATAATGAGTATATATATGCAATGAAAACGAACATGAACTGAATGAAAATGAACTTATATGTAGTTAACAACTTACAAGCAATAGCAACTCATGAGAGATTTGTCGAGGGCATCTAGATTGAATAACCGCCGAGTTCATTCATCTCAATATGGATCTCCTCCTTTCGGTAGTAATATTCCCATGGTATACTCGCCACGATGAACCTTATGTTCTCCTTGCATGCATCAAGGTACCACCTGATGCAAATTCCGCATATGTGTTGGCAGTTTAAGCAGCTGCTCAGTGCTGACCAAGTCGGCCCCGTAGACAAATTTAGGAGCTATATCAGCGATGGGTACTGCAGGCATCTGCCTGCAGACAGCAATTCCTCCACGGTAACGTCACAGGCAGCCGCTAGCTTTGCAGCTTCTTCCATATTGAAACCACCCTGTTCCTGGTACAGCTTGGGAACATTAAGCACTTTGAGTGGTGGGATCGATTGTTTGGGCTGAGCACCGAGGAGGGGAACTTCCTTTCTCTTTTTGCCTTTTGTCGTTTGCTTGGCCTTGAGGGGTGCACTTGTTGAAGTTGACTTATTCTCAGTTGCACTTCTAGCTGATGATTTGCTCGTGCCAGCAATGTCCTTCTCCTTAGCCTTTTCAGCCTTCTTTTTGTCAATTACCTTCGCAAGAGTGCGTGTATAGTCATCCTTCTTCTCGTGTAAGTCATACTGCGATGGTGTGTTCAGAAAACTAGTAGCATATGCTATTTGCTTCTCTCGTGTATGGCTCGGCGCGGGAGGTTTTGGCTTATGAAAAAAATCATAATTGATTTTCTTAACAATGGCATCATTTTCCTCCGAGGTACGATCGTAAGGACGGGGGGAGGAACCTTTGGTACTTTTGGGAGGGGCGACCTCTTGGGGACAGGACTCTTGAAACGCTTCCGGCTGGGTGCATTCCGAGTCTTTTTGGGCGGAGGCGGCGGCGCTGGAGATGGAGATGGACTACCGATGTCGTGGTCGATGTCGTACCCATGGGGTGATGGTGGCGACATGTGATCAGTAGGAGGAGGTGATGGTGGCCTGCGATCATCTGGAGGAGGTGATGGTGACCTGCTCGGACGACTGGTACTAGGGGCTACCCAGCCTGGCAGCCTGATGTTCTTCTTTTCCCAGAGAATGACTTCTCCCAGCACCTCTCTGAGTGTAAGCCCCCCATCACCTCCAGGGATATCGAGCTCCAATGTCCCCCACGACGGGACAACTGAATCCACCCCGACACGAGCATAGCCAGCTGGAATCGGATTGCCATGCCATGTTGCCGGCTCACCTTCAAGTCCAAATGCCGGTAAGACATAGCCGACCGCCACCTTAACGAAACCTTCCTGAACA
Source organism: Lolium rigidum (assembly GCF_022539505.1). NCBI lineage: Eukaryota > Viridiplantae > Streptophyta > Magnoliopsida > Poales > Poaceae > Lolium > Lolium rigidum. The sequence continues at coordinate 205,332,315 of NC_061511.1, read as the reverse complement.
CCTCATGGAGATCACAAGGTGTTTGCTCCTTGATTCCATCCAAGGGGTCGCCAGGACCGGCATCTATCATCATCCGTGTAGAAGGGGCCTCCGAGTCGGCCACGCTGCTGTCTCGTCGCTGAGATATTGATGGCGTGTATTTCACACGTTCGTTGGGCAACACCAAGAGGAAGGTATGATGCGCACAGCAGCAAGTTTTCCCTCAGAAAGAAACCAAGGTTTATCGAACCAGGAGGAGCCAAGAAGCACGTTGAAGGTTGATGGCGGCGGATGTAGTGCGGCGCAACACCAGGGATTCCGGCGCCAACGTGGAACCCGCACAACACAACCAAACTACTTTGCCCCAACGAAACGAGTGAGGTTGTCAATCTCACCGGCTTGCTGTAACAAAGGATTAACCGTATTGTGTGGAAGATGATTGTTTGCGAGAAAACAAGTAAAACAAGTATTGCGAGTAGATTGTATTTCAAGTAAAGAGAATTGGACCGGGGTCCACAGTTCACTAGAGGTGTCTCTCCCATAAGACGAACAAGCATGTTGGGTGAACAAATTACGGTTGGGCAATTGACAAATAAAGAGAGCATGACAATGCACATACATATCATGATGAGTATAGTGAGATTTAATTGGGCATTACGACAAAGTACATAGACCGCCATCCAACTGCATCTATGCCTAAAAAGTCCACCTTCGAGGTTATCATCCGAACCCCCTCCAGTATTAAGTTGCAAGCAAGAGACAATTGCATTAAGTATGGTGCGTAATGTAATCAACAACTACATCCTTAGACATAGCATCAATGTTTTATCCCTAGTGGCAACATCACAACACAACCTTAGAACTTTCTGTCACTGTTCCCGGTGTCAATGCGAGGCATGAACCCACTATCGAGCATAAGTACTCCCTCTTGGAGTTACAAGCATCTACTTGGCCAGAGCATCTACTAGTAACGGAGAGCATGCAAGATCATAAACAACACATAAGCATAACTTTGATAATCAACATAACAAGTATTCTCTATTCATCGGATCCCAACAAACGCAACATATAGAATTACATATAGATGATCTTGATCATGATAGGCAGCTCACAAGATCCGACAATGATAGCACAATGGGGAGAAGACAACCATCTAGCTACTGCTATGGACCCATAGTCCAGAGGTAGACTACTCACACATCACTCCGGAGGCGACCATGGCGGTGTAGAGTCCTCCGGGAGATGATTCCCCTCTCCGGCAGGGTGCCGGAGGCGATCTCCTGGATCCCCCGAGATGGGATCGGCGGCGACGGCGTCTCAGTAATGTTTTCCGTATCGTGGCTCTCGGTACTGGGGGTTTCGTCACGGAGGCTATTTGTAGGCGGAAGGGCAAGTCGAGAGGCGGCACAGGGGGCCCAAACCACAGGCCGGCGCGGCCAGGGGTGGGGCCGCGCCGCCCTAGGGTTTGGCCACCCTGTGGCCCCTCTTCGTCTCGTCTTCGGTCTTCTGGAAGCTTCGTGAGAAAAATAGGCCTCCGGGATTTTATTTCGTCCAATTCCGAGAATATTTCTTTACTAGGATTTCTGAAACCAAAAACAGCAGAAAACAAGAATCGGCACTTCGGCATCTTGTTAATAGGTTAGTTCCAGAAAATGCACGAATATGATATAAAGTGTGCATAAAACATGTAGATAACATCAATAATGTGGCATGGAACACAAGAAATTATCGATACGTTGGAGACGTATCAGCATCCCCTAGCTTAGTTCTGCTCGTCCCGAGCAGGTAAAACGATAACAAAGATAATTTCTGGAGTGACATGCCATCATAAACTTGATCATACTATTTGTAAAGCATATGTAGAGAATGCAGCGATCAAAACAATGTGTATGACATGAGTAAACAAGTGAATCATAAAGCAAATACTTTTCATGAATAGCACTTCAAGACAAGCATCAATAAGTCTTGCATAAGAGTTAACTCATAAAGCAATAATTCAAAGTAAAGGTATTGAAGCAACACAAAAGAAGATTAAGTTTCAGCGGGGTCTTTCAACTTGTAACATGTATATCTCATGGATATTGTCAACATAGAGTAATATAACAAGTGCAATAAGCAAATATGTAAGAATCAATGCACAGTTCACACAAGTGTTTGCTTCTTGAGATGGAGAGAAATAGGTGAACTGACTCAACATTGAAAGTAAAAGAATGGTCCTCATAGAGGAAAAGCATCGATTGCTATATTTGTGCTAGAGCTTTGATTTTGAAAACATGAAACAATTTTGTCAACGGTAGTAATAAAGCATATGCATCATGTAAATTATATCTTATAAGTTGCAAGCCTCATGCATAGTGTACTAATAGTGCTCGCACCTTGTCCTAATTAGCTTGGACTACCTGGATTATCACCGCAATACATATGCTTTAACCAAGTTTCACAAAGGGGTACCTCTATGCCGCCTGTACAAAGGTCTAAGGAGAAAGCTCGCATTTGGATTTCTCGCTTTTGATTATTCTCAACTTAGACATCCATACCGGGACAACATAGACAACAGATAATGGACTCCTCTTTTAATGCTTTAAGCATTCAACAACAATTAATTCTTTTCTCATTAGAGATTTGAGGATGTTTGTCCAAAACTGAAACTTCCACCATGGAACATGGCTTTAGTTAGCGGCCCAATGTTCTTCTCTCACAATATGCATGCTCAAACCATTCAACTCAGTGTAGATCGCCCTTACTTCAGACAAGACGAACATGCATAGCAACTCACATGAAATTCAACAATGAGTTGATGGCGTTCCCCAGTAAACATGGTTATCGCACAAACAAGCAACTTAATAAGAGATAAAGTGCATAATTACATATTCAATACCACAATAGTTTTTAAGCTATTTGTCCCATGAGCTATATATTGCAAAGGTGAATGATGGAATTTTAAAGGTAGCACTCAAGCAATTTACTTTGTAATGGCGGGAAAATACCATGTAGTATAGGTAGGTATGGTGGACACAAATGGCATAGTGGTTGGCTCAAGTATTTTGGATGCATGAGAAGTATTCCCTCTCGATACAAGGTTTAGGCTAGCAAGGCTTGTTAGAAACAAACACAAGGATGAACGGTACAGCAAAACTCACATAAAAGACATATTGTAAACATTATAAAACTCTACACCGTCTTCCTTGTTGTTCAAACTCAATACTAGAAATTATCTAGACCTTAGAGAAACCAATTATGCAAACCAAATTTTAGCATGCTCTATGTATTTCTTCATTAATGGGTGCAAAGCATATGATGCAAGAGCTTAAACATGAGCACAACAATTGCCAAGTATCACATTACCCAAGACATTATAGCAATTACTACATGTATCATTTTCCAATTCCAACCATATAACAATTTAACGAAGGAGAAACTTCGCCATGAATACTATGAGTAGAACCAAGGACATATTTGTCCATATGCTACAGCGGAGCGTGTATCTCTCCCACAAAGTGAATGCTAGGATCCATTTTATTCAAACAAAACAAAAACAAAAACAAACCGACGCTCCAAGAAAAAGCACATAAGATGTGGCCGAATAAAAATGTAGTTTCGGGGAGGAACCTGATAATTTGTTGATGAAGAAGGGGATGCCTTGGGCATCCCCAAGCTTAGACGCTTGAGTCTTCTTGATATATGCAGGGGTGAACCACCGGGTGCATCCCCAAGCTTAGAGCTTTCACTCTCCTTGATCATGTTGCATCATACTCCTCTCTTGATCCTTGAAAACTTCCTCCACACCAAACTCGAAACAACTCATTAGAGGGTTAGTGCACAATATAAATTCGGAAATTCAATTCGGCTCCCGGGTGCGTATGCTCCCTCTACCAAAAAAATAGATTTCGAAATGTCGAAAAATTTGGATAAAAAATTCTACATGTACATCTTCATTATGTATGTGCATTCGTCAAGTTTCACGAAAAAACAATATTTTTTGTGGCCTATGTAAAAAAGAGAAACTTTTTCATGTGAAAAGCATTATTTTTAGCACTGAATTTTGTCTTTTTTACACATGTCACATGATAAGTCGATTTTATATGAAACGACTTTGTGAGCGCGTAGCACGTGAAGATGTACGTACCAATTTTTTATTTCAATTTTTTTGAAATTTAAAATATGTGTAAGATGCATTTCAAAATATAGGGAGCATATGCACCCATGTTCCAAAACACCACTCCCATATAAATTGACATATTCAGAGGTGACACAATCATTCTTAACACTTCTGGACATTGCATAATGCTACTGGACATTAGTGGATCAAAGAAATTCATCCAACATAGCGAAAGAGGCAATGCGAAATAAAAGGCAGAATCTGTCAAAACAGAACAGTTCGTGTTGACGAATTTTAAAATGGCACCAGACTTGCTCAAATGAAAATGCTCAAATTGAATGAAAGTTGCGTACATATCTGAGGATCATGCACGTAAATTGGCATAATTTTCTGAGCTTCCTGCAGGGCAGTGGGCTCAGATTCGTGACAGCAAAGAAATCTGGAACTGCGCAGTAATCCAAATCTAGTACTTACTTTTCTATCAACGGCTTAACTTGGCACAACAAAACTCAAAACTAAGATAAGGAGAGGTTGCTACAGTAGTAAACAACTTCCAAGACACAAAATAAAAACAAAGTACTGTAGGTAAAAACATGGGTTGTCTCCCATAAGCGCTTTCTTTAACGCCTTTCAGCTAGGCGCAGAAAGTGTGTATCAAGTAACATCGAGAGATGAAGCATCAACATCATTACCAGCGGTGTTGGGAGTTTTATCAATTTTAGGCCTATAGTAATTCTTTGGTTTAGGCACCTTAGAGACATACATGAATTTTTGCTCCTTACCCACATAAGCTTTCTCATTAAATTTAAGAGAAGAAAAAGTTGAACCCAATTTTCTCATAGCTTCTTCAAGTTTACCAATTCTATGGGTTTGATTATCATGGATAGCACAAGTTTCTAGAGTAGCAATTCTTTCATTAATTCCTCCTAGGATTTTATCAAGTTTATCAGTATTATCCAATAATATTTCCATTTTAGTTTCAATGCTACAATTTTTCTCTATGGTTTCCAATTTTTTCATAACATCCTCAAGGGAGGTTTCACTTTTAGTTTCATTAACAGGTGGTGTTCCAAATAAACTCTCAATAATGCAACTAGCTTCTAAAGCGGGAGCACCTAGGAAGTTACCTCCCGCGAGACAATCAAGAACATATCTATTCCAACTAGAGATACCAACATAAAAATTCCTGAGTAGGATAGTGGTGGAGTGTTTCTTAGTGCACCTATTATGGGCATCACTAATT
>NC_061511.1:205299500-205326894 GCF_022539505.1 Lolium rigidum | reverse complement strand
CCGCGACAAAAGGCGCGACAAGAAGGCCCCGACGGCTCCACATGGTTTCGGGGCGACGTGGCCAGGCCATTTGTCGCGGGTGCAGGCGCGCCCGCGACAAAAGGCTCCCACGGAAGCCCTGTTTTCCACTAGTTGCGATAAATTAAACAGCTTACGCGCGTGTTTCTATTTTTCTAAAAAGGAAAACAAAAAAGTGATCTTGCTAGCTCTTGTTTCCAAGAGAAGAGAGGCCCAGATTAAACAAATAATTCGTCTTCACATCACATGGACATGGTTGTTTTAGTTTGGATGGCGAAGGAGTTGGCTTCTCGCTTGCTATATCCTTGATCTCGTGAGATGGTTGCTCGCACAGCAAATAAATAGCAGGAGGAAGTCATGCGAAGAAACTGAGGTACGTAGGGGATGCTAATTTTTGGTTAGGAACTTAAGATACCTCATTGGTGTGCATGAAGCTTGTGCCGAGCCGGCGGCGGTCCTCCGGAACCGCCCACCGCGCTCGCTGGAGCAAGGAGCCACCGAGCCTCCTGGCCGCCCCGTGTCCAAGACGCGCTGCCATCGTTGCCGGCATGCAAAACGTCGATGGGGGGCGGATCGATCGGGTTAGGGTTATGTACGTTGCCGGCCTCTATCGACGAACGGCCCGTGGCCGTATTTGGTGAGTGGGCACGCGACGTACGTATACGTACCTGGTCGGGAGTCTCCCTATTTGATGCTAAGAGTGTCGATTCACGATTTTTTTTTTGAACAGATAAGGCCCCAAAGGACCTGGAAGCTTCATTAGTCGGTGGGAACAATTACAAGGAAGACCTTGGCTTTGAGAACAATAGCACAAGAGTCCCAAAATTTTACAAAAAGGAACCTAGAAAGATAAAAAAGAAAGCGATCGGGTCCTTCTTCTCCACCGCGTCGACTGGATCTTGGGCCATGGTCGCTGGTGGCGACGCCGGGGACTGCGCCACTTGGTTCGTCACCAGGATGGATTACCACGCCAAGATCGAAGATCTTCCCCTTCAGCTCATCGTCCTAGAGGAAGTAGATACTCCCCGGAGCAGGATCCTCCGAGGTGCGGAGAGGCCCCCTTGGCCAAGAATAGCGGCGGCGGACGACGCCGGCGCTTGAAATCTGCCGCCTGAAGAAAGCTTCCAACATGGTGAGCACCGCACGCTCACCCATGTGCCTCTCGACTCCAGATCGACAAGCACTGGGCCTTCCCCCCTCCTGCCTGTCTCCACGACCACAAGGAGGAGGAAGAACAACCCAAACACTCAGCAGATCCAGAGCCAGAGAGAAGAACCTGGATCTCTGCTCCGCCGGGGAGAGCACCCAGCAAAGCTTCTTCTCCTCGCCTCCACGGCCGGCCAGAAGAAGCTCCACTGTATGCCGCAGAAAGCCTCGCCCCTCCCCCTCGCCTCCATGGCCGGCCAGGGGGGGCTCCGCTTCGCAGCTCCTCAGCAGCAGCAGCTCCGCGATGACAACTTTATTGACGGAGACGGTGGCTCCCTCCTCGCTCGTATGATCCGACCACCGGAGACATGGCTGCAAGGAAAAGAACCCTAATCCCCAGATCTTGCCGCCTAGATCTGAGGCACAGCTCCAAGACGCCACTAGGGGACCAAAGCTAGAAGATAAGCCTACATATATACAGCCGGCGCATACTCCTCTCCATCTCCAGCCGGCTAATCCGGCGGAGAGGAGGAAGGAGCAGCCCGGAGAAGAAGAGAGGAGGGGCAGCTACTGTAGCGGCTTGAGAGCAGGAAGGGGGGGAATGAAGGCGTCACTTTTTCGATTCACGATTTGATGGTAAGTACTCCCTCCGCATGCGGGATTGTAAATAAGGGCATCTCCATCGGGGCGACGTAAACGGACGTTGAGCGACCGTTTGCGTCCGCCGAGCTATGCGTCTGGTACCACCTCTAGCGATGCGACGCAAAGTGACCGGACCTTCCGCGGCGACGCAAACCTAGCCCAAATATGCGTCTTGGATGCGTCTCTGCGGACGCTGCGTGGACGTGCAAAGTGTCTGCTCGTGTCTGGCGGACGTTTCGTCGGGCCCGCCTGGAAGCGACCTTGCGTCGATGCGTCTAAACGGTCGCCGAGCTATGCGTCTGGTACCACCTCTAGCGATGCGACGCAAAGTGACCGGACCTTCCGCGGCGACGCAAACCTGGCCCAAATATGCGTCTTGGATGCGTCTCTGCGGACGCTGCACGGACGCGCAAAGTGTCCGCTCGTGTCTGGCGGACGTTTCGTCTGGCCCGCCTGGAAGCGACCCTGCATCGATGCGTCTTCTCAGGCGCGCCAGCGACTGGCGCCGAGGCGTCGCTTCGGCAGTTTGCGCCACGTTAATTGCGATGCCTCGCCTGACGAGCGACCGCCTCCCACCTCCGCCAACGCAGTAATGGCGATGCCACGCGTCCCGCGGCCGTCTCCTGCCTCCGGCCTATATAAAGAGGGCACACGTTCTTCTTCCTCATCCACTCCTCCAAACAAACCCTAGCCGCCACAAGCTCCACCGTAGCGCCACCTAGCTCTTCCTGCGACGCAGCGAGGCCCGCGAGGAAGTCCATGGCGGGTCCTGGTGTCCTGCGAGGCGGTCGAGGCCGCGGGCCTGGGCGCCCCCATGGCTGGGGCTGGGGCTGGGGACGTCGTGGTGGAGCAGCTACGGCCCCACGGTCGCCGTCGCCTGCGCCCTCCTTGTCTTCGCATGAGGACCGCTGCTTCGAGTTCCTCCTCCGCATCGACGATGACCCACTCGGCATCAAGCGGCTCCCGGACAAGTTCGCCGTGTCCGTCGATGGCGTCGAGCCGGCGCACTTGCAGCTACGGGAGGCCACCGCAACTTCTGCCGGTGGAGTGTTGAGGTCTTGTTCGACGGGCATGGCAAGATGTACCTGCATACGGGGTGGGACAAGTTCGCCCGCGACCTCGCGCTCGAGCCCGGCTGCCAGCTCACCTTCCTCTATGAGGGGGACGGCGAGATGATCGTCAAGGTGTTCGACGACACAGCGTGCCGCATGCACTACCAGACCGGCGAATCTGGCTCGGACACCGAATAGTTAGAACTTAGAGTGTTCTTTCTTTGCAGCGAATATGGCTACGAGCCAGTTGAACCCAGTAGTGAAGGTTTCTGGTTGTTCTTCCTCGAAAGAACCAACAGGGATACCATCACCAGCTGGATTTTCCAGATTGGGTGACTGGGAGTGCTTGGGAGTGTTCTTTCTTGGCAGCGAACATACAGAATTAACACAACTGGTTTTCTTTTTTTACAATGCTTTTATTTGTGTCAACCATGGTTCAAACTATGTATCAGTTTGTGTAAGTCATGTTCCCAAGTATTAATTTGTGTAAAACCATGTTTCAATATGTAATGATTGGAACTATATTTAAATGGAGAAGAGGGAAAGAACAAGTACAAAAAAATGCGGCACCCGTTGGAGCCACCCCCAGACGCAAATGGACGCGCGGACAAAATCGGTCATTTTCACGTCCGCGGGGCGGAGCAAACGGATGCTCGCGAACAATAAAATAAGTCGCCGCGTTGGAGATTCCCTAGTGAAAAATACTTCGTTTCCGTCGGAGGATCGATCGCGCGTTGCCAGCCTCCGGGTTACGCGGTGTCAATTGCATCCTGACCACGGCACCCAAGCAACCGCATCGCCGCTGGCTCCTCTACCGATTCCCCCACGTCCCGGCTTGCCCCTCCACCGGCGAGCCGCCATGACTGCTCGCATTGTTTTATCCGTGGGAAACTCGCTGCCATGACTGCTCCCAAATCAAATGCCCCACCACTGGTTCTTAGGACGGCGAGAGGAGGAGGAGGAGCCGCAACGCCACACGACCGGTGAGGACGCATCCTGGGCAGCTCGCCGGAGGAGGCGGGGCCGGTGTTTTTGGGCGCTCCGAGCGCGGTGGTGGTATTCAGTGGCTGCGGCGACAGTTCTGGTGTAGGGCGGAGATGGAGACTGCGGCGGAGCCCCAGGCGGATATGTAGGCCGCGGTGGAGCGCGAAGCCCTAGTTGCCCCGACGCTTTCCGTCGCCAGAGATGCAGCCGTGGCGGGAGGACGTAACCCAGCCCCATCGGTGGCCCGCTATCGCTGGAGATGGAGGCCACGGGTGCTGCGAGCAAAGAGCAGCTGCCACACGAAACATCGGGTGCTACTAGCTAGCGCCTACGGTGCTAGTCACCGGCAACGACGGTGCTTCCAACGACGTCGGGAGGTGCTTCCAATGGAGTTAGGCTGAGCTGTGACAGTCAACCATGGCGGTTCTGCGAATTGCTATGCTGCTTGGCACACCTTCGTTGGCTGACTGCTACAAGCGGCAGGTTCGCGAGCTGCGAACGTCGGCCACCATTGCTACATCAGTTGGTCGACCGTGCTACAACCATGGCTGGAGCTTTGACCTCCGACTGTGGATGCTGGTACTCACATCGGTGGATGCTGCGACCGGTGGTGCTCCAAACCGGCGCGATCGACGATGGCGGTGCATAAAGGTGGATGCTGCAACCAACATCGGTGGTGCTGCAAGGCGGATGCCGTGACAGGCGGAGGTGATGCTACAAGGCTGCGCGACCTACAATAGCAGTGTTGCAAGGTGGCGCGACCGGCGGCAGCGCTGCTGCAAGGCGGATGCTGCGACAGGCGGCGTCGGTGCTACAAGGCTGCACTACCTGCAATGGCGGGGTTGCAAGGTGGCGCGACCGGCGGCAGTGCTGCTGCAAGGAGGATGCTGCGATAGGCGGCGACGGTGCTACAAGGCTTCAAGGCGGCGCGCCCGGTGGCAACGGTGGTGCTGCAAGGCAGTGCGACCGGCGGCGGTGCTGCCATAGGCCGGCGACGACGCTACTATTGGGTGGAGACAGTGCCGCTATGGTTAGCGGTGATGGTGTTAACACCAGTTAGTGGAAGAGCTGCAAAAAAATGACGGTGCTACCAACCATAGTTGGAATGCTGTCGGTGGTGCGCGGGCGAGGAGTTTCACAATGCTACAATTGTAATTTGTATATCTTTTTTGATACAAATGTTATATGGTTCTGCTACTTTCAAGGGTCTATCTCCGACGAGTTTTCTTTTTCACTTCTAGACGGACCCTTTTTTGCTCCAATGAAGCAAAAGCGGGAGTTTTTTTTGGACAAAGCATAGTCTAAACAATTTTCTCCTTCTATTTTTAGTCGAAGCGCTTTTTTGCTTTAATGAAGTAAAAGCGGGAGATTTTTTGCTACGACAAAGCAAAATCTGGATTTTAGGTGAAAATGGACACGTATCACGCATGCAAGCAGGGGCTGGAAAACTCCGAGGCTCCTAAGAATTTCTAGCACTATCCATTATAAATCCTCCACGCATCTCTGGTCATAAATTTAACTAATCTAATAAACGACATGTATTACAAAACATATATTATTAGAAAACTTAAATATTCTACTTTATAACGACAATTTTTTATAGTATAATTCATATTATATTAATTAAATTTACGACCTAGAGATATGCAGGGGCATTATAATCCCTAACGGAGGTAGTATATGGATTTGGCCCTTGTTCGCGTGTTCCCGCTACCAGGGTTTACTGTTTACCGATCTGTCCGAAGTTTACTGTTTTGTATAACTTGTTTAGTTCCCGTGTTGTGTTGCGCTGGCAGAACTGAACCAAGCATTCTCGTTTTTTTCACAGGAGCGCTCACTGTTAAGCATTTCTTTTGATGGATGCATTCAATACTAGCGAACATGTTTTCTTCGCAAAACATGATAAGTGCATTTTCTGAGAGTAACAAGCAATACACTATGATTAAACAACACGCTGATATGATTAAACAATATTTTCCTTTTTTTCTTTTCTAATTTTATTTTTCAAAATTCATTTAAAAGATGTTCCAGAAACTTAAAATGTTCATGCGGTTGAAATAATTGTTTGCGAGGTTTCAAAACTATTCGTGGTATTCAAAGATCTTCGTACAATTCAATAAATTACAACGTTTCAAAAATGTTCACGAGTCTTAGAAATATTCATACGGTTCAAAAATTTGTTTGCAATTAAGATTATATAAAATAGAGTGAAGTTGGCGAGAGTGACGTTTTATCTCCCTGGAACCTTAGCTCCCATTTTTCTCAAAAACTAAAGCGAGAATCATATGGTTGAAGTTTAATAGAGATAATATGTTCATTTATAGTTTCTTCAAATCGCACGATCATAAAAACGAAAAAAAAAGAAAAAAAAGATGAGTAAAATGACGGGTTGGCATGTTTCGTAGCAAAAGGTTTCCAAAGAAAAGAATAAATGGTATTGTTTGTAAAAGTTTTATGGAAACAAAAATATAAGAAAATTTATAAAAGTATGAGAGGTGGGGCCTCGCGGGATGTCAACCAAGGGTGCCCATGTACGCACACCATGGATAATGGGTGATAGAGGAAAGAGAAGTCGAGGTTTTTTTTTTTTGCCTCTTTCGCGTCTCATATGCGACAAAGGAGGCGGCTCAACTCTCTCATGATCTCCACCAGCTAGATCCCTCTCTCTCCCCGCTTGCTACTCCGGCGAGAGGAGAGAGGGACGTTAAGTACATCTAAAACATAAGACGGAATGTAGAAATGAGAAGGAAGAAATAAAAATTAAGAAAAGGAAAAAACCACATAGCAGACAACCTGAGTACCTTTTCTTTGAAGGATAGCACTACACGGCGGCGCCGCACAAATGCTTAGTCGTGCGGCGGATTCGTTTGACCCTACCACATGCAAAGATGCAGTGCGCGGAGGTAGCACTATAGTAGTAGTCGTCAAAAGTAGTAGAATCCTCGGTCCCCACTTCACCATTTCCTACTTTTCTCGGTTCAGTCCATGCATCTAACAGCCAGTATATGAAAATACTATTGTAGGGAGGTGGCATTTTGGCACACGCGTGCATCTGCACCCATTATAGAAAATAATAAAAATTAATTTTAGAAATGTCAAAAAAAATTTGACATAATTTTTTTTTTATACATTGTGACATCCTATGTTCGTTCACAAGTTTTCGTGGAAAAATAACATTTTGTGTGGTGTGTACAAAAAGACAAAAAAATGTCCTATACGTAGTCGTGTTACAGCATTAAAATTTGTCTTTTTTACAGGAGCCACGGAAAAATGTTTTTTCTTTTGAAAACTTGTGTACTAACATAAAATGTCTAGATGTACATGTAAAAATTTAGTTTAGAATTTTTTAATACTTTAAAATGTGGATTCACATAATGGGAGCATATGCTCCTATGAGCCAAAGTGCATTTCCCCTATTGTAGTAGCCTAATACAACTAGTACTACAGTAACTTTTTTTATTATACTGACACTCCCACACCACTAGTATCATTAGCGTCAAAAGGCTTTGCATTGCTGAAATCTTACGAGCCTCTCACACAAGTTGCAGATTATGAGTGACAAACCTAGTTATTTGACAACAGTTAACAGTTTATTTGGAAGTAGCTACCAGGTTTTCCGAAGAGCAAATGCTAAGTCACCAGATTACTTAGTAGTAGCTACAAGGTTATTTAGCAACACCTATTACCTCAAAAATTGTCAGTGCCTAGCTGCAAAGTTCTAGCACCTAAATTGCCCGATTCCAAGTGCATAGATGCCAGGTACTTGCCGAAATGCCAGGGACTAGTTGTTAGGGGACTCGACTGCCAAATTATAGCCCTAAGCTTCCAGAATACTAATACATAGCTGCCAAATTCTAATTATCGTTGCTAATTTCGTAGATAAATTCTAGCAGATGGTTCCCAAATTAACAGAGCGCAGCTGCCAAAATCCTAATTCGTAAATGCCAGATTCCTAATGCAGAAATTGGAGGACAGAGCATCACTGCCTCGCAGCTTCCACCTCGCTACACGAGGCGGCCTGGTGAAACTTTTGCTGTGACGCGCCTCCTCCTCCCTTGTCGGCGGCAGCCTGGCCGAGCCCTCGCTGGGCCGCACCTCCTCCTCCTTCCTCTCCGTTCGCGACCTGGTGAAGCCCTCGCTGCACCACGCCTCTTCCTCGCTTGGCGGCGGCTGTGGGGCCCTCCTTGTGCCTGGCCTCTACTTGCTTGCCGGCTCCGGCTTGAGGACGGCGACCTGGCGGAGCCGTCCGTGCATCGCGCCTCCTCCTCCTTGTTCGTCGGCGACCGCTTGAGGACGGCGACCTGGCGAGCTGGCCGTCGGCCGCCCCTCCTCCTCTTCCCTCACCATCGGCGGCGGCTTGAGGACGGCGACCTAGCCGTCCGCCGCACCTCCTCCTCCTCCCTCTCCGTCGTCGGCAACTTGAGGACGGCGACCTGGCGGGGCCGTCCGTGCGCCTCCTCCTCCTCCTCGCCGTCGGCGGCCTCGTGGAGCTGTCGCTGCGTCGCACCTCCTCCTTGCTCGCCGGCGGCGGCTCGAGGACGGAGAACGGACGGAGCCATCCATGCGCCCCGGACTCCTCCTCGCTTTGCAGCGGCGCTGCTCGATGTCCCCGCTTGCGGGCGCGGCGCAGCTCATCGCGGATTTTGTGGTGGGGAGCAACTCACGGGATAAACTTAAGGTGGAGCGGGTGGTCACGGGGTTAAGCGTCGTGCGATTACCTATAGGGCCCGATACCGTTTCGCTAATCGCGAGGCACCGCCGCACTTCCAGCCAAAACGTGCGGCGCTTCTATATAGATTTTCCCTTCTTTGAACTGTAACTTTTTTTTCTTTTTCTGAACTGTAACAACGAAGCCGAAGAGAAGCAAACTATGGACAGGTTAGTGGGTGTCCTTCAGCCACAACGACCTGGGCCATGTCTCCTCTGGGTACCGGCCCACAGCCCACAGCCCAAATCAGTACCGAGCCTCACTCACGTGTCGCCCAGAGTAGAAAGATGAAACTTTTCCCCATTTTCTCATTTCTTCTAGAGACGACGAGAGAGAACCAGAGGAGGGGGGAAGAGGAGCGGGAGCGAGCTAGGGTTCCGGCGGCGATGGCGATGGCGATGGCGGCGGCGGCGGCGAGGAAGGCGACGTCCAGCGCCACGGCGCGGTCGGCGGCGTCGAGGTTCGTCCAGACGCGGCCCCGCTCCTCCAGCGTCGGCGAGGAGGAGAAGGTAGTAAAACCCCCTTCCTCCTCCCCCCGCCCGCTGGATCCCCCCTTTTGGCGTTGATTTTACTGTGAGATTCTGATGCCGCGTATTTATCAGTCCGCTGCCTTGTCTGGTCCAGTTTTGTACTGCCACTATTAGCTCGCATCCCCGCCTTTTTTTTTTGAATTGCCATATCAGTATTCGGTTACAAGAAACGTGGCTCGCCCCCTTGTGTGTGGTCGAATTTAGCAATGTCACAATTAGCGCGCTTGCCTCCTTGTGTTAACTTCGGTGGTTGCAATTTGCTGTCTGAAATTGTGAGAAAATTTCCTCATTGGTATGCGTGCAGTTGCTACTTCTACTGTTTTATCTTCTCTGCATTTGCTACTTCTAACAGAACCCGGTAGTTGCTTACGATAAATCTGTTAATCGTATCAAAACAATCTGGTAATTACAATAAAGAATGTAGTAGTAGCTACTTTCAAGAAACATTGCCGACACTTATATCAGAGAGCTTTCGGAAAATCTGGCAGTTGTATCAAAATAACCTGCTAGCTGCTTGATAGAATGTGGAAGCTACTTTGAAGAATCCAAACCGATAGTTTTATTCAAGAATTTGATAGTTGCTTTCAACAAACCTGATAGCAGTGTCAAAATAATCTGATGACTGCATGAAAGAATGTGGTAGTTCTTTTGAATGTCACTATTAGCACGCTTGCCTCCTTGTGTGGTCTGAAAGTGTGAGCAATTTCCTCATTGCTATGCAGTTACTACTTGTACTGTGTTTCCTTGTCGTGTATTTACCTTTTCTTCTATCTGTTGCAACTCATAACACTAGTCCGTGGTTGATGAGAATGCATTTTCAGAACCTGGAGGCATTTGCTCCGGTGGGAACTCCAAAACCTATTGGTCCACGTCAGGGTGGGCTCAACATGTGGCAGGGTATTTTTTTACCATCAAAGTGTAATAATTAATGGGTATAGTCATGTAAATACATGAGCCCCACACAGACACAGGGGAGATAATTACTCCCGTGACAGTCAGCCGCTCCCACCTACCTCTCTCATCCTTCTTTACCTCTCTCGTCCAAGCTCTCATCTTCCTCCACGCCGGCAGCGAACGAAGGATGCAGGCAGGTGCTTGGTTGGGGAATGCTGGGAGTACATGGTCCGCTCCATCTCGAACAACGCCCCGAGGTAGACCGTCAGCGCCTGCTGCGCGCGTCTCAACTCACGCCCCGGCTCAGCCTCCCGCCCCTCAGCGATGTCCTGTCGGTCGGTCCCGCTCCTGCGAGAACTCACCGCGTCGGCACCGTCGTGGCTCCCGCGCCAGCCTCCACCGCCAAGCCAGCCCGCGGCTTCCGTCCTAAACGCCGTGGCCACGGCCTCTGTCCTCACCGCCGCGGGGCATCCCTCCTCAGTACTCACCGATGTGGCTTCTGCGGCCTCCGTCCTCACCGTCGCTCGCGGCCGTGCACAGCAGCTCCAGCGACGCGAGCGAGCGCGCGCTCCGCGTGGCTCCCGCGCCAGCCTCCACCATCGAGCCGCCGTGCACGCGATTGGCACGAGCAGGGCGGCGCTGAGAACGCGCTCTTGCTGCCGAAGCCGAACAGAGGAACATGACGCTTCTCTTCGGCTGCACGTCCAGCCATGCCAGACACTCATGCCGATTCCCCGTCGCTGTCCCTGCTGCCCGCGTCGGCGTTTGCTAATGGGCAAATGCAGAACAACACTGGGCGTCAGAAGAATGGTAGGCAGACGCCGCCGGCGAGCGGCTTCAGGGCCGAGCTCGGTGGCGACGTGAGCGCGCATCCTCATCGTTGGATTATCGTGCCCAGGATTGAGGTGCTTGGCCTTGCGCAGAGCCTCAGCGGAACGCCGTGCTCCTGACGCTGCTCCGGAAAGGCACCTGACATTTGTGAAACACGCAGCGGCAAGAGGCCAGGAGGTCGGCCGAGGAGACGAGTTAACCGGTGATGTAGCCGCGCCACGCTGCCGACCTTGCCTGCTTCCACGTCGCGCGCCACACGGGATAGTCGTCGAGGTTGGAGGAGAAAAGTTAGACAGATGAGATCGGCGCCGCCGCGGAGAATTCATTTCCCTGCGATTTCTCTCTCTTCAGTTCTCACGTGGTAGTTATTAATGACGGGTCCACGGATGGTATTCTCCTTTGTATTTACAGTTGTCTGAAAAAGGTCGCATTTCTCATTGCAGGCCCCGCAAATCAACCTCGACCAATAGAAACCCGATTTCCGCCGGGAGCATGTGCCGCCCGGTTCAACACAGCATTTTCCGTGGTTGATATCCTTGTTTAGGTAGTCAATGTTGGATTCTGTACTGAAACCTAAGTTGACAGTATTATTCTTATCAGCACTCGGTTTTTTTAATATAATTGTCATTATCTATATGTGTATCCAGCTTGCTCGTGAGGCGGTTGGGCGCGAGATCCAACAGAAGAAAGAGGAGCTGTACGACGTAATCGCCAAGGCGGAGCAAAGTTTTGGGACTAGCAACTTCCAGAACCTGCGCCTACTCCAGCACCTCTCCGTGCAAGTCAACCCAAGGCCGTGGGACTGGGAGTGGTACGGTGTCACGCGCAACTTGTCTATTTCTTCTTCTGCTGCTTCTTCCTTTTCATTCTTGCTTGTAGCTGATGATGTAGTCTGGTGTGACCCACGAACCTGCAGGCGCCATCTCCGGTTTTCGAGGAGGGTCAACTGCGTGCTGGAGATGGCCGGCTTCGTCTCGCTCGGTTGCATGGTGTCCCACTGGTCCAAGAAGTACAAGCAATTGCGTGAAGCGAGGGAGGAGCTCCGGGGCCTGGAGGAAGAGCTCCGTGTGCTGAAGGAAGAGCATGAAGCAGGAGAATGGCATCGCCCGATGTCGAACCAGGATTGATGCGAATCTGAGATGTTGCTTCTGGCAATGACGGACGGGCTATAATCAGGCCGGGCTGGTGGTAGTAGTAGTAGTAAGGCAAGACGATTGTAGATGAATAGTAGTAGACTGATGTGATGTTTTGGTGCGAGGTATGGTGATGTTGTTCCCGATCGAATGGTTGATTGGATGAGCCCTTGTGGGTGATGGCTGGCCAGCGGTTCTGATCGTGTCGTTGCTGCCGGTTTATTGTTTGATGACTCGTATGTAGGTGGTAAATCTGCATTATGTTGGTTGGAAATATTTAATTTAAAAAGGAAAGACAAGATGGGGCTGTTTGTCAAGTGCTGCTTGACATGCTATTAGGAAGTGCTTGCATGTAGGAGGATGGTGTGTGTGAGAGACAGACTTGTAACAAGCACAGACGACGGCTGAAGACGATTCATATGCATATATATGACCCTGGCGATGGGAGGAGGCAGGCAGGCATGGTGTTGGAGGAGCGCGCCCGCGCGTCCTGGTGTTGTGTGCTCCAACAGAAGGCTCTCCTTGCAGTCACCGCCGCTCCAGCGTGTCATCGATGGTGATCGATCAGCGGACTGGTGCAGGTGGGAGAGCAGAGCAAACAGAGGACCAGCAGTTTGCCGGTGATCAAACTAGCTAGGATTCGTTTGAACTTTGAAGGATCGCCGGTTTGGGCAGCAGTTAGATAGATGTTGACGCTTTCCCCTCGCAGAGCATTCTGCCCCGGCCCCGGCGCGGTCAATCGTAGCCACCGGAAGGGGAATGGCATCCATGGCGAACCAGGGGCGTCGGAGAGCGTCAGGCGCGCGGGATCCCAGGCTGAGAAGCGCGGCCCTTCCAACCGGTCGCATGCTACTGGAGCGAGCGTCACCACACCACCAGGTTCTGCGCGCAGGACACGCAGCTTGCAGGTTTGAATGTGCGCCAGATGGGTGTGCCGTGTGCGTCGTAGGCAGACACGCGAACGCACGGCATGGGTCCCATCCTCCCGGGCCAGGCATACCATACCAGTGGGAGACAGAGGTTCTGGTCTTCTGGATGCGCGCGCCACATGGCTGGCTGCGATGGAGAAGCCCGATCGAGAGATTCAGTTAACGGACGGTGAATATTGATCGTGGCGAGAACCAACCTTGTCCGCTTCAATGTGGACCGTCCGTTAACTGTCACTGCTATATCTTTGAAGACGTGAACTGAGGCTGCAGATGGTCACCGGAGTGGTGTCCGGCGCGCGCCATCGTGAACTGAGGCTGCAGATGGTCACCGGAGTGGTGGTGTCCTGCGCCATGCACATGCTGCCCGAACCGAGGCCGGCTGCAAATCGCGGTGGCGCGCCGTGCTCATGACGCTCGCTCGCTCGCTCGCCGTGATTGACGCGCGCGGTCACCGTCATCTTCACGCGCGCGCGCGCACACGGCACAAGACGAGGTCTCCAGCCAGCATGGACAGCGTGTAGTCAGTCCATCATGTTGGGGGCCAGCGGCCTTAATTAGCACGATTCAAGCGCGAGCGAGCGATGGAATTGGGGCGTCAAGCTCCCCCTTCATTTAGAGCATCTCTTGCACGTACATCGTCCCGGCCCGCATCTCTTTTTCTAGTCTGGTAGGCCCAAGTTCTTACAATCAGGTTAGAGAAATTCCAGCAAGTTACAAAGGAGTAGAAGACGAATAAAGAAAAACAGAGGCAAACTAGCAGCAAGGGAACACGGGAACACAGAAAGGCAGAGGGAGGTTAGCATCACAGGCCAACCGAACGCCCGGGAGGCCAGCACCTCATGTGATAAGCACCACGACCTAGCAGGGTGAGCGACGTTCGGCAACGAAGGACCTGCAAAACCGAGACCCAAGCACAGTTGAAGGGCGTCGGAAAGGCGAGACTGGGGCGACGCCACCGGTGTGCCGACCCCGTGGTCGAAGGGCGATGCAGAGTCAAGTCACGCCACAAGCACGAACCGGAGCAGAGTCATAACCAGCAAAGCCACCTCGAGGAGCTCAAGTCGGCCGCCAAGGAGGAAATCCGGTGAGAACCTCAACGCCCAAGGCAAGCGACCCAACGAAACAGGTTGCTAAATACGTGGAGACCAAACCCGAGCACACCAAGAAGCGTCACCAGCACGGTCGAAGGGCGTCGGATAGCCGAGACCGTGCAACGACACCCAGTGTGCCCTTGGCGAAGCTGAAGGGCATTGTGCCGCTGAGACCAAGAACAGACGAAGGGTGTTGGATAGTAGAGTCTGGGACGATGACACTGGTGTGCCACTCCCGTGGTCGAAGAGCAACGCAAGACAACGCCACCCCAGGACATCAAGGCAGCATAGTCTGGGCCACCATGACAACAACCTAGCCCCAGAAGGATACGAGCCAAGGGTCAGCGAGAAGACATGCCACGCCCGCATCGTGAAATGGTATGCAGCAATACCCATCGCGGCCTGGCTACGCCATATAAAAGCAGAAATGAGGAATTGGATGCGGCACCCCGCATCCATTTCCACGTCTTCCTCCTCCCGTTGCCCCCGCTACCGAGCGCCAAAAGTCAACTGCCGCCTTTCCTCCTCATCTACCTGGAGAAGAGAGGATTTTGGGCCCAAACCGAGGCAGCCTCCAATCCAGTGTGGGGCGTTGGCGCGAACGGTTATTATGCGAATTTGGCCCGGATGTGGGGTCTTCTAGAGATGCTCTTATGTAAGTACAATCGACCCCTAAGTAGGGGTGAAAACGGATCGGATTATTTCCAACCGACCGAACCGAGGCTTATGGAAGGCGAAAACAGATTCGGTCGGATAGTTTACGGCTACTAGTAAAAGGATACGTAAAAGGATATGGTTTTACTAATAACTGCATGTATCCAAAGATATACCATATATCACAGTTACATCTGGAGAAATATTCGGTAACAAATATATTAAATCTTAGATCCACCAATATATATAATTGGACCCTAGCCTACAAGTGCCGACCCTCGTCATACCCTAGCAACCTAAGTCTACCTTCCTTCAATTACCCTAGCCCGTACCTCTGTCCGACACTCCTTCTAATGTCGGAGCCCTAGCCATTGGGTGCTAATAGCGCATCTATTATCGATTTGTAGAATAATTTTTACATGCTAATTTTACTCCACTAGTTAGTTCTATTTTTATTTTAAAAAGTGGTCCCACAAAATGTTTATCCGCAACCGAACCATATCCGCCCCGTATTCGGTCCATAAATGATAGGCTCCCATTCCTTATTTGTATCAGACACTAGCTATCCGCTCTGATTCCGAAACCAAAAAAAAAACATGGATACGAATGGGTGTGTTGGATGCCATCATCGCCATCTGTACTTCTCCGTCGCCGCCATGGTAATGCCTTGGCCAAAAGTGCTCGAGAAAAGAGCTTGTAGGGAGGAACCCAAAGTAGAGGGCCGCATACAAGCCGGATATGGAGAGAAGACACTAGTGGAGACAGGTCCTTGAGTCTCGGCCGGTAAGGGCCTTTAGTCCCGGTTGGCTAACCGGGACTAGCCAGGTGGGACTAAAGGTGAATCTTGTAATCGGGTTGGGACAAACGGCCCTCCACGTGGGCTCCGCGGAGCATGCTACACCAACCGGGACTAAAGGCTATGATGTAATTTTTTATAATTATTTTTCACTTCCTTTTTTTATTTTGTTTCAGAATTTCTAGTATTTCAGTTATTTGACAAGGTTAGTCTCTAACTACACTTAATCTCTAGTCAAATCACTTACTCTTAGTCAAGCTTCCCGCTCGGTCACCCATCCTTCCACTATTCCAGCACTAGCACAATTAACTTCTGAGTTCCTTCCCGTCCGCTTCCAAGTGCTTCGCGCGCATGTATGCGATAGTAGTATAATATCAATCCTAATAACATGTTGGTCAATGTCACATTTCTTTATTGTTTAAATTACAAATAATTATTTTCATAAACAAAAGTAATGATGTAATAATATTTTTTAATAAATAAATAAGCATTAAATTTGTCAATTTGTATTATTTTTAAAATTCTAAAATTTCTATTTTTTATTTTTTTGCCAAACCTGAAAATTTGAAAATCTCAAAACCTCAAAATATTGAATCACAAAATTGCAGGATGAAATTATTAATTTAAAGGGATTTCTATTTTCGTGCCCTCGGTTCCTTAGTTGTGCTCAGTTTTCTCCAGCTCCTTAGTTTTCCTCAGTTTTCTCCAAGTGCTTGTTTGAAACCCGCAGAAGCAGCTCAGACGGCAGGATTTCCGTTAAGTTGACCGTTCCGTGCTGTCGTGTGGGCCCGCGTCGCGTGGAGCTGGTAGAAAGGTACTGCGTGGGACAGGACAAGATAGCGTTTGGTTGCACGTGAGGAGGAGCTGGGTTTTGTCTCTCTCGGCCCAAATTGGCATTTTTAAGAGCACATTTTCCCTCTTTCTCTCTCTGTCTTTTTCACCAAATTAGTATCAAATCTAGAGAAGCTTCTATTTATATCTTTCTTCAATTATTTATGCCTTTTGGCCCTCATTTTTTGACCAATATGGCAGCAAATCTAGTAGCAAATCTAGAAGCTAGTATATGATAAATTCACAGCAGCATAATCAGAAAACTAAGTATAATACATAAACTGCATACAGCAGCCAAAAGCAGCAAATAATGTTGTTAATTTTCGCGACAAACTAAGCTGAAAAAAATACAAGACGCACGCAATATATGGGGGATGAATGAATTTGTTCTTCATTCCTCATATATTTCTTCGTCGCTCCATTCGTGCATTACCCAAGGAAATATTCATTGAACTCCTTCCGTCTGCAGTGTGCGGCCAATACATCCTCCAGACGGTATGGCCTGTGTTCATTCGTCATACTGTAGTTTCCTATTCTATCCACACGTAGTGGCCACTCATCCCAGGCATTTGTATCATGAGAGTACCCTCTGATATAACCCAAATTCGTGTAGTAGATGCAGCCAGGTCGAAGTGTCGGGTGCACTCTGGTGTCGACGGAGATACACCGGATATAATTCACGAAGAAGGCATTACTGCCAATGTTACTGATCGGATGGAGAGAGCGGCTCTGAGTGTCCACACGGTACACCAATGGTTTGCCCGCCAAAGCCAGGTTGACCAACAACACAAGCAGCAGATCACCATCCGACTTCACAAGGTAGAACTTCTCATTTCCAAATTCTGGAAATGAAATTAGTGTCTCCATCTTGACAGTGCTCGCGCGCTGCTGCAACTGTACATTGGTGCACACTATTCTCCGGACTCAAAACTGTCCGCAGCTACTGCATACAGTTCACCATTGAACGGGGTAATGCAACGCAGACAATGGTTCTCGATCGATTCTTCTCCCCAATCTTCATATATATCCTTTGTTGGAGTGCTCTCATCGACCCAACCAATTTCCGGCGGGTAATGTGCGGCAACGAAGACCATAGTCGGGGATTTGATTACAGCGATCGAATCCGGAAAAACGGATGACATCTCGCGCCTCAAACATAGTGTTCGATTTCTTTGTGAGTGGGTTCGAAGCCGTATCTTGTGCGACGGGTTCTTCCGGGCAAGCACGATGACGCCACAAAGAAAAGCCGACGAAATAGTATCTAAAATATATTGATGAAGATAACATTCAGCACTAAGATGTTTAAGATTGAAAATAAAAAGGTAAATTAACCCTATAGATATGGAGGAATTTGAACCTTGCATGAACTTCCGATAGATCTATGGTGACGTAGCGTGATGTGCCGAGTTGGAGGAAGGTGAACTCAGCGACGCGTGGAAGGCGTGGTCTAGCATGATCCATTCGTGCAGATGCACGTCGGGCTCAGGTAAACCTAAGCGCCAATTTCTACAGACTTGCCTCATAGTAGAGTAGGTGTCCGCGTACTCCTCGTTGACACAAGAGCAGTTAACTGATACCTGATATGTCAGATGAATCAGCCCCATTTACCATTATCCATGTACACGATATAAATACTTCGAGTAAAAATATTACAAGAATCATAGAACTTATGGATTGTTTTTATAATGGAGATTTTACTCGATTCTACGATTTAAGCAAAATCTCGGGAGCTACTGACATAGGCATCCCTAATGGGCCTGCCGAATAAGATACCCGGGAATAATTGAATTCCCACGTCCTAAAGTGTATGAAGCTCTGAAGCCCAACAAACATCGATATATGAAGCTCGGAAGCCCAACAAATATTGATATGGAAAATAGAGATAGATTAGAAATAATAGACTTGTATCATTACGGAAGGACTCAAATAAGTCTCTCGGACTTTGTAACTTGTACGATACGAAAACCTCGGCTCCACCTCCTATGTAAAGGGGAGCCGAGGGAGAAAGAGAGGATCGAATCATTGTTAACACCAACCCTAGTTTTTAGCAGTCGAGCACCTTTTCGGCTGAAACTTTCGAGATCTACTTGCCCTCTACTTTCCGCAAAACCCTAGTCTACAACTCGTAGGCATTGACAAGTTAATACATTGTCACCGACCCATCAGGTAACATCTTATTCTTTTTCGTTTTCTTACTTTTTCTTATTCTTTTTTTTGTTTCTTAAAAGCTAACATTTTGCAGGCTTTTTTATGTTTTCAAATGTTGTTCACAATTTTCTATCTACGGATTTTTAAAATATTCAATTTTAAATCCGTTCAAAATTCGAAAATCGTCCAAAATTAAAAAATTGTTCAAATTTCAAAAACATTCAAAATTTAAATTTGTTCAAATTTCAAAATTCATCCATAATTTGGAAATTCGTTCAAGATTACTAAAATTTTGTTCCAATTCCGAAATTCGTTCAAATTTAAAAATAAAATTTGAAAATTCATTCAAATTTGAAAATTGTTCAAGATTCAAAATTTGTTCAAATTTTGAAATTCATCAAATTTTGTTAGTTATACATTTTTCAAATTTGAAAATTTTCGAAAATTATTTTAAACAGACAAATAAAACGAGAGAACAAAAAAACTGAAAAGAAAAAAAGAAAGCAGAAAACGGAAAAGAAAAGGAAAAGGAAAAGAAGAAAAACAGGAAAAAAAATCACCTAACCGGGCCGGCCCACACCGCGCGCGGGGGTGTGCGGCGCGGTTCAGGTGCCGACCTAGTCGGCATATAGGAAACTCCCCGCCTGGCGTCGCAACGACCCTGGCCATGTCTCGTCTCTCATGCGACAAAGGAGGCGGCTCAACTCTCTCATGATCTGCATGAGCTAGATCATGGGTCCCCTCTCTCCCCACTTGCTACTCCGGCGAGAGGAGAGAGGGACATTAAGTTCATCTATCTAAAACATATGACGGAATCTAAAAATTAGAAGAAAAAAATATAAAAAACACGTAGCAGACAACCTGAGTATTATTTTTTTGAACTGTACAACCCGGGTACCTGAGAGCATACGAAACAACGAAGCCGGAAAACGGAAGAGAATCAACTATCGACAGGTTAATGGGCCGGCCCATTATTGTGTGTCCTTCAGGCGCCGCCTCGCATCGCAACGACCCAGGACATGTCTCGCAACGACCCAGGCCCACAGCCCACGGCCCAAATAAACACCGAGGCTCAATCACGGTCTCGGTGGTGAAAGGTGAAACTTTTCTCCATTCCATTTCTTCTGGAGACGACGAGAGAGAAACAGAGGGCCAGAGGGGGGAAGAGGAGCGGGAGCGAGCTAGGGTTCCGGCGCGGCGGCGATGGCGATGGCGGCGGCGAGGAAGGCGACATCCAGCGCCACGGCGAGGGCGGCGGCGGTGAGGTTCGGCCAGACGAGGGCCCCATCCTCCGGCACCAGGGCCTTCAGCGTCAGCGAGGAGGAGAAGGTAAAACCCCCTTCCTCCCCCTTCATCCTCCTCCCCCCGCTGGATCACTTCTCGCCAGCCTTTTGCTGTTGATTTTACATACCAGTCGTCGGCCGGACGAGACATGATTCTGAGGATTTGGTGGTCTCTCTTATACTAGAAGCAGGACCAACATTGCCTGCCTGCCTGCCTGCACAAAGTAGCCGCCTTTCTTAGAGGAGCCATTCTTTTTTTGGTTACCCAAACTTAATCGACGGAGCAAGTTATTACCGGGAGCTATTCTTTTAGCCTGCCTCCTTGTGTAACTTGG
Source organism: Lolium rigidum (assembly GCF_022539505.1). Lineage (NCBI taxonomy): Eukaryota > Viridiplantae > Streptophyta > Magnoliopsida > Poales > Poaceae > Lolium > Lolium rigidum. The sequence goes on along the minus strand of NC_061511.1, from coordinate 205,306,889 downwards.
GTGATTGCAGTTTGCTGTCTGAAATTGTGAGAAAATTTCCTCATTGGTGTGCGCGCAGTTGCTACTTCTACTGTTTTATCTTCTCTGCATTTGCTACTTCCTAGTCAGTAGTAACGTGTCAAATCTTTCAAAAACCCCATTCAGGTGCTGGTACATTCAAGTATATATAATGAAAAATTTGGAGAACCTGGCAACTGTGTTAAAACAATGTTATAAGTTATTTGGTAGTTGTATGAAAAAATATGGTAGCTAATTTTGTGGAACCAAATTGACTCTTCTAATGAACCCGGTAGTTGCTTTACGATAAATCTGTTAATCGTATCAAAACTATCTGATAATTACAATAAAGAATGTAGTAGCTAATTTCAAGAAACATAGCTGACACTTATATCAGAGAACCTGATAGTTGCTTTCGGCAAATCTGGCAGTTGTATCAAAATAACCTGTTAGCTGCTTGATAGAATGTGGTAACTACTTTTAAGAATCCATACCGATAGTTTTATTCAAGAATTTGAAGTTGCTTTCGACAAACCTGATAGCAGTGTCAAAATAATCTAATGACTGCATGAAAGAATGTGGTACTTCTTTTGAACAAACAGCCGTATCATAAAAATTGACAAGGATTTAACATGATATCTATTTCGAAAACTTGTGGTTGTTTTTAGTATATCCATTTACAAATAAACCAGGAAGTTGTTTTCACAATCAAACAAGATGTAAATCATCTGCAGCCTAATACATAGCTTAAAAGCCAACATGTACTTGTTGAAAACGGCACCTCGTGTATTTTATGAGACGCATGCGCTGGATTTTTTGTTGGATTTCTTGCATGCGGTGCCAGCTTATGTATTGACTTTTGGTTTGATTCCGTGCATGCACTCGGTAGTCTTCATTGCCGGCCTGCTGCTAATCTTTCTTTTTAGGCCCAGCTTTTCCCGGAACAGCCCAGCCTGCGCACTTTTGGTTGTAATTAGCTGATTCGGTACCCGCCGCACGGAATCGACTATTGTTCGGCGCTGCCGCCTAGTCCGGTCCTTGAAAGTATCAATGGAAAGGATGGTATATCACGTGGCGTAATGGCTAAAACTGTAGATCTGTCTACTTTCGCTGATTGCTTGCTGTGTATAAACTGTAGGTCTGTCTACTTTCTTATAACCTATGCATGATGTGTAATATGTTGGCCGGCCGTCCTTGGTTATTGTTTCAAACATGTACACACTATCAATTAATATAATGGTCACTGTTGTATGTCCAGCTTGCTCGTGAGGCGGTTGGGCGCGAGATCCAACAGAAGAAGGAGGAGCTCTACGACGTGATCGCCAAGGCAGAGCAGAGTTTTGGGACTCGCAGCTTCCAGAACATGCGCCTACTCCAGCACCTCTCCGTGCAAGTCAACCCAAGGCCGTGGGACTGGGAGTGGTACGATGACATGCGCAACTTGTCTATTTCTTCTTCTTATGCTTCTTCCTTTTCATTCTTGCTTGTAGCTGATGATGTAGTCTGGCCTGACCCACTAACCTGCAGGCGCCATCGCCGGTTTTCGAGGAGGGTGAACAGCGTGCTGGAGATAGCAGGCTTCTTCTCGCTAGGTTGCATGGTGTCCCACTGGTCGAAGGAGTACAAGAAATTGCGTGAAGAGCTCCGTGTGCTGAAGGAAGAGCAGGAAGCAGGAGAAGGACGTCGCCTGACGTCGAACTAGGATTGCTGCAAGAGTACAATCTGAGATGTTGCTTCTGGCAATGATGGGCTATAATCAGGCCAGGCTGGTAGTAGTAGTAAGGCTGGTAGTAGTAGTAAGGCAAGACGATTAGATAAAACTGATTGGATGAACCCTTGTGGGTATGTTGATGTTGTTCCCGAATGGTTGGTGGAATTTGGATGAACCTTTGTGGGTGATGTTGCCGGTTTATTGTTTGATGACTCGTATGTAGGTGGTACCTTTGCACTATCTTTGTTGGAAATATTTAAAAAAAAGAAAGACAAGATGGGATTGTTTGTCAACTGCTGCTTGGCATGGACTAGGATGCTGTGTGTGAGAGACTTGTAACAAGCATATACGAGTGTGACGATTAATATGCATATGACCTTGGCGATGCGAGGCACGAGGCAGGCAGCCATGGCGATGGAGGAGCCCATGGTGGTCGATCCAAAAGTGAAGAACATTTCGCCAGAAGAGAAGGATTGCATAATGCTTTACGTGCTTATGAACATGGAGGAAGTGGTCGATTTCATGAGGTAAAATGATGAACCAATTACTTTGCAACCAGTAACTTGGTTTTGGTCTAATACGTATTTTCTCCTTTCAGCCAATTCCATGATGAAATGTGGTCAGGAAGAAATGGTCCCACTCCCACGCAGTGGTACACTCTTCTGAAAGAGGGTGCCCCGCCCTTAAATAAAAGCTTCATGAACTGGTTCCATGAAAAAGTAATTTCTCAAATGTTCCTCTTACTTTGCAATCCGTGACTTGTCTTATTACACGTAACTAATGCACAGAATAATCTGAACTGAACTTGTAGGGAGCTGATCCCAACGTTGAGATGACAGACGAGTTGAGATGCGTTTCCCAGGGTTTTAACCGTAGAGTCCATACGCATGAGAAGTATGATGTAAATGGGTATCGCTTCCATACGGAGTTTCACCAGAAGAACCGGCCTAATGCAAAAACAATAAATACTGGGGTCTACACCCGCGGAGCCGATGATCTTGATTACTATGGAAGGTTACACAAGGTATACGAGTTGACGTTCAACAACGCAAACATAGAACTCAAGCTCTTTGTGTTCAAATGCCACTGGTTTGACCCACACGGTGGAATGAGAAGCACCTCCTCCATTGGTTTAGTTGAAGTTAGGCCTACAACCACCTACAGCGGATCCGACGTCTATGTTGTGGCTCACCAAACCAAGCAAGTTTATTATTTGTCCTACCCATGTCAGAATGAGGAACTCATGGGCTGGGAAGTCGTGTTCCAGGTATCGCCACATGGTAAGCTACCCATCCCCTCCGAGGACGATTACAACAACATTGATCCGGTAACATATGAGGGAATTTTCTATCAAGAGGAAGAGCAGTTCGGGGACCTTCAAATAGACATAGGTCTTCAGGAGCTCCACAACGATGTACAAATGCGTGGTGAGACCGTGGTGGACACCGAAGGACATAGCTATGCTCACCAAGCGCAATGCGAACAAAGACAACATTGTCGAGACTCAACCGGAACCCAATGCCGACCATGAATACTCATATGATACTGATTTTGATAGTGAGGCTGAGAACCCAATGCCTAGAGATGAGAGTGGTGATGAATGGTGAGGGTCTTTTATGCTTAGTACCTACATTATCATTATGCTTAATACATACATTTGTCATTATGCTTAATACATACATTTATCATTATGCTTAGTACCTACATTGTCATTATGCTTAATACCTACATTTGTCATTATGCTTAGTACCTACATTTGTCATTATGCTTAGTGTTTACTCATTTTCAACATGCTTATTAATTATTTTCTCTTTTCTTATGCAGGTAATTGCCCAATATGAGCGGACGGAAGGCATCATCGAGCTCCTTGCTTGATCAGATGCATCAGCGGAAGCCAGGGCCGGGTGGTACCAGATGGAGTGGAAGACCCATTGTTCCCACCCGGCGTTACGAAGACGCAGATGGAGGACGGGGAGGACGAGGGGGTGGACGAGGGGGTGGACGAGGGGGTGGACGAGCTGGAGGACGAGGGGGAGGACGAGCTGGAGGACGAGGGGGGATGCACAGCTCCTTCTAGCTGACATTCCCTCTGCTTCTGGCTCAGTGGCTTCACAGTCTATGGACGAGGAGGAGGACACTAGGGAGGAGGAGGAGGACACTAGGGAGGAGGAGGAGGAGTCTAGGGACGAGGAGGCTTCGACGGAGATGGCTCCGAAGAAGTTGCGGATTCGTGGGGTGATGTCTACGTTCCCCCTCCTTTCCTGTAGACAGTGTTGGGCCTCCAAGAGCAGAGGTTTGTAGAACAGCAGCAAGTTTCCCTTAAGTGGATACCCAAGGTTTATCGAACTCAGGGAGGAAGAGGTCAAAGATATCCCTCTCATGCAACCCTGCAACCACAAAGCAAGAAGTCTCTTGTGTCCCCAACACACCTAATAGGTGCACTAGTTCGGCGAAGAGATAGTGAAATACGAGTGGTATGAATAAGTATGAGCAAGTAGCAACGGTGGCGAGAAAAGTGCTTGGCGTGTAGTTGATGGTGGTGGTATTGCAGCAGTAGTAACGCAGTAAAACAAGTAACAAGCAGTAGTAACTCAGCAGAGTAGTAACGCAGCGAGTAGTAAACAAGCGAGTAGTAACTCAGCAGTATTTAGGAACAAGGCCTAGGGATTACACTTTCACTAGTGGACACTCTCAACATTGATCACATAACAGAATAGATAAATGCATACTCTACACTTTTGTTGGATGATGAACACATTGCGTAGGATTACACGAACCCTCAATGCCGGAGTTAACAAGCTCCACAATAATGCTCATGTTTAAGTAACCTTTAGTGTAAGATAGATCAACAGACTAAACCAAGTACTAGCATAGCATGCACACTTGTAACCTTCATGCATATGTAGGAGGAATAGATCACATCAATATTATCATAGCAATAGTTAACTTCATAATCTACAAGAGATCATAATCATAGCATAAACCAAGTACTAACACGGTGCACGCACTGTCACCTTTGCACACATGCAGGAGGAATAAACTACTTTAATAACACATCACTAGAGTAGCACATAGATAAATTGTGATACAAACACATTGCAATCATAAAGAGATATAAATAAGCACCTCACTATGCCATTCAACAGTGAATAAGTATTCTGTGAAATCTAGCCTAAGAGACCCACACGGTGCACACACCTGTCACCTTTACACACGTGGGACGAGGAGTCTCCGGAGATCACATAAGTAAAACTCACTTGACTAGCATAATGACATCTAGATTACAAGCATCATCATATGAATCTCAATCATGTAAGGCAGCTCATGAGATTATTGTATTGAAGCACATAGGAGAGAGATGAACCACATAGCTACCGGTACAGCCCCGAGCCTCGATGGAGAACTACTCCCTCCTCATGGGAGCAGCAGCGGTGATGAAGATGGCGGTGGAGATGGCAGCGGTGTCGATGGAGAAGCCTTCCGGGGCACTTCCCCGCTCCGGCAGCGTGCCGGAACGAGATCCTCGTCCCCCGGATCTTGGCTTCGCGATGGCGGCGGCTCGGCGAGGTTTCTCGCGGGTTTCGTCAATTGGTATCGGGTTTTCCGATCCGGGGGCTTCTTATAGGCGAAGAGGCGGCGCAGGAAGGTCGAAGGGGGCCCACACCCTAGGGGGCGCGCCCCCTTGGCCGCGCCGGGGTAGGGTTTGGTGGCCCCGTGGCCCCCTCTCGACCCCTCCGGTGTGTTCTGGATGCTTCCGGGGATTCTAAGATCTTTGGCGTTGATTTCGTCCGATTCCGAGAATATTTCGTTACTAGGATTTCTGAAACCAAAAACAGCAGAAAACAGGAACCGGCACTTCGGCATCTTGTTAATAGGTTAGTTCCGTAAAATGCACGAATATGACATAAAGTGTGCATAAAACATGTAGATAACATCAATAATGTGGCATGGAACACAAGAAATTATCGATACGTTGGAGACGTATCGGCATCCCCAAGCTTAGTTCTCGCTCGTCCCGAGCAGGTAAAACGATAACAAAGATAATTTCCGGAGTGACATGCCATCATAAACTTGATCATACTATTTGTAAAGCATATGTAGTGAATGCAGCGATCAAAACAATATGTATGACATGAGTAAACAAGTGAATCATAAAGCAAAGACTTTTCATGAATAGCACTTCAAGACAAGCATCAATAAGTCTTGCATAAGAGTTAACTCATAAAGCAATAATTCAAAGTAAAGGTATTGAAGCAACACAAAAGAAGATTAAGTTTCAGCGGTTGCTTTCAACTTGTAACATGTATATCTCATGGATAATTGTCAATGCAAAGCAATATAACAAATGCAATATGCAAATATGTAAGAATCAATGCACAGTTCACACAAGTGTTTGCTTCTTGAGATGGAGAGAAATAGGTGAACTGACTCAACAATGAAAGTAAAAGAATGGTCCTTCAAAGAGGAAAGCATCGATTTCTATATTTGTGCTAGAGCTTTGATTTTGAAAACATAAAGAGAGCATAAAAGTAAAGTTTTGAGAGGTGTTTGTTGTTGTCAACGAATGGTAGCGGGTACTCTAACCCCCTTGCCGTACAAACCTTCAAAGAGCGGCTCCCATTTTATTTTATTTTTGGATGGCACTCCTTCCAACCTTTCTTTCACAAACCATGGCTAACCGAATCCTCCGGTGCCTCGCCAACAATCTCATACCATGAAGGAGTGCCTTTTTATTTTAGTTTTATTATGATGACACTCCTCCCAACCTTTGCTTACACAAGCCATGGCTAACCGAATCCTTCGGGTGCCGTCCAACAATCACATACCATGGAGGAGTGTCTATTTTTAGTTTGTTAATTTGGGACTCGGGAATCCCATTGCCAGCTCTTTTTGCAAAATTATTGGATAAGCGGATGAAGCCACTAGTCCATTGGTGAAAGTTGCCCAACAAGATTGAAAGATAAACACCACATACTTCCTCATGAGCTATAAAACATTGACACAAATAAGAGGTAATAAATTTTGAATTGTTTAAAGGTAGCACTCAAGCAATTTACTTTGGAATGGCGGGAAATACCATGTAGTAGGTAGGTATGGTGGACACAAATGGCATAGTGTTGGCTCAAGTATTTGGATGCATGAGAAGTATTCCCTCTCGATACAAGGTTTAGGCTAGCAAGGTTATTTGAAACAAACACAAGGATGAACCGATGCAGCAAAACTCACATAAAAGACATATTGAAAACATTATAAGACTCTACACCGTCTTCCTTGTTGTTCAAACTCAATACTAGAAATTATCTAGACCTTAGAGAAACCAATTATGCAAACCAAATTTTAGCATGCTCTATGTATTCTTCACTAGTAGGTGCAAAGTATATGATGCAAGAGCTTAAACATGAGCACAACAATTGCCAAGTATCACATTACCCAAGACATTATAGCAATTACTACATGTATCATTTTCCAATTCCAACCATATAACAATTTAACGAAGAGGAAACTTCGCCATGAATATTATGAGCTAAGAACACATGTGTTCATACGAACCAGCGGAGCGTGTCTCTCTCCCACACAAGCATGATGTAATCCAATTTATTCAAACACAAACAAAAACAAAAGCAAACAAACGAGACGCTCCAAGAAAAAGCACATAAGATGTGACCGAATAAAAATATAGT
>NC_061511.1:205153622-205299400 GCF_022539505.1 Lolium rigidum | reverse complement strand
TTCATTGATCATGAAGGAACCGTTCGGAAGATCAAGGCCGCTACAAGGGCAAGCGACATGAAAGTGGATCAAGTCCTTGGTAGCATCTCAAGAGGAGTGGTAACTCGTAGACACCATGCATTACTTATCACTTATTGTCAACATCATGCTTTTGTGTCTAGTTTTGAACCACTCAAGGTACATGAAGCCTTGGTCGATCCGGATTGGGTAATTGCCATGCAAGAAGAATTGGAGTGTTTCACTTGCAATGAAGTATGGTCTCTAGTTGAGAGACCCAAGGATCATCGCATCAATGTCATTGGGACCAAATGGGTATTCAAGAACAAGCAAGATGAGAATGGCATTGTTATACGAAACAAAGCAAGGTTAGTGGCGCAAGGGTTTGCCCAAATAGAAGGTATGGATTTTGAGGATACCTTTGTGCCGGTAGCCCGTCTTGAAGCTATTCGTCTTTTGCTTGCATTTTCATCTTTCCACAATTTCAAATTATATCAAATGGATGTGAAAAGTGCATTTTTGAATGGTCCCCTAAAAGAAACCGCATATGTGGCACAACCCCGGGTTTCGAAGACCCATGCCGACCCAACCACGTGTATTTACTCCATAAGGCACTCTATGGTCTCAAGCAAGCTCCACGTGCTTGGTATGAGTTCCTTAGGGATTTCTTACTACATGATGGGTTTTGCATGGGTACGGTCGATTCCACCCTTTTCACCAAGCGGGTTAAAGGGGTGGCCTCTTTATATGTCAAATATATGTTGATGATATTATCTTTGGTGGAACTAACCCCAATCATAACAAAGCTTTTGAGCTATTGATGACTAGGAAATTTGAGATGTCCATGATGGGAGAGTTGAAGTTCTTTCTAGGCTTCCAAGTGAGGCAACTTGCAAAATGCACCTTCATCTCTCAAGAAAAATATGTGAAGGACATGCTCAAGAAATTCAACATGACCAATGCGAGTCCAATGAAGACACCCATGCCCGTAAAGGGGCAACTTGGTTCATGTGACGGTGAGAAGGATGTGGACATAAAGGTATACCGCTCCATGATAGGATCCTTGCTCTACCTTTGTGCCTCTAGGCCGGATATCATGCTAAGTGTAGGGATGTGTGCTCGTTTTCAATCCGCTCCCAAGGAGAGCCATTTAGTGGCGGTCAAACGGATACTAAGATACCTTGTTCTCACTCCTACTCTCGGGCTATGGTATCCAAAGGGGTCAACCTTTGAACTCATTGGCTATTCGGATTCCGATTGGGCCGGTGATAAGGTTGATCGGAAGTCTACCTCCGGGGCTTGCCAATTTATTGGCCGGTCATTGGTGAGTTGGTCATCCAAGAAACAAAACTCCACCGCCCTATCCACCGCCGAAGCCGAATACATATCCGCGGCATCTTGTTGCACTCAATTGTTATGGATGAAGCAAACCTTGAAAGACTATGGTGTGTCTCTTGGTACGGTGCCTCTTCTTTGTGACAATGAAAGTGCAATAAAGATCGCCAAAAACCCGGTTCAACATTGTCGCACCAAACATATTGACATTCGCCATCACTTCCTACGTGATCATGTTGCCAATAAGGATATTGATCTCACTCATGTGGGAACAACCTACCAATTGGCGGATATTTTCACTAAGCCTTTGGATGAAGCCCGCTTTGTTAACTTGAGAGGAGAACTTGGTATTCTTGATCCTAAAAACTTGGATTGATTAACTTCTTGCACTATATTCTTGCATTTATCTTGCTATCTAGCTTAGAGGCATAGCACATATGGGGATAGTCATCTTACCATGTCTTGGTATGATGCATACCTATGTGTGCAACATAAATAGACCCAATGTCATTATATGGACCCAAGCATGTCTCTTCGCGGTCACATGACATTTGCGCTTTCACATAGGGGGAGTAATCCCCCGCCCCTCATTGAGCCTTCATTACAACTTGATTTGACTATAAAAGGCCAAATGATCTTAGTGCCAACACTATTTCAAAATGCTTTTATGATTCTTGATATACTTCGAATCATGCCCATTGTAGCTATTTGTATCTTGTTTGCATTTTCACTCCAATGGGTATGCCTAGAGAACTTTGTGTTTTCCAACCCCATGTCTATGCTCATCTCATCATCGTCTATCTATATGTACATGTCATCATCTGAGCATTCATACACATTTACACAAAGAATAGGGGCAAAAAGAGGCAAAAACTAGACAAAACTGGGCACAAATGCCCTGGCCGGTCTCTGGCCCGGTTGGACCGGCCCCACTATCTCTGGGATGTACTACTCCTATCTGGTACTTGCCAAGCTGTTCCGTGAGAACCTCATCAGCAAGTCTGGCGACCACAGTGAAGTCCGGAACTATCACCTCAACTTGATGTACTATTGTCATCCGACAGGGTAAGGAAGATTGATGGCTGTGATCTAATCTCTGTGAGCTGAAGAGAGCCATTATGGACCGCATGACTCCTAACTACGCCCGGTATGTTCGGCGGCTCATCAACTACGTTGTTCCCGCTCCTCGGAACGTTCGTGGTGAAAGAGTCATCATGGACCTCTTCGATTTCCCATTCGGGAGGCCACTCGTCCGGACATTCCCTCCATGATGCCCACCTCGAGCGCCGCTCCAAGGCACACCATGATCATGATGCTAGCTCCGGTCACTCTCGGCGCTCCCGAGCATGGGGCTGCTCGCTTCTTCACATGCATGTTCCAAATGTGCAAGAACAGCAATGATGTTGCACATCAGACTCTTTCTATGACTCAGGAGACACGGAGGCGCCAGAATGAATTCATGGCCTCAAGGAACCACCTTGTTCCTCCTCCTGGCCCTGAGATGGAGCCTGTGGTAGCTCCTCAGTGGGAGATGCCTCTTCTTACCGATGAGATGCTTCAGAACTTCGACTACTCCGTGTACGCTCATGGTGCTCTTCCTACTAGGTTTGCTCGTGCTCCCACTCCTACTACTGATGATGCTGCTGAGGACGCTGATGATGATGCGGGTGATGATGATGATGCGGCTGATGATGATGCACGCGAGAGCTCCTCCTCGCTTGGGTTTGGTCACTACTGATGGGTGTGATAGCATCTCTCCTCTTTTCTTCGCCTTTTTGGTGTTCCGATGCCAAAGGGGGAGAAGAGAGTAGAGTCTAGGACCACGGGGTTCTTTGAGTGCCACAAGCCATGGGAGTTGCTTTATTTGGATTTTATATGGCTTGTGCTTGTTCACTTTGAGTTTTTCAAGAACTATTTGCTATTTCCAATAATTCATGTATGGATGTGTATGGACGACTATTATGTGTGCTACTCTATGTTAGGATGTTTATGTGTGTTATGCTTATATATCTTGATATGCACATCTCCATACCATGCTTGTTTCCTAAAAATATTGGGGGAGCTTCTCATGTTTAACAAGTGGTGCACTTTGCATTCAAACGCAAATTCTCCAAGTGCACACACTATGGGGGAGCTTTCGTAATATCTTATATGGAATCAAGGTTTAGAGCTTATCATAATATCTATTTTGTGACTCTAGCTCGGTTTGTCATCGTATACCAAAAAGGGGGAGATTGTAAGGGTATTTTACCCTTATCCATTATTTTGGTAACAATGACACCGTGCTAGTGTATTTGGACTAATACATGACTGCTAGATGATTCCCATGTATTAGCCAAAGAGGTATAAAGGTGTATCAATGGAACAAGAAGGCTAAAGGAGACCCCCCCATTTCAACAACAATCAAAAAGGAGTTACAGGGGAAATCCGGTCACCTGCCCGGTCCAACCGGGCCAGCAACCGGCCAGTCCGGCGTACTGGCCGGTCGACCGCTCGGAAACCGGGCTCCAAAGGAGGACCAGCAGGTCCGGTCTGTGGCCCGGTCGACCGGGCTCCTGACCGGCGGGTCCGGCGCTCCGTCCGGTCGGCCGCTCGGAAGCCGGGCAGCAACCGGGCACCAACCGGAGAAGCGCCGGGATGAGGCAAAGGTGCTCCGGTCACCGGTCCGGTCCGACCGGCCTCACGGCCGGGCTGTCCGGTCCGTGGTCCGGTCCGACCGGGTTTGTCGGGAAGAATGCTTGAGGTGGCAAGTGGCAACGGCCAGATTTTGAAGAACACTATAAATACCCCTTCTTCTACCTTGGAAGGGTTAGGCAACATACTATAAACTGTTCTTGAGCTCTCTCTCTCCTACTCCATTGCTAGAAACACCAAAAGCCTCAGATCTCCCTCCTCCTCCACCCAAACTCAAATCCCTCCGGGGAATCACTAGAGGAGGACCCGATCTACCGTTCTACCAAGCCAAATCTCATTCCCCCTTGTATTCATTGAGAAGCTTGCTTCCTAGGGTTCCTTGGAAACCCTAGGTGGGCAAGAGGAGTCCGGAAGCATCCGGGCTGTGGATTTGCTCCGGGCAAGATTGTGAAGGTTTGGAGGCTACCTCAAAGTCTACCACTGAGCTATTCCTTCGTGGGATAGGCTCCGGAGAATAGGGTGAGCCTTCGTGGCGCGGGGAATCCTTCGTGGGACCTCCACTCCTCCAAACGTGACGTACCTTGTTGCAAAGCAAGGGAACACGGGAATACATCCTCGTCTCCGCGTGCTATCGGTTATCTCTAACCGAACTCCTTACTTGTGATTTAACTGCCTGTGAGAGCCTTCGTGCTATCGGTTGCTTCACCTAGTTTGCATTAGGCTCATCTTTATATTCCGCAAAGCCTAATATTGCAAAGAAAGAATTAAAATTTGTAGAAACCTATTCACCCCCCCTCTAGGTTTACCATCTCTATACTTTCACGGGGCCGGATGGGTAAACCGACTCTTGCCTATGTACGGAAACTAAAACGCGGCTAGGTCCTTGCCTCCGCTCGGGATCCACCTCGTCGTTTGGGTGGCGAAGGTGCCGTGTCTCCCAGTCCATGGCCTCCAAGTAGAAGTTGCACTTCCTCCTTGTTGGCATCTCACCGGGAGGTTGAAGATTGCGATCGGACAAGGCCTCGTCACCACACATGCCTGCACGTTGACCTGAATGGTCAACATATCGGCGAAGATTTTTGAAGCTTCGTGGAGATCAATAAAGCTTCCATTTTTATGAGGTCTGCAAAAACAAAAACTAGAGGTAGCCACTCAGGTTTAAACTGGCTTTTTGCCAACTGAAAATGCAAATTTCAACCCATTTTTTTGTTTTTTGAGAAAATAATTTAAGTACAAATCGATCTTTCTAAAGAAAGAAGCAAGCAACTAGCCGTCTAGGGCAGACCTTGTGACTTAACTACCGCTTTCTCGGTAATCAAGTTCACGAGAATTATCTTGTGCACATCACGCAGTTGGAGACATTAACTCGCAATTCAAGGGAACGTGAGAACAATATACAAATCCAACTCCAGCAATGGTGGAAGGAGAAGCACACTTGCCGACTTGCGTGCGTGCGATCGTTGCAGAATCGGTTTTCCATATATTAGTGTTGATTCTAACTACTTGTAGTCATGTGCACCGTAGTTGTACTTTGTTCGCTGTCACTGGTGCTCAAGATCGAGCACGGATGAGTTTTCGTTGATGATCACACTTCTCAATACTCCTGCTACTTGGACACGTACTTGTTGATTGTCAAATTAAGGATTAAGTGTCAGTGTGCATGTGGAACTTGCAGGCAATTAATATGAGATCCCGGAGGATCAGGATGCCGCATGTGATCAAACGGACACGGTGGCCTGGCCGGCCAGGCACGTACCATGCATCTATATATAAGTGCAGCTACCTCAACACTGATGGAAAGGCAGAGCCAAAGTAAATTGCTAGTCAGTAGTCCACCATTTCCACATCTCCATCGGAGGTAGCTAGCAGCTAGCGGCGAGGACGAGGAGCATGGGCAGCAACATGCAGTTGAAGCTGGGCGTCCTCATCCTCCTAGTCGCCGCCGTCGCCGCCGACGACAAATACAATTTCTACATCGAGGTGGACACGCCATTCATCGGCAGCACGCGGGACGTCATACTGGGCGTCCACAACAAGGGCGGCGCCGGCGCGACCTGGACGGTGCGTGGCTTCGCCTTGCAAGGCATGAAGCACCGATTCCACCTCACCGGCGACCTGGTGGATCCTTGCCGCCTCACCCTCCAGCTTAAGCAGGCGAGCGGTCCTCTTGATGCATTCACCGGCGGATGGATTCCTTCTCGCGTAGAGATCGTAGTCTACAAGAAAAGCGGCAAGCCGGCAACATATCTCCGGAAATTTCAGGACTTTATGTTTGTTACGCATAAATACCCCCTGGAAAGGAACCTGTGCTAGATGGTCATGTTGCCACCGCCACCGTCGTCTCCGTGCGTAGGCGTGTTTTTTCCCTTCATGTTTGTTTCCCTATTGTCTTTGAGAGAGGTCGGTTGAGTGTGTCAGTGTCACTGTTTGTATTTCCTGCAGTATCATTTTGTGTTCTTCGTACTGAAAGATGAATAAAAAGAAGCGGACGGGGCAGTTGTCTTTCTTCTTGTTCCCGGCATACAATATTGTTTTTATCATCCAACAGAGTGCATCTCCGGCGCTGAACAACGATGAGTAATAAGACACAACGCATCCGTCTGGCGGATCGGTTTTTGTTGTTGTTGTCTTTCTTCCCTGGTATCACTTTTCTATTATTATCATCCAAGGTTCAGTGATTCGCTGAGTGATAGGCTCTGCTACCAATTCAGTAAAGAACAAAACAAATTCAGAGAATTAAGCTACTAACTGCACCACTTCCACATATGCCTCTTGGCTGAATTTAGGGTTTACAAGCAGGAAATTTTGCCAGCCAGAACAACGCGACTAGGATTTAGACCCAACCGAAATTGTGATAAGCATTACAAGGCTCATATCAAGCTAAATAGGCCAGCTGCAAGAGTGGCGACAAGTTGAAAAGTGTTGGAGCCTAAGGCTTATTTGAACTGCAACTCCTAGGAGAAGCTTAGCCATCCATCTGGAGATCGATGGTGACTCGGGAAGACTTTGGGCACGAAGCGCTAAGGGTGAATCTTGGCCGTCAAATCGTTAAGGGATGGTGGACGTTCAAAAGGACAATGAGGACAATGCTTGAGTGACTAGTTAACTGAATTCTCCAAACTTCGTCAGCAAACCGGAGTAAGAATACATCTCAGCTCTATGCTCACATCCCTATGTTGGGCGAACGTACCCGTGGCCGTGGATGAGCTGAGTTACAGGAAGTCCGCGGATCGCGCCGCCGTGATCCAAGATGTCGGACACAAGCCTCACGAGGACAGTCTAGACGACAATGGAGATCGCCATGGAGATCGAGCCTGACTCGCAGTGGAGATCGCCGAACACCATCAGAATTACATACTACCTCCTACTACCTCTTGTGATGAAAAGGACATGCAATTGTTCAAAACTTGTACTCAGATCAAACTTGGAGATGGACAAACATCAAAATTCTAGACTGACAATTGGATGAATGGCAAAGCTACCAAAGATATGGCCCCATCTCTCTTCAAGATGAGTAGAGGAATAAATATCCTTGTCTATGATGCCTTTGCCAATAATAGATGGCTTCGCAGAATGCATAGGCTGATAACTGAAGAGGAACTTCAACAATTTGTGGACCTATGGGATCATATCCAAAATGTCAACCTATTGCCACACTGACAGCATCACCTGGACAACCACATTTATTCGGCTAAAACTGCATATGCAAGACAATTTCTTGGAAGAATACCGCATCCCCAGTTACATAGAGTTTGGACAGTTAAGGTAGAAAGAAAAATATTTTTTTACATTTGGTTACTTCTCCAAAACAGAAACTGGACACCCCATCGAATGCAAAGAATAATACTGACATGCAACAGTGGTGTGTCAGTTGTCACCTTTGGAAAGAACGAGGATGAAGGGTTTTCGACGGTAAAGCATGCACTGCTTTGGCGCTTGCAACACATATTAGAGATGATATTGCAACATTAGCTGCTGGGCAACTGATGTAATTTGTTTTTTTTTCTGTTTGTTCTCTCTTTCTCACATTTTGGTGAGATTGTACAGTTTTTCCCTCTACTGTAAATGAAAAAAAAAGCAGAGCTCCTGATGTTTGAGGTTAAATAAAAATTGTCTTAGGTTTGTCTAATTATGTATGTGCACACTAAGACATGTTTCAAGAGACGGAATGGGTATTTCTTTTGTCAAGTTCAGTGAAGTGTACATCTAAAAAAACGTTCAGCGAAGTGTAGAGGATCCAAATTGCCTTTGCATTTCGAACATGAAACTGCTTTATCCTAAACTACATTATGCATCAAATATTCCACAAAACTCCCCTCAAGGCTCAAGCAATGACATAATTAGATGAGCGCTGCTATATGGACGGCGATCTTGCATCCGATTCATGTATGTACGATCATATTTGGCAGCAAGTTTGCCTCACGCCGGGAAACGAGCTTGGGATTGGGTTTGGGATGGAACTGGGACATGGGGTAAACCGACTAAGTAGGCAAAGCCTCTGAAATAATAAAAAATATAATCAAGAGTGACAAAGAATTAACAGTATCGAATGTAAGTTAAAACCGACGCTGAAACTCATGACTAACATGAATCACAAAATAATCTAACTATTATGAGTATTTTTGGATGTGGATATTCATCCCATGGAATTGTGGAATTGAAGGCTAGTGCATAAATTTGGGTTAGTGGGCGTGGTAGTGGCATGTCACCGATGCTGCAATTCATAACTAGCATGAATCACAAGATAATCTAACTACATGGAGTATTTTTGGATGTGGACATTCATCCCATAGAATTGTGGAATTGAACGCTGATGTAGGAAATATGCATTAGGGGACGTGATAGTGGCATGTCACTGATATATCGCCGCTGGTAACGCCACCCACAAATGACACGCCACTAGCAAACTTTTTAGAGCAAAGAAAAAAACGATGTCACGATAGATAGCGTATTTTGGCATATTTCCTCGCCACGCAATGTATTTTGACGTAATTCATTGCCGTGATAGAAGCATCATGTAGAAGAACATTAACATGATTATCTATCAATATAGAAATAATTAACTTTAAAATAGAATTGGAATAAGTAAACTTGATAGGTTAACCCACACAATGACAATGTAATTAACGAGTACTCAACAACTGGTCACACACAACATAATCCAATTAACCAAGTTTGTTGGAAAAGAAAACTTAGTAGCACTTAAGAACTATTAAATGGGTGAATGCCACCGAGGTCACACTATTGCCTTATGCCATCTTTAACCAACTTTTTATGAGTCGCCTTCTCCCTTTAAGTTTCCCACTAGTTAAGGATTTAAAGACAATCCAAGCCCATTCTATGGAGTCGTGCGTCTTATATGAACACTCTTTCGAAAATACTAATCTCTTAGTTAATGTAATCTTAGCCATCTAGTGCCAATAAAATGACACCGTTGTGCTATTCAAGTTGCACGATCCAACTAAATGGACCAAGAGTGATCATATCTTCTCTTTCTTAATAGATGATCCCATTTTAGTGATCTCACAGCGAGCCACGTCACCTCATTAACAATCTTCATCTTCCCCTCATTGTTCTTAGCCATACACAACTTTTTTTTATGCCCAGACCAATACGGAACGAGCGGAACGACAACATCTTGGTCGCCATGCCCACAGGAGGACCGAACGACCGTACTTTCGTGCCAAGATCCACGCGCGCTGAGAAGATGGGCCGACCGAATGCACCGGCCCATCACCCGTTCGACCACCACGAGTCCACGACTCTGTTCGTCTTCCTCGCGAGATCGCCCCGTAGATCTCTCCCCCACAACGACTCTGCTCGGTTCCTCCTCATCCATGGCCACCGCTCGCAACGGGAACGGGTATGCTCTGCTAATCCCCGCGTTCAACGCAATAAATCTGTCCTTGAAGACCCCATACCAGCCTGTTACTACTGATCGTCTTCCAAGCAGCGAAGGGCGAACCACCTCTTCTTCTCCCTCACTATCTGTGCAACACCAATTGAATTCTCCCCCACGTCTGAGCATTTAACTAGCAATGGAAACGAGCGGCCGCCGCCCGGCCCCCTTTTTATTCTCATGAACCCACCTCATGTGTGCCCTGTCGCCGTCCGCCCGCCTTACCTCGCGTCTCCCTACCTTCATCAGTTGATCATACGGATCTTCCAGCAGCCTGCACTCCATCTTTTGCATATCAAGAATTCAAGCCCTAATCCTGGAAGAAGTTGCCTCCCTGATTGAGCCTCTTCTTGCAGTGCCCTTTGGCCGTTAAGCCAATCTGTCCTGCATAATCAACTGATCTGCAACTCTCTTGAAGCGGCCCACTTCCTCAATCTCTACAAGCAAAGGTAATATAAACTAATAGTAAGTACATTCCTGACTTGCTCTATAATTAAATTTCTTCATTTTATTTGTTGCATTTCCCTAACTTCTGACGGATTTTACTCCAGTATTCTTTGTTGAAAACCAGTTTGGGTGAATTACCTTCGTTCCTATCCTATGTTGAGGATTTTGTTCTTCAGAACAAAACCACCCCAAATCATCTGTCAGACTGTACACTGACTGCATTACTCTGTTATTTTCATGTTGTGTATATGTTCTTGATGGGATAATTACCTTCTTGGTTTGTCGTCTTACACGGTCAGTACTTCATTTTAGTTGTTTGCAAGCTATGAGATCTAGAAGACCTCAATACTTTTAGAACTTTATTTGCTACCTCAGAGGCAAAAAATGGTGAGAAGAAAAGACATGATATAGAGTTGGTGCGATCATCTTTGTTTCGGACTCTGTACTCTTCGACATATATTAATAACGAAATATGTTTCTTCTACAGATTTTTGCCAAACCTTTTTGCCAGGACTTGCACTGGGCACTAGACTTGCATGTGGATTAACATTTTAATTTTGCACACTTTGGCAAGACTGGATCTCTTAAGGCAAATCTCTCCAACTCACTTGCTGATACATTCTGACTGCGACGTAAGTTGATGCACTTTACATGGCTAGATTTTCAACTCAATTCTGCTCTTAGGTGAGCTTTTTCTTTTGAATATGCAGGTTAGCACACCACATAGTATGGTAGTAGCTACATGGTTGATGAATAGACAGAACATGGTGGCAAGATAAACTACTCCCAGGATGTAAATGTGCATCTTACTTTTGTTTATCAATAGTTTGGTCAATTGCTATGGCGATGGTTCTGATTAATGTTGAAAGTGTATGATAAAATGGTCTTGGTACTGCGTGCATTTGGCTGACTGTGGGTAGTACTGGACCTGTAGAGGATAATTGTAAAAAAAAATTATAATGGTAAATCAAATTGCTAGGTTGTTGGACTGTTTAAAGTGAGTTGATATCTTCTTTATTCATGTTGGATAGTGCCTCAATTAAGCAACTTCAGGGTGAAGTAAACCGATCTAATATTTCACTGCAGATGGGGCACGTAGCTGTTTAAAACATTTCTTATTCTTGGTACTACTATTAGTTGCATCTCGTGCATGTCCACTGACGATATGGTTCTCATTCTCTTTTTCGTTATACACTAACAGTTCCTCCACAAGTTAAGATTCTTTGCTTATGACGCTTTCCTTTTGGTAAACTGCATTGTTGATGGATTAGTGTTCTACAGCAACAAACAAAATGGACTGCCACGAACTTAGCATGAGATGATTCTCAGAAAATTGGGAAGGATTTATTCATTTACTACTGATGACTCCATGAACTTCGTTTCCTCAATAGTATTATTTACTTATGGAGAAAATACTAGGTGAGGTAGATAATACATAATTAGTTGCTGGTATTGCAACTGCGTTATTTTCGTCACCTCTAATCGCTCCGCTTTGGGCATCACTGGAACCAGGTTTCACTCTGCATACCTGTAAGGATAATGTCAGTAACATTATGAACTGTATGATAAGCAGTTCATCTGATATATATTGCTTTGTTTTTCAGTCTTCTCACTACCTGCTCTACGTTTTTTATATATTATTCATCAACGATGTATATCATATATAACCATTCACATGAAGTTGATATTTTTTTAGCTATTTAAAGCTATTTAGTTAATTATTTCTACACCAATAGACGGAGAACATGCCATTTAATTTGATGATTACTCTTTGATGCCCTTTGTTCCAGAGTTTTTAGACAGATGTTCCGCCGCAACGTGCGGGGCATTATCTAGTTGCTCAAAATACCCAAAACATTAATTAGATGCCTTCCTTAACCTACCAAACTAGAAAGTAACTATAGACGAAACCACGAGCGAGCCAACCCAAATATGCATCCAACCGCAACTAAAGCACGCATGTTTGAGTCCGCTCACGCTTAAACAGGAAACTGCCAAGCATAACGTCGCGCCAAAATTCAAATCTTCGATAAACTGCTTGGACTCCACCAAAGAGTCACGTGCATGGTAGGCTCACTCGCGCCTAGTTCAAACCTCGGAACGCCTTCGAGAGATACCACCAAAGTTACACCTCACGCTAGCCCGCGCCAAAAATTCAAAAAAAGAAAACAAAACCTCAGGGATCCCATGAAAGTTACATGTCACACTTGTTCATTCAACCCTTGAAAACATTCTGAAACCCCATCGGAGTTGCATCTCACACTCGCTTGAGCCAAAACCCAAAGTCCTCCAAACTTTAGTGCTAACACCATAGATGTCGCATCTCAAAACCTATATACAAATGCAAAACTCAACAGAAAATACTAATCTCATTTGATGAGTCACATTCTCCCTTTGAGTTTTCGACTAGCTAAGGATTTAAAGGCAATCCAACTCCATTCTATGGATTCGTTCTTCTTCCATGAACACTTTTTCGAAAATACTAATCTCTTAGCTAATTAATCTTAACCATCTGGTGCCAGTAAAATGACACGGTTGTGCTATTCAAGTTGCACAATCCAACTAAATCAATCGGAGAGTTGTCATATGGCTCAAAACACCCAAAGCACTAGATGCCCCCCTTAACCTACCAGAACTGGAAAGTAACTATTGACGAAATCGCGAGCGAGTCAACCCAAATATACATCCAACCTAAACCCTAAAGCATGCATGTTTGAGTTCGTTCGCGCTTAACCGGGAAACTGCCAAGCATAACGTCGCGCCAAAATTCAAATCTCCGATAAACCGCTTGGACTCCACTAAAGAGTCACGTGGTAGGCTCGCTCGCGCCTAATTCAAATCTCGGTACGCCTTCGAGAGATACCATCAAAGTTACACCTCACGCTAGCCCGCGCCAAAAATTCAAAAAAAGAGAGGGAAATTAAACCTCCGAGATCCCATGGAAGTTACATGTCACACTCGTTCATGAAACGTGTTGGAACCCCATCGGAGTTGCATCTCACACTCGCTTGTGCCGAAACCCAAACACCTCCAAATTTCTACCGCTTGGACTCCACTAAAGAGTTACGTGATAGGCTAACTCGCGCCTAATTCAGACCTCGGAAGGCCTTCGAGAGATACCACCAAAGTTGCACCCCACGCTAGGCCGCTCCAAAGTTTAAAAAAGAAAAGAAAAGAAAACCTTAGAGACCCCATCGAAGTTACGTGTCACACTTACCCTTGGAAACATTCTGAAACCCCATCGGAGTCGCATCTCACACTCGCTCGTGCCGGAACCCAAACACCTCCAAACTTTAGTGGCTGACACCATCGATGTCGCATCTCAAACCCTACATACAAACAGAAAACTCAAAACAAAATCCAGAGAGAAACCATGCATGAAAGGAATCAAGTTGAAGTTCAAAGCTCAAATCGAGAGTGTCACCGAGAGAAAAAAAACCCAGCCCGACCGGTCGGACCGGACCGGACCTGGCTAGCACGGGACACACGCTGGGCTCTGACAATGATCCGAAATAAAATACCCAGGCTGCCCCTCCCTGCCTTCTCTCTCCTCTCTCCTGCCCCGCCCCTCCCCGCTCCCCGTCCCCGCCGGCGAACCCACCACCGCCCTCCTCCGCCGCCCTCCACGCCGCCGTCCCGCCCCGCGCCGCGCGACTCCCGACCACCGTCCCCAGGCGCCCCGCGGACCCCGTGCCACCACGCCCCGCGCGACTCCGCCCCAAACCCTAACCCTAGCCCCGCCGCGCCGCGGGTCCCGAGGTACGTTTCATCCTCCACTCGTCGCCCTTCGTCCCCGCGCAGGTGCCCCGGGCATGGCCCGCGCGTTCGGGAATGCCTGTGGGGAGTCCGGGGCCGTGGGCCACTTACCGGCCAGGGTAGGCCGGGGCGGTGATCAGCCATGGCGCATTTCGTTGCGCAGCCGACCTTCTCCCTGGGGCACGCCTGTGGCATGATCCGGGCGTGCCCTAGTGCCGGCCTGGCGCCTCTGGCGTCACTCAGTCGGCAGAACTGGGCTGTTACTGTTAGAGTTGGATATAGATAGACACCGCCGACGTGCCCCTGAATGTCAGCTTACCGCCTTACCGTTACCTGCCAAGCCCTTGCTGCATGGGTTCCTGGTGAAATTGGTTTGGTTAGTACTGGATATCGATAGATACACAGCAACCTGTCCGAATGTCAAGCTTAGGGCCTGCCTTGGGGTTATGTAGTTTTTGGTTGCGATACCGTTGTGGCACGCACTGCAGGCAGAACTGGCTGCTAGAATTGGATATGGAAGATACCCGCGGAGAGCCCGAACGTGAGCTCAGCGCCTCACCGTTGCCTAGTTTTAATTGCGATACCGACGTGGCATGCACTGCAGGTGGAGTTGGGATGTTTCCATTGGGTATAAATAAATATCAGCTTACCGCCTTTAGCGTTTCTTAGATTTTTAGATTGTGATACTGTCGGTGGTGCATGCATTACCGTTATGATATCAGCTTTACCGCCTTTAGGTAAGACTGGCTGTTAAGAATTGGATATAGACAGATACCCGCAGCGAGTCCGGATGTGAGCTCAGTGCCTTACCGTTACCTAGTTTTAATTGCGACGCCGCCGTGGCATGCACTGCAGGTGGAGTTGGGATGTTTCCCTTGGTGTCGATAGATATCCAAAACATGCCCAGATATCCGCTTACCGCCTTTAGTGTTTCTTAATTCTTAAATTGCGATACTTTCGCTGCATGCGTTGCAGGCATAATTGGACGGATATAGGCAGATACCCGAAACGTGCCCTGTTTTAATTGCGATGCCGCCGTGGCATGCATTGCGGGTGAAATTGGGCTGGTCTTCTTTCAAGTAGATAGATGCCTGAAATGTACCGCCTGTTGTTCACGTGTCCAACTGTTTGTCATTATTGCTGCTTATGCTTTGCCTTTATTTATTTATTTATTTATTACATTTACACCCTGTCTTTGTCTTGTCTGCTGCAGCTATTTCCTGCGGCGACTCTGCGGGGAGGTCCCGCCTCGTTGCGGGCATCCTGCCTGCGTACCTGTGGTGGCGTCTCTAGTGGTCTGTGAGCAATGACTTTCGTGGCTTCTGTGCTTTGTTGAACACTGAGCGACACCTCTATGGGTGGGATGGTTGAGTACGGTGTCAGTGTCAGTACCAGGTCTTCACCGCGCAGCGCGGCCATTGAAAAAGCTCAGGAGGAACTCAGGTAGGCTACTGATATTGGACTTTCAAGTATTGTTGTGTAGATGATTGGGCATGGAACTGTGTGACTTACAGTGCGCTTGTGAACTTCAGGCAGGAGTATGATGTTCGTGAAGAACGGAGGAGGGAGCTGGAATTTCTAGAGAAAGTAAGTTTGCAGGTTGTCTTGCAGATTGGATTTTGCTGTTCCTCTGGTCTAATCACTCCTTTCTTTTTACAGGGTGGCAACCCATTAGATTTCAGATTTGACCATGTAGAATCAGTCAGTTTGCAGTCTACTTCTCTCACAGATCCAATAGTTGAACAAAATGTGATAAGGTAATAATTGCTTCCTGATGAATTATTTCATGATGTTGCCATAAGTCGATTTACAAGCCTCTCTTTCTTTCATTTGCAGTGAAGCTAAAGGTAGTTTTACATTTGCTGCATCACCCCATGGAGATTCAGTTGAGAGTAGTGGCCAGCCAGGAAGTTCACTGTGTCGTGAAACCAACACAGCAGACAATCTTATGCTTTTTGGTGGAGATAACAATGGCGCTGTGAAGGAGAAAGTTGTGAAGAGAGGATCAAGAAGAACTAATGTAGCTCAACTAAGGCAGACCTCTGATGGCCACAACAATGCAAAAAGATCTGAAGATTCTGGTTTGTCACGCCTTGGAGCAAAGAGTCAGGCATATGTTCGACGCAATAGGTCAAAGTCATGTAGGGAGAGTACTAATGTGACCTCTGTTACATCTCCCGTGATTGCTGCTACAGTTTCTGAACCAAAAGATTCAGAAGGTGTAATCAAGGAAAAACAAGCAGATGATCTTGGTGCATCCCATGGTTCAAGTTTGAACCAGGCAGAACCAAAGTACGAGAATGGTCCGAATACAGCTTCTGATGAACATATGATAACTGAGTTTAACGGGATTCAACCTGTCCGTGAAAGCCACTGCATAGCAAAATTTGAAGCGATGCAAGGTGATTATGATAGCAAAGCTACAGAAACAGTGCCCAATGATGTGAATGGCAATCAGCAGGCTGATAAGTGTGGTGAGATAGCTGAAGAAGGTGCATCCTTAGAAACCCCTGATGGTACTTCAAAAACTGTTCTAAGGTCATCTTATTCTAGCGCATCCACACATGATGAGATAAAAACATGTGCTGCTGATGAGAAGTTTGAGAGTGATCAGTTGGATGGAAATTTGGCCCATATCCATGTAGGCAGACAGGATAACGACCGTCCGATTCTTGTCTGTGCTCTCAAAGCTGCCACTTCGCCAAAAAATGTGATGGATCCACGTTGTGAAGAAACGGCCAGTACTATTGACAATCACGCAGATGGTAATAAACCGGTTCCAATGATAATTGATAGAAAGTCTCATGAAGACCTGGACATCAGTGGAATTTCTAGCAAGACTGTTAAGGAAGGTGGACAAGTGGAAGTTTTTAGCAGGCCTACTTCCGTGATCGAAGATTCCAGTTCTATACCACCTGAAGTTAGTACCATTATTCAAGTGAAAGATGAAATGGAAATTTGTGATGATGCAATAGGTGCTGAGAAGGATGCCAGCTGCTCATATCCGAGAAGCATTATTAACAATAAGGGCAGTCCAGGTTTGGAGAGGATTGACAGTTGTCATGGGGATTCTAACTCTGCCCATCCTATTGGTGTAGGCTCTGCTTTAAATACTTTGCCTGAGTCTGCACCATCATTAAAAACTGATGCGTCTAATGTGGAGAGTGAGATTCAAAAATGCGGAGAGAACGTCAATCAGATGACAAACAAAGAATATGAAGATTCTATCCTTAGAAAAGCCCGTCTTATAGAGGTACTGTTAGTCTATATAATTTTTTATCCTCTATTATAATAATCTTGTTCCACAAAGAGTCAAGATGATTTTGTACAATAGGTGGGTCTCAAGAGAGCTTGTGAACGATCTCCATGTAATATATCTTTAGAGAGGAGGAGAAAGGGTCACTGGGATTTTGTCCTCGAGGAGATGGCTTGGATGGCGAATGATTTTAAGCAGGTATTTTTTAAAGTTTTTTTTCTCATGCTCGCACCTTGCATGGAGTGCTACATGCCGAATCTGGTCTACATTTGCTAAGTACTTCTACATTTTTGTCTTACGTAACAATGGGTTTGTGAAGTTACAGTGAATGGCTTCTTAGGTCAGCTCCCTGAACATAAAAAACTGTGTCACCTGGGTCATTTCAACTTTTTTTTTGAGATTCCATTACTTAATCGGCTCAGCAGAAGCGCTGGCCACCATGACCCTTACATCATCATGTCTCCGACCAAATTAATCTTGAGCACTGTGGATTGACGCCATATGCAGGAAGGCAATGTGCAATATTATTACATTCCCGAGTAGTATAGGAAAAAAAACTTAATGAAGTTTAACTGCAGATTTAGGCCTATGTCCCGATACATATACCTTCAGGTGTCATGTTGAAATCCTTCAACTGAATTGCGCAGACCAGGTTCTGGGCATCCGCTTCGATATGGATATTCGTCATTCCCCAGGCTGCAGCTGCTTGTACTGCCTTGGCACAAACATGTGCCTCTGCTTGTGCTGCATTAACTTAGCTAAAATGCTGTGGTTATTCAGAAATAAATGTGTGGCAATGAAGTTGATAACTATGTGACTTCAGTTTACTGCATTGATCGTCCATAGACCCACCTAAAGGATTGTTGTTAGTTTGGTGGTATGCCAGCACTTTTAGCTAAGAAAATTCTTTGTACCGTCAAACTCCCATATGAATCTTTCAATCGATTGAACCACATCAATATTGCACCTCCATTTTACTAGTATGTTAACAATTTTAGCCAAATGTATACTTGTAATCCTCTAAATTGACACAATTAGCACTATCTGTGTCTCTTTTAGGGACGTGCCAAATAATTTTCAAATTCAGGGATCTATGTGATACTTCAGTGCCAGTTTAGGGACCTCTGATCCAATTTACTCTTTTTTAGAGTTCATGTCATCCTTGTTCATTCTGATGTTTTGATTAACAGGAACGTCTATGGAGAATTACGGCTGCATCTCAAGTGTGCCATTGGATTGCCTCTGATGGCCTGGCCAAGTTTGACCAAGCAAGCATTCTTAGAAAGCAGAAAACTGTTATTAGATGTCTTGCAAAGGGCATCATGAGTTTTTGGCGTTCGGCTGAGGCTGTACTAACAACTGGTGGAAGATCTAAAGTGATGCAAAAATGTGATTCAGACATGCCAGGAGAGACGAAGCCTACTGGAATAGAAGCTGAGAAAGAACAGGTGTGTGAAAGTAGTCCCCATAAACCTTTTCTCACTGATTGTTGTGTATATGTTTTCATGACATCATGGATGTTCCCTTTTTACTTTTTTAGTATCAGTATACTGAAGGATATTTTTGGCAACTGTGTAAAATAGATTTTATGAACAGTTTCACCCTCACAGTCATATTGTAGTATAAGTGTCTAGATATAGACGTATCTAGACACATTTCAGTGTGTAGATACCATCATATCTACACAAAGCTGCGACAACTTATTTTGGGACGGAGGGAGTATTTTATTACATCACGGCATCACCTGACGCGTGTATAATCTGTAAGATTGACATTACCTGTGGATTTGATAGGGCAATGAGTCTATGGAAACGGAACAGTCCACTTGCCCTCTTCGATCTCAAATTCAGGATTATGCAGTTCGATTTCTCGAATATAACAATCAGGTGTCTGATTCTGTTGTGCTGACTGAAGCACCACCAACTCCGGACAGGCTGAATGACTTTGGCATCTTGAAAGTATCTGATCAACTTTCACAGGTTATTTGTCAACTTTCTGTAGTGTTTATGATTTGTTAGGTTCATTACTTTCATGTTGTAAGGCATCTCATGCTTAGTGTCGTAAAAATACCCATAGGCTCAGTTACCCCTCTCTTCTAGCAAACATGTATGCATTTAACTCACCAGCATCGTTCTCTGATTCTTTTATTTATCTTCAGGGAAGTCTATTCTACACAGTACCTCCTGGTGCAATGCTAGCATACAGGGAGTCCATGGAATCTCTTTTCATGTATCACAAGGTGAAGAGAAGCTTCCTGCACACTACTCAAGACATAATGAACATACTCTGTTTCTTGCTTTTAGTTTTCTTCGCCTATGTTTGTGTATTAAGTGTGTAGCCACATACATGAACTGATAATGTATGTGTAAGAAAATATTAACACAATCTGCTTCTCCCGTCTTGTTTTCCTCTTTCTGTAGTATACTGTATTGAACAAAGCCTTGAACAGAAAAATACATTTAGGAATTCACAAAGCAAGACATTCTGTGCCCCCGCAAAAAAAAGGCTTTACTTCCATGGCCCAAATTGCTGGCCATGGAGGTAGTTTCCACGAAAATCTGTGGATTTCTGTCTTGTTATCTGATTACATTCAGTTAACATATTGAAGTTCTGTACTGCATGGATGGCAGAGGATTTTTGTAGCCGCCTATACTTTATAGGCATTACAGAACTGGAGTTCTGCTACAATTTTTTTAGCAACTTTATATTTTTTCTTGAAAATATATTTAACAGAGTTAATCATTGCAGAGAATTGGTAACACTGAACTCAAGTATGATTATGAGGCATCTGCTTGTGATTCTGCTGCAGGTAATATTTACCAGCACCTTATATTTTTCCATATCATATTTGTATGTTATCTCGTACTCTTTACTAATGCTTTTAGCCTTTTTGTTTTGTTTCAGATTGGGCTCAGGAAAATATGTATGACGAGGATGAAGGCGATGCTTCTACTTATTTATTGTCTGAAGCACATGATGGTGGATTGCTGTCAAAAATGGCTCATAAGAAAAAACACATAATGCATCAGAGGATCAATAGTTCAAGACCATATGAAACTGATGTCTCGTATGAACCATGCTTGGAAAGCAAGTCGGGAAACAATCAATTCTATTCAAATGGCAAAAGACCTTCATCTTTTGTTGGAATTCCTACAAAGCGCGTCCGTACAGCTGCTAGACAACGAGTTGTAAGCCCATTTGCAGCTAGTGTTGGTGGAACTCCCCGAGCCACAAGTAAAACAGATGTTTCAAGTGGAGACACGGACTCATACCAAGACGATCAAAGTTCATTGCATGGTGGGTGGAAAAACATGGATTATGAATCAACAGTTGACTTTGACAGAAAATTGCCATATGACGGTAGCGAAGAGTGGACTAAAGCTAGCAAGAAGAAGAAACATAAGAACACGGGATACAAGACTGCTCAGAATACAACCAATTCACGTGGCGCTGCTGTAAAGGTTAATTCCTTAAGCATGCTCCCCACTTATTGTTGATTGGGATGTTTATCAGAGTAATTTTGTCTCCTAATGTTTCAGGGCCGTATCTATGATCAGAGATCGCAAGTTAATATGACCACTCAATACGAGCAGGTCCGTTTTTTCTTCATCTGTTGTTGATACCAGTTATTGAGTTTTATATTGATTCTGTTGTAGTTTTAGTTAAGTTTTGTTAGGCTAACATTCTAAAAACTCCTGGTCCAGAAGGATTATCTGAAGAAGAGATCAGAGACCCACCAATTTTACTCAAATGGAACAATTGGTACATCCATTCCCTCTATATACATGGTGCACTTGTAGCCTATGTCTTACAAGAATCAACTGTCTGCTCTTCATGTATTTTGAGAGAAAGCTTAAGTAGCTCCTAACATGTATACGATGTTTTTTTTTTATGTTACCATAGTTGCAAATGGTGGTCAACATGCTTCTAAGAAGCTTAAAATGATGAAGCAAGGGATGGATATGTCACAAGAAGCTTCTCATGTTGCATCACATATGAGCAATATGGGAAATCCTGGTAAAGTTATAAAGATCATCACTAATAATAAGGATCGTGGAAGAAAAGTGAAAGCGCTAAAGGTATTATCATTTCTCCACATTTCGGTCACATTCCTTTCTCTTTGTTAACGTAGACACTATATGGTCACAGCTGATGAAACCTTGTCATTTAGGCTGTAAGGGATGTTTGATTGCTTGTACTTCCTTTCTTCGCCATATATGCTCTACGCTAACTAGGTTTCATTTGATATGCTCTGCAGTCCTATTGCTACAAGTAATAGACAAACATCGTACTTCTCGTACATGCATTGCTGTTCAGCTCAGATCAAACAAGCAGCCATACATATTATAAGCTTGTAGTTGCTTCACTTGTTTCCTAGAAAAACAAGGAATAAATTAGAAAAATTCACCGTGATATTGATTGGTAGATGAATTTACTACTTATTTTGTTGGAAATTCTTGTGGTCCATATTATTTAGCTGTGTTCCTTTCTGTTATGCAACTGAATTATAGTATGAGATGATGAGAGTAGTTGTCTCTTTTGTTAGTTGAGCTGCCATAACTGTGCACTTGCAAGTATCATAGTGTATGGGCAGCACTTGCTACTGCGCATGATTTACTTACTGTAATGCTTACTAAAATCTTTTATGTTTTTGTGCAGATGTCTTCAGGTGGAGGATGGTCAAACTTCGAAGATCAGGTTCTTACATGTTCAAAGTAGTAACCTGTTTTTTCTCTCCATTATGGCTTATGACAATGACTCAAATATCTTGAATATTTCAGGCTCTGGTTGTCCTTGTGCATGACCTGGGTCAAAATTGGGAGTTAGTAAGTGATGCAATCAATCACATTGTGCAGTTCAAGGTAAATTCATGACTGCGATAAAATCTTTTTGTATGTTGTATATTTTTATCATATTGTTCAAGTAACTTTTGCTTTCTTTCCCATCTGTGTGTTATGTGTATCTTTATTGGTAGGTGCACTTCAGAGTAAGTTAAGCTTTAGTTATATTGGCATCTTTTGCAGTAACTGTATAGCTATTCTACAGATTATTCTGTGGTATTAAGTTTTATCATTATAATCTGGGCCACTTCTCTTATGGGAGCTGCAGCGATTGATGAGTTCCCTTCTCTTATTGGAGGTGCAGTGATTTATAAGTTCCATATACCGTGTTTATGCAGACTGTACATAGACAACCTAAAGAATGCAAAGATCGCCATAAGGTTCTTGTGGATAAAAGTTCTGGTGATGGTGCAGACAGTGCAGAAGACTCTGGTTCATCTCAGCACTATCATTTTACCATACCTGGCATTCCACAGGCATGTTCTTAATAGTTTTCTTTAATATGTTTACTTCTTGATAGTTAGCACTAATGTAAGGTACACAGATATGATGTTAAACATTCTATTTTTTCTCTTCAGTACTTCCCTTTTAAATCTTCTTTTTGAGCAAGCACAATAGTTTTTTTTACCATTAGCACAACAAATTTTGATTCTCTAACATTGGTTCTTCATATGCTCATCAGGGTAGTGCCAGGCAGTTGTTCCAGCGCCTTCAAGGACCATTTGAGGAAGAGAATCTTAAGTCACATTTTGAAAAAATTATACTCCTCATGCCACAAGTGCAATATAGGCGTAGACAGGTTCATCTTCTATCTTCCTTTGCAAGGCCTTGTACTTTATCTGTACTTGTAACTATCCTTGTAACTTTTAAGTCGTATTTGTAACAGAGGGTAAGTAAATCTTGCTATGATCTTGTTCTTTGTGAAGTCAGTTAGTTGTTGCATCACACTGTATTATTAGTTTTGGAATCGTGCTTGTCTTTTTTTGTTTTGGTCTGTTTACGTGCACAACTGCCTATATGCACATTCAATTCATGTGCTCTAATATGACACGTTAGTGGACTCTGGACTCTTTCACTGAACTAGTTTTTTTACATTAGTTTGAAATTTTGAATCATCTGTCTGAAGTGTGAAATATTATTCTTTCTCATACCTTTGTTTTTATTTGTTTTGCTGCTCTTACCTAAACTGTTATTTGTCAGTGTTACTTATGTTTATACTTTTCTTGTCTTAGGTTAATAGCCGGGAGCTCAAGCCGATCGTACAACCCCATAGTTCTCATATTGTTGCACTTTCACAAGCAAGCCCGAACAACATATCTGGGGGCATTTTGACGTATGTGATTCGTCCTTCAAACTCTTGCTTTGAATCTTGCTTCCAGGAAATTGCCAGGATATTTTATCTTATATTGCTATTGTGGTGATGTCTATCTGTAACAGGCCACTTGATCTTTGTGATGCAACAACTTTGAACCTTGATGCAGTCACACCTGGCAGTGGATACCAGGGTAGTCATGCAAACGGGATGACATTGTCAAACCAACATGTTTCAGCTGGTCCTACTACTTCTACCCCTATTCCAAATCTGAACCCCAGACTACCAGGGTCTCCTGGTATGGTTCTGGGCAGCAACATGTCGCCACCTTCAACGTTGAGTGCTCCTTCTAGGTAAATTTCCAAATATCCTGCCTAGTCGTTGCGGACCCTATATAGAGTGCACGATTTAATCTAATTTACAATATTTTTTGTTTCTTGTAATTTCTGCCACAGGGACTCTCCAAAATATGGTGTTCCTAGACCTGCCTCTTTACAGGGTGATGAGCAGCAGAAGGTTCAGTATACTCAAATGCCCAGTGGTAGAAATCTTCAGCAACCTGGAGGTTCTGTTCCTGGAACATGTCCTGCTGGGGTTGATCGTGGTCCTCGCATGATTTCTGGTGCTCATGGTGTTGGAATGACAACAGGGGTACATCGAGGTATACCTGCAGCCAGGGCAGGGTTTCCCAGAGCTAGTTCCCCAGGAATGCTAAATATGGTATCGACTGGGAACATGCCACTCAAAAGTGTGCAAGGAGTGCCAAACGCTGTAAATGTCCATGCTGGAGCCATGTCTGCCCCTGGAAATTCAATACTGAGACCGCGTGATCCTATGCAGATGATTCATGTGAGTTGCCCCTTCTCTTGCATATTGTTGAAACATCTAAATCTAAATTGTATTACTTTCATGCACAAAAAATTGCCTAAAGCACATGTTCTTTTATCTATCTTCATCGCTTATTCATAAGGAGAACTGGGAATACCTGAAAACTGGCAGTAAATTATTATATTTAAGTAGGAGTAGTTTCTTCACAATCGTTTCCAGTTGCTGCTGCCTAAAGCACATGCTTTTTATCTATGTTCAACACTTACTCATAAGGAGAAGAACTGGGAATACTTGAAAACTGGCAGTAAATTATTAGATTTAACTAGTGTCTTCACAATCATTTCAAAGCTTGTGCATTTTCTCGAATAAAATTCCATCCTTCAAGCTATGTATGTAGTTGCCACTGAAATGTTTGATAATTACGGTAATGAATTTCTTGACAACTTAAGATATATCATAAGGGTGAACGGAACCCACCAACTCAGATGCTTACAAGAGTAAATAAAATAACATGTATGAAAACAATGCTACAGGGGACTTTTTTTTTGAGCTTTCTGGGTTCTCTAGCAATTAGCCGTTCCAATTTTTTTATGTAACAGACTTCCCTGTTTTGCCAAGGCTCTACCTTTCTGGCTACCTGCTTAGAAAATATTCCCTTGGTAAAGTAAATGGAAG
The DNA here is from genome assembly GCF_022539505.1 of Lolium rigidum. Lineage (NCBI taxonomy): Eukaryota > Viridiplantae > Streptophyta > Magnoliopsida > Poales > Poaceae > Lolium > Lolium rigidum. The sequence continues at coordinate 205,274,420 of NC_061511.1, read as the reverse complement.
TACTTTTTATGAAAATTCTGCTCATATAATTTGCATACCCCTATTTGAAACACTTAGTCGGTTAAGCTTTTTAGGACTGCAGGACTACTATTCCATTCAGTAGTTATGTAACTTAGTCATTAGGACGACTGTTGTGCAATCTTGACTAAACGAATTATAAAGCTTAAACTTGACAGTTGTTGAGGGAAATTAACGGGATTTACAGATTGCTGATGGGATACTTTCTTTCTTTTAGCCTGGTCAGCATATGGAGGAGCATAGACGGGTGGTGAAGCCAGAGCTCCACTTGCAGGTTTCACCGGGAAGTAGTCAAGCTGCCCATTTCAGCAGCATGAATCCATCGTTCTCCAAGTCCGCAGCTTCTTCACCTCTTCAGCAAACCCAAAGGCCACATCTGATGTCACAACCGCCGAACATGATGGGTAACCCACATCTTCCTCAGACCCAAGGAGCTAGCCATTCAAGCCCACATCAGCAGCCATATGCTATGCAGTTGGCTAAAGACAGACAGTATCAACACCGTATGGTGTCTCAACAGCACAACGATCTTTCTGTAGCAAGTGTGGTGCCCAGTGTGCAGAAAGGACCACAAACTAAGCAGCAGAACCTAGCATCTGCAGTCGCTTCGACTGCTGCTTCGCAACCACCGCATCCGAAGCAGCAATCTGCAAAAAATCCACCAGGTAACTCTGCACTTCACAATCAACCTGCCAATGCTACAGAACCTAAGCAGAAGAAACTACCAGGCCAGCAGCAGCCTAGACAAAATCAACAGCAAAGGAACCAAGCTAGTCAACAAGCTAAGCTTATGAAGAGTTTAGGCCGAGGAAACATGCAGGCAGCTCAGACTCCTACAGTCGACGCCACTCCAGCCGGTGCTGTTTCCACGGCTTCCAAGAAACAAGCTTCTGGTAATAAAGCGTCAATCTCTGTAACACCTCAGCCTGGGAATCAGCACAAGCTTTATCCTTCTGTGCCTCAGTCGGCAAAGCAGTTCCCAGATATTGGTAACCAAGGCTTGATGCAGGCTCCTCCTAGTCATACTGTCTTAGCTTCACAACCGCCCCCGCTTCATGCAAAGTTCTCGGCGACTATGCAGCAGCAGAATCAACGGCAGGCCAATCCGTCACAGAACAGCATCCAGAGACTGATGGTGCAACAAAACGCCCAGATGAAGCCTGACTGTAGGGTCGAGGCACAGATCGACCAGGCCCAACGTACTCAGGTGATTCCAGCTTTACCTATTTCTCATGGTATGGAGTCAGGCAGTCCTGGATCAGTTCCATCTGTAAACCAGCAGAAGCCCCAGGCATCAGTGCATGACCCAGCTGCAGTTACATCAACACCTGAGCCGTTTATCTCTCCTAAGGGTAATTCTGTTGGGAATGAAACACCATTGCCATCGTCTAGCCAAGGCATGTTGCAGAGGCAACTGTCAGGTGGATTGTCTATGCATGGCTCTCCTAAGAGCAATTTTGCTGGGAATGAAACACCATTGCCACCATCTAGCCAAGGCATCTTGCAGAGGCAACTGTCTGGTGGACTGCCTATGCATGGCCAAGACGTGGGTGGTTTGTCGTGGCACCAGCAGCATTTTAGGCCGCCGCATGTGCTGCACCCTCCGCATCAACAACAGGCTCAGCACCAGCAGGAGGCATCAGCACTTGTTGACCCAGCTGCAGTCATGTCAACATCTGAACCGCCTATCTCTCCTAAGGTTAATTTCGTTGGGAACGAGACACCATCGCCGTCGTCTAGCCAAGGCATGTTGGAGAGGCAACTGTCAGGCGGACTGCCTATGCATGGCCAAGACGTTGTTGGTGGTTCGTGGCACCAGCAGCAGTTTAGGCAGCCTCCACAGCATCAACAGCAGCGGCCGGTTGCTCCAGGCAGTCTGTATGCTCCCTCAAATTCAGGGTCAAGTTGATGAGTCAGTATGGGCTGGTCGTTTGTATGGAGCAACAACCCTTCTCCCTAATTAAAGTTACTGTACAGGTAAGCGCTTCCCTAGCTTGTTTATTTGTTGTTGCCTTACTGGCACATACTGTATGTTCTATCTTTAAACCGTAGTTTCAATGTTCTAAATTCATTCAGAGATACAAGGTAAAATCATGAAACCACATTTGGTATATCTTAGTAAGCTCTGATCGCTGCAATATGCAGAAGTAGAAACTGTTCTTCAACAATTTTCCCTTAAAAACATATCCTTTTTGAAGATCCATGGGTGTATAGGAACATGGACATACATACCACTAGTCGATGGATTGCGTTCTTAGTACCCTAACCATATTATTACCATTATTGTACTGATATTTTGACCTTTCATCTGTTGTTGCCAGGTGCTTCCAGAAGCCAACTTGTGTGGCCAATTGCATTTTAGGTAGATAATTTTTCCGTGCCATGTCGTGGCTGGGAAATGCTCCATTGCAAGTCTAGATAGGTAGATGATAGCCGGAAGGAGGACAGCTAATTTTCTCTCTCGTGCCAGACCAGATCATAACCAGAATCCTTGGTGGCCCCCAACTGTATATCTTTGGTAGGCCCATGTTCCTAGAGTAACTGTGTGTCAGTCAGGATTGTTCATCTCCTTTTGTTTTCCCCATGTACAAGAAATTTAACTTAACAGCTAGTGAATGCATAAAGAAAAGTGACTTGCCTGTTGGCAGTTTGGTACATTCGCGGTCTGGCATTTCCGTTTCATCAATCACCTGAAGTTTTTTTTTTTTTTTTTTTTTTTTTTTTGCGTTTTGAAGTGGGGGGCCACCCCGAAGCCATGGGCATGCCTTTCTCGCATCCAGCAGGCAAAAAAGAATGCATTGTTTGTCTCTAAATCTTGGTCGGCATGCTTGTTGAAGCACTTTTACCTGCACGCCGCACGCGGAGAAATATTTGATTTGGCCGTTTTCAACAAGCCAAGCTCTTCGTGGCTGAGAAGGGGAAATTCTACGTCCCGCGTGTGGAAGGGTAGATATGGTGCAAGCTCTCCCGTGTGAACACCATTGGGTGACTTCTTTTGGGCTTATGCTTATGCATAAGCCGGCTTCTGTGTTTCGGTGGGCAGAAACTGTGGTGGCTAGAAGCAGAAGCTAGTTACGCCTATTCTTTTGGATTCTGGAATTATAGCTTATTTGTTGTGTTGAGTTGTAAAATGTCTATAAAGCCCCAAGATATCATATATATGTTGCATTTTAGTAGATAATGAGCTAGAATTGAATCAAGAAAATTATGAAAAGTCGGATGATAATAAAATCGTGGTGTCATAGTTTAGTACATGCGAAATAAAATAAATAAATGTCTTAGTGGATCCGAAACTACAATAATAACCACTCAAGCAACCAAACTTTCAGCAATACTTTGTCGTAGGGCACCCATGACGCCATCAGATGAAGAAGAAGCATGTCCACTTGAAAAAGACGCGCTATCCTCGTAGATATATGAGCTTCTCTCCATCCTGTCAAAATGATCGTCATATAGCTTGCTATCTCGGATGAAGTTGTGCAAACACATGCATGCAGTGATGATCTTTGTTTGTGTCAGAGGGTCGTGGTAATGTGGTATAGAAAGCAGAATGCGCCACTTCAACTTTAGAACGCCAAATGCTCTTTCAATGGCATTTCGTAGAGACGAATGAAGATGGTTGAATTTCTCTTGCATGTTTTGCGGAGGCGCACCTTGGAAATCTGGAACATGATACTGCTGCTCTTTGAAAGGAGCAAGATAACCGGTTCTGTTTGGGTATCCAGAATCAACAAGATAGTATTTTCCTACAAGTAGAAAAAATATCAGAAGTAAACTATGATATTTTTGAGTAGTAACTGCATATGCAAAAGGATTACCATGAGGAGGGTGCGGATAATTCTGGAACCTAGGCCGAGCATCAGTCCATACACGGGTATCATGAACAGACCCAGGCTAGCCTGGGTCAGCAAATGTGAACCTCATGTCAAAATCGCATATTGCAAGGACATTCTGACTTGTATAACCTTTTCTGTTAGTGTATTTTATCTTGTCCTTCTCAGCAACTTGGACAGGAATATGTGTTCCATCTATCGCTCCAATGGCATCTTTGAAATGGGGCCAAAATCTTGGTTGTTTCAATTTATCATGTACTTGGGTGAAAGTGGGATCATTAGGTGTAATATAATCACCCGCCATACGGTCTACACAATCTAGCACATGATGAAACTTTTTGCTAACAGTAGAAACACTACGCTCAAACCGGTCCGCAGCTTGACTATTCGACCCAGGAGCCCCCAACATGTACAGGAAGAGAGCGAGTGATTCTTTACTGGACATCTGAGAAGTTGACTCCAGACCATAGCTAGCAACAAGAGTATCATGTAGCATTGTGAAAACTGACCTCCTCATTCTAAAACACTTATAGAATTTCTTCGGATTCTTCATCCTCTCTTCGACATATTGTATCCCTGTCATCAAAGGCAATGTTCTGGGTGCATAGGGTGCCTTCTCACACTCTTCTGCAGAACAAGCCGCAAGAAGATAATACATATCCATATCATCATCAGAATCATCAGTGCCAGACTCCATCTGTAAGTAGACAAAATCAAATCAGGGTGGGAGAAATTTGGTCACCGTTTGATTCACCGCTAAATGTCGTGCCACCATTTCCCTGTATCAAACTCACCGTCCCGACGACAAGCCTCACCGATGAGCAGGTAAGCGGCGCCATCTTCAGCAGCAAGCAGTCTTCCTCATCTTCTACAAGCTCTTTGCTGCCTTCTTTGGTCTTTCGATGGTGGGGTATTAAAAATCCTAGAGTCGCCAGCTAAGATATTAGAGCATGTGGTAGCTCTGAATAGAGGCTTCGGTAGACCTGTTGCTGTGTGGTAGATCTGAGTACAACATTTGCATTATGTAACAATAGATCGAAGATTTTATGGATGTATGGTGGGTTTTGCTTACTTCTTAATGTATGTCGATGTTATGTTAGTGTTATTGTGTAGTATGTTGTTGTTTAGGTGGTGAAGTCTTGCTCATGTGCTCAATAGTAGTGTCTAGAATGCTGATGTTGGAGCTGACAAAATCTTATGTGTGCTATGGTAACTTGTACATTGTGTAGCTTTTGTTAATCTTCACAAGGTTCTAGTTCCTATCACTCACGGCAAGCTTCTTGCCCGGATGTGCCTGTCTAGAGAGCACCTTGGCGATGGATAACACCTGCATGCAATTGTTTAGATGCAATTGTTCGGTTCACATAATAAGATGGTAATAATGCATGCGAAAATAAATGTACATGAAAATAAGAGGTCATGCTAAACATTAGGATGGGGGCATTGGCCCCTTACCCCAAAGTATTTTCCCTTTGTAATTACGAAGCGGCATCCTGTCCCGCCCTTCAACCCCACCTGATCAAGCTTAGATTGAAGCATTCAATCTCGCACGTGTTGATGTTGACGAACTTGGTGCAGGTTCCCCTAAAAACGACGATCTCGCACGTCACCTTGAAGCAGCCGTCCTCTAGATACTTGGATTTCTCCAAGTCCTTCCTCTCCATGAACTTCTCACAATCCCATTGTTGTTCATTTGTAACTTTCTTGGCCTCGATGGACTTGATCCGAGTCTTGGAGCCACTCACCTCCTCCTTTGAGGACACTAGGGTGAATTTAACGTCCGCCCTCATCTAAAAACCCCCTTTTAGGATGAGGTACATGCTTATGTAGTCTTTGTATAAGAAGGTGATGCCTCTCAGGTAATACCGGATCGTCCAGTTGTGTCCGACAGCCGTGAAGTCGACGGACGTTGATGCTAATCCACCGTGGAAGTGCTTCAGGCTTGAGTAGTTGATCTCCGGAACGTTGCTAACGATCCTATAGTTGCTAGACGACGGAGGTGGATTACTACTCCCACTACTACTCGACATGTCGTTGGAGCAGGATATGTGATGCCTTGTGTAGTTTTTGTATCTGGAGACCTTGTGTATGATCGCGCAATTATAGTCTGGCGGTGGGCTTATTCAATTTATATAGGAAGCGATGGCAATAATGTATGCGAAAATAATAGTTAATACCAACAAAATGTACACGAAAATTAGGGTGGGGGGCACTAGCCCCTACCCCAAACGAGTACCCCTACCCATGACATCTATTCCGTATGCTTCAATCCAGACAAAGATTTATAACGGAAAACATATAGAAATGCACACAAATTAGAGCAAACATCAATCTAGCTAGGTCCGTGCATCTTAACATCAATCTAGCTAAACTGCGTAGCCTTTTTGCAGTTGTTTTTTTAGAGAAACTACACTGTGAAATTAAATTACCGGGGTATAATTTCCGTGCATCCAAGCGGAGCCTAAAGCGTTCTCGAAAGGTTGCGTTGAATGATCAAGTCGAAGACCTGCTTCTCTAAACCTTTCACAAAATCTAGCGTGTATTTTTTTGTTGCAAAAGCCTGTGCAGTTTCTCCAGCAAACAATTGCAAAAAGCCTATGCAGTTTTTACTGTAAAAAAAGAAGCCTATGCAGTTTTTTTTCTTTCGAAATTCTCCTGCAAAGAGTAATTTTTTTTTGAGCAAAATCCTGCAAAGAGTAAGACGCTGGGCCTACGCTCCAGTACTACATTTTACCTCAGCCCAAGAAATCAAGCGAGAAGCAAGCAGGGCCGATAAGCAGATGGTAGCCCATCTCGGCCCATGAACAGAGGGCTTCTTCTCCTCCCTCCCTCTGCAGCTCGCTCTCTCGCCTTATCCCCAGCTCGGGCAGACGCACGCAACGCAGCCTCGCTCCGATGGCTACCCTCCCCACCGCCGGGCGCGCCGCGGCCAGGGCCTTCGCCTTCCCCGCAAAGCCCTCCTCCACCGCGTCGTCCTTCTCCCTCCCCCGCGCCGCGTCGTCCTCCTCAGGCAGGTAAAACCGCTTCGGCCGATGGTTCCTTCTCTCTTTGGCTCGGCTGTCTGTTAAGATGAATCTTCTTAGTTTGCCCAGTTGGTGGCAGCTAACCGCGTTCAACGCGATAAATATTTTCTCGTGGCTATGAAGCTGCTGTGCAGTGTAGTAGATATTTCAAAACAATAAAGATTTAGATTGTTGTTGTAGGCACATGAAATGGTCAAATGGATAATACTGATTACGTACTTGGAACCTCGTTCCTTCGTTATACGCTGCACATATGTGAAGTGAGCAGCAGTGCCTGCATCTCAGTTGACCAGTTCTATGCTGCCCAATTCCCTTGCACGCCTCGCCGCATCTCCTGGTCCTTAGGGCATCTCCAACGGGGCGACCCATCCCGCGCCCGCGCGTCCGGATGGGTCCAGCCGGACAAAAACCCGGCCCAACGCGGGGACGCACCGCAAAAGCGGACGGCCGCGGCGTCCGGAACGACGCAAACCCGGCCCAAATCTGGGCCGGGTTTGCGTGGCCGCGGATGGCACGCGGCGTCCTCGCGTGTCCGCCCTGTCCGCGTGGCTGGCCCACTCGTCGGTGCCCCGGTCCTATTAAATGTGGATCGGGGAAGTGGACTGTCCCTATCCAGTCCCCACTTTCCACTCCGGCCGCACGCGCGAGCTCGAAGCTTCCGCGCCGCCATGGCCCCGAAGCGCGAGTTCTCGCCATCCGCCAACGACCACGAGGACGGCAGCAGCCGGCCAGTCGCGCCGGCGCCGTTCGCCATGGGGCCGCCGGCGACGCCCAGACGCGACCGGATCTACGTCACCGTAGCGGTGGCGCAGATGTTCTGGGACGCCGGCGTCCCAATGCCGTGGGGGGACGTGCACCTCCCCACGGCTGGCACCTGAGCCCAGATCGGGTTCCGGTGCCGCCCATCCCGGCGTCAGGCCGCGCCCGCTACGCCGAGATCCGGAGGCGCCGCGCTCAGCTGCCGGCGGACCTCCGGCAGGACCCCGCGTACGGCGACGCAAGTCCCAACTGGGACTTGTGGTTCGAGGTGGAGCACGATGCGCGGCGGCGCACGTGCTTCACATCCGCGACGGCGCGGCCTCGCGCGCAGCCAGGCACACCTGCTAGGCGGGCTGGCCGCCGCCCCGGCGGCCTCTACATCAACGAGCCCGCGCCCCAGCCCCAGCCGCAGCCGCAGCCGCAACCCCAGGAGGAGGAGAACGACCCGGAGCTGCAGGCGGCGCTCGCGGCGTCCCGCGAGCAGCAGGACCTCGACGAGCTGGCCAAATGGCCGCTCCTCGCCGAGACGCTGCGCACCTCCGCGCTGGAGGAGGCGGCCAGGAAGGCCCAGGAGGACGCCCATGCGGACGCGTGGGCCTTCCTCCAGCTGGCGCGCCGTCAGGAGGAGGCTGCTACGCGTCAGGCGGCGCTCCGGGAGGAGGAGCGCCGGGCCGCGCGCCTGGCGGAGGAGGAGCGCCTGGCCACGCAGGCGGAGGAGCAGCTCCGACAGGAGTCCGCGCGGAGGGCACGGCTGCGCAGGCCGGCGAGCCCGCTGAACGCGCACTCCGCCTGGAAAAGGGCGCAGTGGGACCCCTGGCCGGAGTCCCCGGTGCCCTCCGGCGTGTCGAGCCGGAACAGCGCGTCGCCGCCGGGCGGCGTCGTCGTCATCGACGCCGACGATGACGAGTACTACTGGGGGTAGTACGGCCGGCGGCCACCGCGAGCTCGCAAACCCTGGCTAGGGTTTGCTTTTTTTTAGTTTAAAGCCATATAGGGCTTTCTTTTGTGTAAAATTTGCCCAAAATAGGGCTAAGTTTAATGACCAACTAGTTTAAATTTATGTTTTGTTCTTTTCCTTTTTTATTTTCATTTCTGTTTTATTTTATTACCAATGCGCTGCGTCCGCGCGTTGGGCGCAGCGTGCGACCCAAACGGACACGCGGACGCGGGCCGCTGTCCGGGTGTCCGTTCGGCCACGCAAACGGCCCAAAACGGACGGCCCAGCGCGTCCGTTTGGGTCGCGCGGTTGGAGATGCCCTTAGGTGATCATCAAGCATATAGAATTCCAGAGGTTCAGCATCAGCAAGCACGAAAAACCATGGACAAATTCTCGTAGAAATTCGGAACTTCCTAATTTACATTCATGTGAAAAAAAACATCCCTTGGATTCACGTTATCATCCCGTGACCTTCTGATCTCTACGAAGAAGATTAGGAATTCATGTCTTGCGTTTTAGGATACTTGTCTGCTCTTCAGCTTTCCTTCGTCAGACTCAGAGGTAGCTAATCTGTTGCTACAATCTTCCTTGACTAAGGACTTCCTATTGGGGAACATTAACCGCCAGTATGCTAGCTAATTTTGTCAGCTTTATATAATGGGATTGCAAGCTTCTTTTTTTTCCCTGGCGGTCGTTCCAGAGAAAACCCATAGTTTCCATCCTATTAATGCGATAATTCCTGAGCTCTAAGATGGAGACTTTTCGTCGCTTTACATGAACTGGACTTGAGCGTGTATGGTTCTTTGTTCAAACATGTGACCGTCCTTCTTTTATCCTCGCGCTTATTTAATTACAGACAATAATTGCTGACCTTATTTCAGTTTCAAAACAATAGAGGTTTAGATTATTGTTGTACACACATCAAATGGGAAAATGGATATTGATTACATACTTGGAACCTTGTTTCTTCATTATACATGCTGCACATATGAGAGCAGCAGTGCCTCCATCTGACTGAGATGTACTAGTAGCAGTAGGCTTGAATTTTCAGTGGACCAGTCCTATGCTGCCCAATTCCCGGGCCCAAGTTACACACCTTTCCGCATCTCCTGGTCCTTGGATGATTGTTGAGTATAGAATTTCAGAGGTTCTGTATCCGCAAGCATGAAAAACAATGGCCAATTCTCGTCAAGATTTGGAAGTTTCTAATTTAGATTTATGAGAAAAAAATTCTCTTGGCTTCACGTTATCATCTTCTGATCTCTATGAAGAAGATTAGAAACTTATGTCTTGCGTTTTAGGATACTTGTCTACTCTTCAGCTTTCCTTCTTCAGAGGTAGCTAGCCTGTTACTGCAATCTTTCTTGACTAAGAACTTCCTGTTGGGGAACATTAACCACCAGTATGCCAAGTAATTTTGTTAGCTTTATATAATGGGATTGCAAGCTCTTTTTTTCCTGGCGGTCGTTCCAAAGAAAACCCATAGTTTCCATCCTATTAATGCGATAATTCCCGAGCTCTAAGATGGAGAGTTTTCATCGCTTTACATAAACTGGACTTGAGCGTGTATGGTTCTTTGTTCAAACATGTGATGATCCTTCTTTTATCCTCACGCTTCTTTAATTACAGATATAATTGCTGACCTTGTTTCAGTTTCAAAATCAATCTTATTTGAGATCTGTTTCCTTATTTCTAAGGAAGGCAGGTCATCACGAGAGTGGAGGAGTTTTTTGTTTCGACACGAGTAAAAGGTATGTCCCTTCAAGAACATGCCCATGCATGCATGGACTTTCTCGAGTAAAAGTATTAAAACCATTCTCTTTTGAGATTTTATGTATTTTGAAATTGTATAGGTTCCCTGATTATATTAGGAATGGCCTTGCTTTTACTGATGTATGTGCCACCTTCACAGCAGAAACTTCCGGTCCCCATTCTGAGGAGGATGTAAGGAGAAACAGGAACCTGCTGCAGAGACTCAGCGTGCTTCCTTGTGGCGCCACGGCATGGCTGAGTCTTGCAGAGGCAGCACAGTCTAGCGAAGGAGCAAAGCTAAACATGGTTTACGAGGTCGGGGAGCTGTTTGAGCTAGGAATCCAGCTCTCTTATCTGCTCATACTGCTTGGTCTGCTTGGAACCGGTACATTCTACGTCATCCGTCAAGTTCTTGTTCGCAGGGAGCTCGATCTTTCTGCCAAAGACTTGCAGGTAAAGCATGCTACAATCAATTCTTTGTTCGTAATATTATTGATATTGCACAAAAGCTCAGGAACATAGCTCCTGGGCTATCTGGGGAGTAGGTGGGCCCATGATCCACTAGGGATATTGGTTCGCTGCTGGGATATGATGAGAAGAGCAGGAGAGGGAGAGTAGATACCAGATAGCTAACCTTAGCAGCTGCCAGTAGCATTCTCTAATTATGACTACTGCTCCCTCTTCTTGTCAGCTGAGCTCCCTTGGTGTTATACTGTAATCCCTTCACTGAGAAATAGATACAAGAGGGAGAGGGAAGTAAGAGAGAGAGAGCAAGGGTGGGCTCCTTCTTTCTTTTTCCTTTTCGAAGACGTTCTCATTTTTGTAAAATCTGGATTAATGTTAATATATTGTTATTCTGATTTACGAAAAAGTACCTTACCATTACATATTTAAATCCTGACATCATGGTAGCACAAATTTCATTACACATACTGATTACTTAATTTGTCTTTATAGAAGTTTGTTAATCATGTTCGTTATTTTATTCGTATGCCATTTCTTATATGATGTCCTTGATCTGATCTGTGAATATGATAAAAAAAACTTGCCTATAGGAACAAGTGAGAAGTGGTGAGGGAAGCGCTACCGAACTCTTCGAGCTCGGAGCAGTGATGCTAAGGAGAAAGTTTTACCCTGCAGCCATCAAGTATCTGCAGCAAGCCATCCAGAGATGGGATAGAGATGAGCAAGATCTTGCTCAGGTAAAATAGACATCCTAAAACTACTATATACTTATTTTCTGCATTCTGAAATCTAAAGTTATCTGAAACACTTTTACTCTGTTGGCTGACGCTCAGGTTTACAACGCCCTTGGAGTTAGCTACAAGCGGGAGAACAAGCTGGAGAAGGCGATCAAGCAGTTTGAGAAGGCGGTGGAGCTACAGCCGGGGTACGTGACGGCGTGGAACAACCTGGGCGACGCGTACGAGCAGCAGAAAGACCTCAAGTCGGCGCTGCGGGCGTTCGAGGAGGCACTGCTCTTCGACCCCAACAACAAGGTGGCCAGGGAGCGCCGGGACGACCTGAGGTCGCGCGCGGGCATGTACAAGGGGGTGCCGGTGAAGACGACAGATAAGCGATAGCCACCATACGTTGACCAGTAGCATTTTGTAAACACGATGAGAGATTGTATGTAGCACTGGTGTGATCTAGCTAGCTGTTGTGACATGTTTGTTTAGAGCAAAATGTAATTTATTTTGCTTATGGGCTCATCTTAGCAATGTCACGAACACAATGATCCCATGTAACTGCTATTGCCAGGTTATCTTAATCCTTTAGTCACTGACCTTGTTTTGTGCTTAGACATTTTTGTCTATATTTTTGGCACATGTGTATGTATGCGTGTTTAGCTACATATATGAAACATGAACATGTGGTAGTTTCGCTATTTAGACCATGGTAACTGTTGTGTGATGTTGGATGGTTAACTTCTATGTCATTCTCGTTGTGAAATAACAGAAGTATGAGTATCCTCTGAATTATATAATCTGCATTTCGTATAATGGCAACTTTACTGCATTCATATATTTTTACTGATTTTTACTAGCATGGTAGTTACAGTGGTAACTTTTATCTATTAGGGGCATCAAAAGGAGATAAGCGGAAATCCTCAAAAACGCTTTTTGAGTAAGGCGCATGTTGTGGCATAATAGATACTCAAAAATCTGGTCCGCAAATTTCCCCTCCATCAATTTTAGCTTCTCAACTAATATGAACCATACTAGAACTTCAATTTGTCATGTATATGATTCAATATTTTCACTAATCAACATGTCATAATATAGTAAAATTTCAAATGCATAATTCTAGGCATTTAAGTTAAATTTAAACATAGTTTTTCGTCCGTATGAATGACCCAACATAGAACAAGTTGCAATAGAGCATAAACCAAGTTCATGAACAAAAGATAGAGCGCCTCCATGATCATCACGCAATACCACAGTTGTCATCACCGCCATTCCCATTGCTGCCACCCATGAAGCTGCCAATCTCGAAGCCCGCCTAACCTCCACCTCTCATCATCACGCCGGCCTAAGGCATTATATATTGAAAGATTTCCGCTCTTATAACCTCCCAATATGCCCTCATCTTCTTGTCCTCTCCATTTGGATCCATCATCATGGCCCGGTTTTTCTTGGTTACAATTTCTTGCCTCATCTGTTTCTCCTCGAGAAGAAGCCTACACATCTCAAAGTCGGCCTTACACTTCTCCTCGACCAACTTCTGGTCTTCGTTTTCTTTTACTTGTTAACACCTTGGACCTTGCCATCTTCTCACATTGAATCTTCTCGGCCAACTCCATCTTCAATTGCAAAACTTGAGTTGAATCTCCTTCCTTGTCTCAACAACTCATTGAGCTTCTCTTTCATGCTACAACCTCGACACCTCTCTTCACCTTTATCCTTTAACCTCTTCCTTCCACCTGGTCTCCCTTGCTAGTTCCCATAGTTGGACGCCACCTTCCTTCCTCCCTATCATCATCATCATCATCCAACTCCGGAGATGACGAGGTACTTGACCTCAGTCCCTTTGGTGAGGAGCTTCATCATCCCTCAACCTCCATCTATCACCATTTTCTAGCAATTTTCAACTACTTTGGAGCACAAATCATGCGCTCTTCAACCTTGCCATTTGCTTTCTTTCTTGTGAAATGGGGCCCTAAATTGAAAAATTGATATGAATTTGGAACATATTGGAATGAATATGAGATAGATTGACATAACCAAGAAACTCACATACTCATAAATGGCGGTAACACTTGGAGGTGAATTCTCACTTTCTTCAAGTAACCACTCCATCGACTACAACAAGGTATTACCATCTTCCATCTCAGACCCACATCTCGGATGTGCAGATACACATCAACCACAAAATTTCCATGCACACTTATGACAACACCCACAAAAAATACGATGGCCTCCCTCGAAGCTTTATCCTCGAAAGGAGAAAGTGGACCTTACGGAGTGCCATCCACAATCCTATGCACGCCCATAGCAGTGAGCTACAAGTATGTCTTAGTCTTCCATCTCTTGAAATGAGCACTCATAAACGGGCTCAGTTTGAGCCCACTAGCAAAGCCAGATGGCGTGAATTTCCTAAAAATGTAATAAGGTTTTTGGATTCTTAGGTTACTAAACAATCTCCAAGTGAGCTTAATTACACAGATCAACATGATATAAAACTACAAAACTTAATCACATGCATTAGACTAAGACAATTAGCACATACATTGCGTTCGGGAGGGGCTAAAAATAATTCGTTGTCAATGTCACCCATGGTGTTGTCGAGGTCGTCAAATCCATATATAGAGGTCGGTGAGGAAGCAGTTTGATGCATGCGAGCATTCACGTAGAGATGCCTTCCGAAAACCTCATGGCCCGTATCGCGATGCGAAATGTCTAGGTTGGGGTTTCGGGGCCTACTCTCCTGGACGTCTATCCACGCAGTCGCCAGGATGAGGAAGCCTAGACAGCAGGGCGGCAAAATGAACTTGGTCGTGAGAGAGAGAGAGAGAGAGAGAGAGAGACAGAAAGAGTGGAGAGAGGTCTAGGTTTGTTATGTCAATCGTCTCCACTGTATAATCTAGGAGTGAGAGACACAGACCGAACCACCACGTGGTTGATAACAAGGACACACGTCGAATATGTAGACCCGTGTTGACACGCACCCAACTCAGTTGATGCACCAAGATTTTTTTTTTGTCTTCCACAAAATGAGTTTCTAACTCGAATCCAACTCACGAAACGCGATGCACATGCGTGGTGAGGCTAGCGGCGAAGGAGGAGTGTGGGTGAACTCCCTCCCTTCTCATTTACATAATACTCTCTCAACTAGCAAAGTGAAACTAAACTATCCCCACAACCCCAAGCTGCCATAGTAGATGGACCTTTGAGATTTTAGTATTTATAGGCTATATGGGCTGCATACATGATCCATGGCCCACATAAGTCCAATTACAACCTTGTTATGATGCCCTAGTTTAATTTACAACCCTATGTTATGAAAATCGGTTAAAATACATTCTTAGACTACCAATACCATTTTACTTACCCCTGAGTCGATGGGCAATTTCACGAAAAAAGGGTGAACTAGACATATGTGATCAGTCGCGTTTGTTATACTTATATCATGCTTACTAGGACAAACATGTCTTCCTAGATGTCACATCACACTAGTACCACCCCTTGGACTGTCTTAAGGGGGTAAAGTAACTCATCTTGAGAGCTTGGGGTCGTGTTCTAATCGGCTCTAAATTTGAGGGCTTCAAATTAAACTAGGGAATAACTTCAAGGCTCTCGAGTGTGGAAAAGAGTGAAGACGGTAGATCGAGAATAAACCCATGTAGGTGTGGGACGCATGTCGGGACGCGCATCACCATATAGACGTGGCAACGGTTAGATACCAGAGAGCCGACGTTGCTTCTTACCAGTCCCAATAAATTTAACTTAAAGCATGATTTTGACCACTAATGTGTAGTATCAGGCTAGCTATATGGGTTATTAGAACATTTAAATGAAGTTAGTGCATTTGTATTGTGAAATATTTTTATTTTCTCTAAATGGTTCTTTTGTTAACAATATATATATATATATATATATATATATAAATGAAAATTGTAGCTGAAATTGTACACCGCTTACTTTTCTTATAGTCTCTTGTTGTTCGATATGCTTGTATCTCCGGCATGTACTCATATTGTACTTCTCCTAACTAGTTGGTGACTTCGTTAATTTAAAACCGGGCTAATTTCAAACCTTCTGTATCTGTACATCTAAGAATATATTTAGTGACACTCATGTTTTGGGAGATTAGCAATTGGTAAGAGAATATAAAATGGAAGTGATGTGTACATATATATTTAATAGAGAGAAAACAAGTGGCAGAGGAAAGGCACAATCGTCTCCTCGAACCCAAACCCAAATCCACAATCCACCCTTCTGTTGCTGACGACATGGCCGGCCACGGCAAGCCCAGCCCCAAGCCGCCGGGCGCTCCCGCTCCGCCGCCGCCGCCGTCGGTGGCGGAGGCGAAGAAGGGGTTCATGCGCCGGATGTTCCCCTTCCTCCTCGCCGTCAACCTCTTCGTCGGCGGTGAGCAACTCGCCTCACCTCCCCCTTCCCCTTTCCCTTCCCTGCTGCCCAGCCGGCGACAGTTCAAAGAAATCTCAGATCACGGGTCATGGCGTCGTCCTAGTGCTTCACCTTCCGGCAGATTCGCGCCACTGCTTGCTCCGTGATCTCAGATTCATGGCTTTCACAGTCTCACATGCTTTGCAATGTCGGTGTGCAGCCTACGTGGTCGTCAGGACCTACTACAAGGACTCGGCGTCGAGCAAAGGCGGCGCCTTGACCGACCCTGCTTCGACCGCCGACAAGCCCGCGCCTGAACCTGCTGCTGCCGTGCCCAGAAAGAAGTTCCCGCCGATCCCGGAGGACGAGCAGCGCAGGGTGTACATGTGGATGCTGGAGGAGAAGCGCAAGGTGAGGCCGCGCGACAAGGCGGAGAAGAGGAGGCTCGACGACGAGAAGGCGCTGCTCAAGGAGATCATCAGAGCAGAGTCGCTTCCGAAGCTGCTGTGAAGCTCGGCAGATTGTCGCTGTTTGTAGTAAAGGTTGCTGTCTGATGTGTGTTCTCGTGTGAATGGTTTGGGCCTGGTTGGAAGTTGGATTAGCTGGTTGTGTGCGTGTGTGTTGTCGTCGAAGTCGTCGGCGTGTGGATTTGACCTCGATTTCTCAAGATCAATCTTGGATTGTTTTCTGTGGATGTAAACTAGAAGTGTTGATGATGTTGGTTTTATAATCACGGCGATGGGGTTTCTTGGGAGATTATTTCATTGTCTCTGTTCTGCATCCTTCAAGTGACTTGTGAGTTTGGCCTGTCAGTTTTCCATACCAGCAAACACTGCATCTCATGTAGAACTTCTGAAACTGCACCTTGGGCACATTTGTTTCAGATAAATCGCCGAAGCTGGCTTGTAAGTGTCACTGTCTGTATGTAACCACCATCAGTGTCTGTCTGTATGGGTGTGGGTTTGTGATGGCAATAGCATGAGCCAAAACTAAGCTCTTCCGGTGGTCCCACAAGGCCAAGTGGTTGCATACAGATAGCCAGCCACACATCCAAACTGTCTGAATAACATCCACTAGTTAGCTGCTGGTGTCCTCCTCCTCCATGCTCCAGATCAGGATTGAAGGGTTTCTGTGCAGCAGCACAAACCAGGAGCTTAGCAACGATGCCGGGCAGTATCCAGATCTCAGGCAAGTCATATCGCTCTCTTTTGATCCGTGATACCGTCTTGTTGACAAACTATTACTAATAGAAGATCATAGTGTTCTACTGGAAGCAAGAACTGACCGCATTCATTTATGGTTTTTAATATGCAGACATCCAACCACCAGTCACCGCTCCACTGTTCTTGCAAGGTTGGTTTGTTGTAATTCTACTGTAATTTCCAGGTCACTTCACTTTCTTTTTGCTAATATACGCGAGCATCACTTTGGACGCAGTTATTGTTGGAAAAAGAGAGTACAGTGGAAACATAGGGCAAGATGGTTTCTCTTTGTAAGTTCGTTTTCACATTTGGCTTGAGTGATATTTACCTATCTAATTTCGCAATCTGCATCGACATCGATGCTGCCCTTACTGCGCCTGAATGGAAACTTCAAGGCTGTCTCACACTTGGAATGTATGCGCAGTCCAGTTACATCACTTCGCGATAGCTTGGTCATGACACTGTACGACGCAGACAAGGACTTGGTATCTAAAACAGGTTTTCCTTGTTGTTTCATTATTCTTTTTCTGTTTACTATCAGCACACATGTGAACTGATGTGCATTATGATTTTCTGTAAATCACCACAGAGGTGAATACAAGGGCGATTGTTGAGTTGGGAACCATGGATGCTGTTTTCAGTCTGGACAGTGGAGGGACAATTATTCTCCAGTTGAGGTTCGTGCTCAGTGATGAAGACCGCAAGCGTATCCAAGAAATGGTGAGGTGCCGCTTTTGCTGGTTATGCTGTTTTCATGAAAACTTAGATCAAGAGCATTGTTTGTGCTTATACTATATCATTTTATTTAGAGGAACTCTGTAGTGAAAAGGAAACAGCAAGAGCTTCTTGGGAATGGCCATGAACTCTATTTCCAAGGTAACTTGTAATAAATGATACTCTCAGTTTCGTGTCTTTCTGCTCGCACACATTGGGAGTTTCACGGAACAGATTGTAAGCATTAGGCCTGTGCATTTTAGTTTGTCCCCTAGAATGTTGAGAATATATAAATTCATATATTATGTTTCTTAAAATTATGTCCTGGGATGCATGAGCTTACCCCTCATCACTGTCTTAGTACATTACATATAATGCTTAAAACACTCATGTATTTGGGATGGTGGTTTGTATAATCAGTTACTGACGAAATATGCAGTTTATATGAACAAACATGCAGAAGCTCCCTTTCTTACACATTATTTTCAAATTTTATCAGACATCCCACTTTCTACAGAGCAGGCAGAAGAGATCTCTGACATTGCAAGTAAAGGAGATCATCTTATGCTTCGCAAGAGCATGAAACTGGATGATTTGAAAGAAAGGGATGCCTCCTCTGTAGTAAGTGTAGCATTGCCTAATGAGCATTCAGAAGAAATCTCTGACATCGCAAGCAAAGGAGATCAGCTTACGCTTCGGAAGAGTCTGTCACTGGATGATTTGAAAGACAGCTATGTCCCCTCTGTAGCAAGTTTAGGTTCCCGCGCGATAGGTTCAAATGACCTAGCGCTTGAAGGCCCCATTGATATTGACTCCAAGAAAGGTCAGGGCAAAGAGAGTAGATTAAGTAGTGCAGTGAAGAAGATGATAACTGCCTTTGAAAGCAGCTCTCCGCAGGTTTTATACTCATCCCAGTATTGTTGCCTAAATTCTGTTCACATTCTTGAAAATGAAACCCTGATTACCTTACTCCGTTGCCAAAACGGGTCTCAGTTATATATATACATGTGCAAAATAGAGACTAGGAAAAATGCACAGGACCTAATCCTAACCCATCTTTCCTTTGATTGCAGGCTCCGCATTCGATCCCAAGGATAAAATCAGAAAGCTCTTTAGAAGGGGTGTCAGTTTCTTCAGAGACTTCCACCAACTCTTCCATCAAGCCTCATACTCGTGGCGCATCACTTAGTACGCAGAGAGATCTTTCGGCCGGAACATCAGGCAAAGTGACCATTACTTCTGCCGATACAGTTTCAAGTTCGAGGTCGGGAAAGCAGGTTATGTTTGGCAAGAAGAAACCAGCCACATCTAGACAGACGGGTGTGTCAAGTACATCTGAAAGCCGAAGACGAAGCTCCAGTAGGCACGAGAGAACAGCTAAGACGAGCATGGGAGACAATGGTTTGATCCGTTCTGCAGAAAAGCATCGCAGTCGCTCCATCGGTGCCTACCCGCCCGAGCAGCAGCAGACGGACCGTTTGGCTGCGGCTTCCAGCATCACCTGGATCCACCCGCATGTCTGCATTACAACCGCGAGCAGACAACTGAGAAACCTTGTTGACCTCGAGCACCTCAATTCAGTGAGGAACATAGAACCGAATGCAAGGGAAGAAACTAAAGAGGTACGAAAACAAACCTATGTAGTAGATGTTAACTCTTGGTTCTCGATGTACTCCTTTTAGCTTCTGTTGACATATATTATTAAAAAAAATGTTGAGCAGAACAAGAGCGGGGATGACGTGAGGGACGCGGCATTTTCGGCACGGCAGTCTCCGGTGTTGAACGGGTGGTTGATTAACCAGGTAAGTCATGTTGACCTCTTGTGTCCTCTGGTCCATGTTCTCTCAGGGTGTCTGCCATTAATTTGGCGACTGATGGATGCAATGCAGGGGGTGCGTGCCGTGATTGTGGTCATTGCCTGTGGGGCAGTGTTTTTCAACAACAGGTGAAGAAGAGGAAGAAGAAAAGTGGCAGTTAATATGAGAAGCTGCGATGAGATGGGTTGTCATCCGTGCTAATCAGTCGCTGGCTTTCATGATGACCCGGAAGACTAGTTCTTTCCCGTATGTCTCTCTCTGGCGCAACGTGGCAAAAAGGTTCCCCGTACTTTATCAGCCGCGACGCGCGATAGCTGTCACTGTGCGATGTGGATCGAGCTTCCAACGAACCTGACCTCGCTGCAAGCTTAGAACAAGGTGAACCATGGAATAGAAATTGTGTATATCAGTTTTCTTATGAAGTAAATCACCGTCTTTCTGTCTCTATATCAGTTTCTGAATAAATGAAAGTTGTGCCACCCATGACCCATCACACAGATGAGTAGAATCCCAGTTCTCAGTTTGAAGTTTTTAGCTAGCTTCATGACGAATGCGATGATGAAGTTTGCACCGAGCTTTTCCTTGACAAATTTAGTGTGTTTTTCTATATATTGCATTCTGACTGTGATGCTTGACTACTATTTACAAAAACAATATTGAAATTCATCTTTGTTTGAGGGGATGTTATTGCACCATTGACACAACCACATAGACACTGCAAGTCGTACGTGAATTCCTCCTCGTTTTTTGCTTGAAGAATAGATAGAACTAGCAACTAACAACAAAAAGAAAGAAATTCTATATACCAACAAAACATTAGATTAAACTTGGTGTTACTGAAAATAACATTCACGTGGGAAAAAAATCCCGGCGTGAATGCGTGATTCCTATAGTGGCGTAGTGGATTACCCGCAAAAAAAAAAAAAATAGTGGCGTAGTGGATCACATCTAGTTCTAGCTAACACATATCCTAAACAGTCCCAATTACGTACGTTAATATATAGTGCTAGAAGACATGTTGATCTCCTTCATCTTTAGTTCATTATGAGACGAGACTAGATGTTGTCTCCACTGCCCTTGCTTGTTAAGGGAGGCTGGGCTGCATTCTCCTCTTCTTCAAGAGGCGATCCAAATCCTCCAAGAAAAATCGTGATAGCAAGAATACCGGATAATGAAATATGCCCGGCTGTGTCTAAAACACCGTTCACCCTGTTGGCGAGCTGCAGCCGGCGCCTGCATGCAGGTTGTTGGTCAAATGAGATTGTAACAGCCATGAATTGTGAAACAGGAAAGCAATTGATACTATCTGCGCTTGTGTATATATGATATCGTGCATACCAGTTGCTGTCAAATGGTCTTGGAGTGACCTGCACAGAAAGATCATGTGCCAGCATTCTGTTCCACCAGGTACAAATGAAAAACTGCTTCTCCGCCCTAGATATCGCATCGTACAGCGCCTCTTTCTTCTGCTGGATCTCGAGTATCACCTGCGCACGAGCACTCTGCGTAGCACAGATAGATAACGGTAACGGCCATGAAAAATTAAAGGCTTGGTGATACGAAGGAAGATGGAAAATAATGGCACTAGGGTCATTGGTATAATATCTCTGTTACTACATTGGTGTTAGCCTCTATAAACTAACACTACATAATGCTAAATAGTGAAGGATTTTGCACTTTCCATTGGGGTGAGCTGATCCCATTGGCCTCAAAGCAGGTCCGTCCTTGGTACGAAAAAGAGGACATCGATGGTCTTTTTTTTTTTGGAACAAGGGAAGAGGGTCTGGAAGGCCTTGGAAATTGCATTACGTCACACGTGGCGGGTATAGTTTTACAAGGAGGCCCTCTAGCATCTTTTGCACAGAAAAACCAGAATTTGAGGAAAGGCCCTCCAAATTAGCATAAAACACCCTGAGACAAAAAAGTGAAAAAGCAATCAGGTCCCTGGGCGCATCCACCACCAGTCACCGGTGACCTCGAGACGTTGCCGCCGAGATGCGCTGCCAAGCTACTCGATAGCATACTTCCGGCGACGCTGCTGATTCGCCGGTCGCTTCTCCTCCTCCGGGGACGAACCACTTGGCGATGGAGAGACGACGAGCTCCGACGAACCGAGCACAGAGGAATCTCCGTCTTGGAGGTTGGAGATGGGCCGCTTGTCCGGCCAAAGATCGCGGCGCTGCTGAAAAGCGCCACGTGATTCGCTCGAGGGAGCTCTTGCACAGAGACCGTAGCACCCTTGAGGTAGAAGTCGATGAAGACAGTCCGGGAGAGGCTCGCTATCGCCTTTCTTCTTGCCACCATGGCAAGGAAGAAGACGCCCTAGCCTAATAACCCCCAGCCACCGGCTGCATCGACAGAGATGACAGGGTCCTGTCCCTCGATCCAACATCAGCACGCCATGCTTCAGCTCCTCGCCACCGAGGCCGGCCAGGAGCAAAGCAGAGGCACACCTTGCAGCTCCGCGAAGAAACCCCACCTCGCCTCCACGGCCGGCCAGGGGAACTTCAACAGCGCTGCCGAGGTAGAGAGAAGAACCTGTCGCCGCAGATTCGTTGAAGAAGACGGCGCTGCTTCTTGCCACTTCTCCCTCCGACCACCGGAGTAGAGAGAGGACTAGCAGCGGCCCTAACCTGGTCGAGATCCGGCGGCTCGGATCTATACCACTGCCTCCACTACAAGGCACCTTATTGTTGGAGCAGCCGCCAAACGCCAACCGCGCCCCTTCAACGAGGACGGCGAGGAAGAAGAACAGCGGCAGTCGCCAGATCTGGCCCAAAGCGACCGGCGAGCTCCACCCGGCATAACGCCTGGCACAGAGGCCAAACCTACACCTAGTATTTACACTGCTGAGGCCGCCGCCTTCCCTCAGCGCGTCTCAACCGGCGGCGCCGGCGAGAACGGCCTCGGGTCGGCCCGGCGATTGGGAAACGCCTCTCAAACTACTGTGCGTGAGGAGAGCGTGGGAGGGGGAGTGGAAAACGACATCGATGGTCCCGATCGAGATATCAAGATACCGTGAAGCTCATCCTAGCAGAAGAGAGGCCTGATTAACTCAACACATGTCGCTGTTCGGCTAGCTAGATCATTGATCGTCCCCGCATGCACCTAGCCGAAAATCATGCCAAAAAGAGGTATAGATATGCTACTTCTGGTCATACCTCGTCGGTGTGCACAAGTCGGCGGCGCTCCTCGGCGACTGCCACCTGCCTTCCCTGGAGCAGGGAGCCTCCTAGCCTCCTCGTTGCGAATCGAACAGCCGCCATGGTCCCCTGCTCCTTGTACCACCGACGCTGGCCGCTAGCTGCTTGTGTGTGCGTGGAAGAGGGAGAAAATTCGGTAGATTTTGGTGAATATACGTTGGGGAGCTGGGTGTTCTCTTCCTCCTCCGGGTTAGGGTTCCTCGTTTGCCTACTGACTCAGCCGACTCCAAACAAAACCAAGACGAACAAGTGGGCCAGGCGCCAGCCTTACATCTATTGGGCTAGCTCGTATCTGCACACCTCTTCCTCAGCAACCTCTGTTTGAAATAGCCGGCTATAGCCGGGCTAGCCTTTCGCGAGACCTGCGGCTATAGCTAAAGACTTTAGAGGCTAAAACAGAAATAGCCGCTAATAGCCCGGCTAAGGCTATTTAGCCTTAATTTAGCCTCATAGCCGCTAACTTCCCGCTGAATGGGCCCAAAATTTTGGACCAAAAATTTCAATCGACCGGCCTATTTGCTTGGCGAAATAGCCGCCAAGCTCTAGTTATGTAATTATGGGCATAACTATGTTCTAAACTACGTAATGATGTTGTAATATTTGGACAAAACTATGTATTTAACTATGTGTGAACTATTATGTGTATCTCCTATGTGAAGATGTTATTATGTTATTAATTTGTGAATTATTGATATATATATGACTATATGATGCCTAATTTTTTCATTATTTAGCAAATCCGCTATATGTCTATAGCCCGCTATAGCCCGGCTATAGCCTTTCATAGCTTCAAAAAAATTCGCGGCTATCGGCTATAGCCCGCTATTTTAACCAGAGTCAGCAACCCTAACCGAGAAAATTACAAAAAAACCACCATATTTCAGGCAATGGTAACAAAAAACCACCACTTTACGTTAGGATTTCAGAAACCACCACTATGCAGGTAACACGTAACAAAAAAAAAATATTTTGTATCTGATGATGGTTTAATGGCCAAACTGAAGTGTGGGTCCCGCTGTCAGGCTGACGTGACATTTAATTTCGCGAAAAGATCGACCTTGGTACATTATATATTCTAATTTTGTGATCCACATTTTTTTCTTATGCGGTATTTTTATCCTTTTTTAAAATGTTTTCCACCACATCCTTGGACCAATGTTTTCCACCACATCCTTTGACCAATCTAGAGTCCGTACGTGGGTCTCAGGCCCGGAGAGAGCAGCTATGGCTTGCCGCACCGGCGAGTGTGCTCGTCTCCGTCGTTTCCTGCTGTGGCCCTAAAGGCCAGCCTCCTCCTCCTCCTCCTCCTTTATTCTGGCCTCCTCCCTACACTCCGGCTTCCTCTTCCACTCTCTCCTCCTCCAACTCCGGGCCCCTCCTCCTCCTCCAACTCCAACTCCAACTCTGGCATGCTCCTCTCCTCCTTCTCCGCCTCATCCTCTTCTTCCTTCCTCTTCTTCAGTTGCAAGTGGAGCTTCACATCACAAAGAATGTAACAAGATGCATACTAGAATAAAAATAAAAAAACTCAAAAACAATCGAAAAAAATCGAAAAAAATCTGATCTAGATCCAAATTTCAAATTTATAATAGTGGCACACCTCTTTTTTCCGTAGTGGCGCACCTCGACCATATAGCAGTGACACATCTGTACGTTAGCAGTGTCGCACTAAGTGGTGCACCACTGCTATTTTGTTTACCAATGGTGCCACCGCTGGTGCGCCACTGCTAACAGTTAGCAGTGGCGTGATAGAAGTGATGCTAAGACTTATTCTAGTAGTGACCGTTTATATCAAGCCAGTCACAGCTTGACACAAGGCATCAACGCGTAGGGGTTCCTAGGAGTAACTCGAAGAACTCGCAAGTCAGTAGTGCAGCAGACAATGCCCATGGGCAGGCAACCAGGAAGATTATGGGTGAGATGGCTACGCCTCCAAGAAGGTAAACAACATCAAAAACATTGTCTGTCACCGGCATTGGCTGAAGCCATGCGGTGCTTTTGCACACACCATCAAGTTCGCTAGCGTCCCTGGAAGCCAAGAACCCGGCGGAATACGCCAGTCCTGCCGAAGCAAAACCGAGACACACCGAACCCCACAATAGTCAAAACTAGATGAAGGAAATTGACAGCGCACTACCGCCATGCCACTAAAGTATTACCCTACCAGCCAAGGAACCCAACTCTCACGAGCAGGAGCATACCCTGGAGAGAAAACTCGGTCCCTATCGAGAGCAGCACCCGCACGTACATGGCACACGGGAGCGGTTCGACCCTACCGACGACGACACCGACATCCCAACATGTACACGCACGGAGCTGAGCCTACACCCTAGCAAGCAACCCTCATCAGACCCGTCCAAACCCAGGCAGCCCAGAGGAGGAGAAGAGTCCCCGCCGCCGCTGACGCCCTGGGGCTTTGCCTGGTGACGCCCTCTGGCCGCGAAGGAGGGAAGTAGCAATAAGGGAGCTGGCGGTTGGGGAGCTAGGGTTCGCCCTGCCGTTCGCAGGAGTGGGCAGGGACGAAACGTTTCGGTGCCGCATGATCTTTGTTTGTAGCGAAGAGTTCTCCCGAGTACTTGACCAATTTAGTTTGGTTCATATATTGCATTCTGAGTGTGGTGCTTGATTATTTACAAAAAACAATATGGACATTCGATCTTGTTTAAGTGGATGTTATTGCAACATCGACACGACTCCATCGACTCTGCAAGTCACACGTTGACACTACTACATTGCGGCAGAAGGGTCATCTAGTTCTAGCTAAGAGATCATCATAAACACTCACAATTACGTCAATATGTTCCTCCTTCTCCTCCACCATCGAATTACATGTTGTCTCCACTGCTCTTGCTTGCTAACACAGGCTCGGGTGCCTTCTCCTTCTCTGCACGAGGGTGTCTAAGAAAAGCTGCACCCAAGGCAATGACAAAGGGTAATGTAAGAGTTCCAGCTGCCCTTACAATAGTATTCACATTTTTTAGAATCCGCAACCGACACCTGGAGGTTGGTCAGATAAGATTATAACAGCCATTGCCAGACATGAAACTAGGGCCAAATAATGGAGAGAAATACTTCAACATATGCTGCGTTTGTACCAGTTTCTGTCATATGGTCTTGGAGTGATTTGTATAGAAAGCTCCCGTGCTAGCCTTCTGTTCCACCGGTTAGTAATGGAGAAGTCCTTTTTCGCCCTAGATATCACATCATACAGCTCCTCTTTCTTCTGCTGGATGTCGAGCAGCACCTTCTTACGAACACTCTAGGTACATAATATAGATAATGATCATCATTAATGAAGAGCTTGGCGATACCAAGGATAAAATCAGTTAAAGCTCCGCACAGATTGCAACCCTGGGTACATAGAGATAATGATGGTCATCACTAAATAATACCCCCTCCTCCTTGCCAAAACGTGGTGCATATAAGAATGTTTAAAAATCAAACGTTATAAAGTTTGACCGACTATATAGGTAAAAATATCAACATCTACAATACCAAATCAATACCCTTAGATTCCTCACAATGTATATTTTCATATGGTATACATTTGGTACGGTAGATATAGATTATTTTCTCAAAACACTTGGTCAAAGTTAATTAATATCGTTTGACTTTTAAAAAATCTTATAAGCACTGCATTGTGGCAAGGAGGGAGTATAGAGATGTAGCCAATTGCCTAGATATGTTTGATTCCTGATAAATTAAGTTCCCTACTTGAAATAACCTTACCTCACTTTACACATATATATATTGTTAATACTAGCTATGGAAAATTCCAGAAGCGTGGGCCTATTACATAGATTGCTGACCAGAAAAACTATCTAGTGTAGGAAGCAAACGAGTATTGTGAAGGTCATCGTCCGCAGAGATCGACCATGGCAAATATGATGCCGCTCTTGTTTCTAACAGAAGGGAGGCCTAACTAACTCAACACACGCCGCTGCTGTTCGATAGCTATATATCATCGATCGTCCGCGCATATATTAGCAAAGACACCTGGCCAAAAATCATGCGAAAATAGAGGTAAAGATGCTAGCTAATTCTGGTTCAGATACCTCGTCTGTGTGCATGAGCCGGCGCCGTCGCTCCTCCACAGCCGCCGCCTGCTCTCGCTGGACCATCGAGCCACCGAGCCTCTTCGCCGCCCCGTGTCGAAGAAGCGCCGCCATTGTCGCCTGCCTGCAAATAATCACCGATGGTGGCCGCTCCGTGTGTACCTAGCTTGCGGAGCTGGGTGTTCGCCTTCGTCGTGTATCTCTCGGTTAGGGTTCCTCGTTCGCCTTCCGCGTCTGTCGACTCCAAACAAAACCAACACGAACAAGTGGGCCAGCCTTACATCTATTGGGCCTGCTCGTACGTGCATATGGGCATGCATGGATAAGCTGGGTTTCTTGCAATGCAGGCTAGGACTCCATCGGGTCTACTCCATCAAAAGATCAAACGCAGCCAATCGAGCTTCTCTTTCTCGGCAACGCGGGCACCCACCACACTAACCCTAACTCGATCAATCCGCCGCCCAACGCAAACCTCTCAATACGCGAGGCCGGCGACGATGGCGTCGTTTCTTTGGCCCGGGTGGCCAGGAGGCTCTGTGGCTCCATGATCCAGCGAACGCAGGCGGCGGTCGCGGAGGACCGACGCCGGCTCGGCACAAGGTTCATGCACACCAAGGAGGTATCTTAACCAAACATCAACATCCCTTACCCTGTTTTCTTCTAATTAATGGTTTCTCATGCTATTTGATTTGCTGTGCAAGCAATTATCTCACGAGATCCTGGATCTAGCAAGCGAAACCCCATCTCTTTGCCGTTCAAACAACAACAATATCCATGAATTGAAGATGAATTGTTTGTCTACTGGGTCTCTCTTCTCCTGGAAACAAGAGCATCAATACTTTTTTTTGTCTATTTAGCAAATAGAAACACATAAGATGTTTAACTTGTATCCGCTGTTTACATATCTTGAACCATGTCCTCGTATGCTTGCTGCAACTCCTAGTACGTACCAACCAATTATCTACTTCCAAATTAAGTAGCTAGCATCGTTAAGGAGGCAGCCTCATTTTCGTTGTTGACACTGTTCTTCTTATTACCAATCAGCACTTAACTAATAATTATATAAATTAATTGACCATGATCTACGTATACACAGCGTATAGCTGAGGGTAAGAGGAGAATCAAGGAAGCCAGTCCAAAACAAGATGGCTATGACTGGTACAATACCAAACATATATGCATATATAAATCGTTTCTCTATATTCCTTCTTCCTTTCCTGCTTGACTGGAGTTGATATAATCTCATTTGACCTTACGTACCTACAGGCGTCAGTTTCCGTACATGACCGCTCTGGCAACGCTCGGTAATGAAGTGATCAAGGGAGCTCTGCTTCTCGCAGTGGCCTCTGAAGTGGACTTATATTGGCTTTTTGGCATAGACCGTCCTGAAGAGAAGGAGAGAGCCTAGACCGATAAGAAGAAGAAGAATACATCTTTTCTGATGGAGGGCCAATCTTGATGGCTCTCAACTTGTTATCCATCACTATATTATCACTATTCTTGGAATGCTTATGATGCTTGCTAGAACCTTGTATCACTTATGGGCTGGATGTGTGAATCTTGTGTGACCTGGTATGTTATCACATAATGTATAATTGATGACTTGAATGCATGAAACCTGGGTTGTTTTGGTTGTTTAGGGCGTGATTGGTTGCCCCATCCCCTCCAAACAAGCTCCATGGATGCAAAAAAAATGTGTTTGGAGTACTGGACGCGGCCTGCGTTGTGTCTCGCATGCTACGAAAAGCAGTTCTAGGCCAGGCCCGGTAGGAACGCTCAGTTCGGCCGTTCACACTACTAGGAAACATGCTATTGCCGGCGCACCTTTTTGGCTTATCTCCGACGCACTAGCGCCCGCTGGTGGTAACAAGTTACCTGGTGCCCCAGCGGTATGTATTTTCAAAATTCAAAAAAGCCAGATCTAGATCTAGATCAGGAATGTAGGTCCGGTTGTCGGGATGTAGTCTGGTCATCGGGAACCGTGGCCTTGTGGAGAAAGTGGTCACCGGAGCACGGTGGTCGTAGCTGGAGCATGGAGGTGGTGGTCCTCGGAGCATGGAGAAGGTGGTCACCGGAGCATGGAGGAGATGGTCGCCGGTGCCGGAGCATGGAGGACGTGTCCGGTGCATGGTGGACGAGGTCGCCGGAGAGCATGCAGGAGATGGTCACTAGTGAGCATGGAGCATGGGCCGGAGGAAGTGGAGGGAAAGTGAAGGAGAAGAGAAGGTGGCCGGAGGAAAAAACAAGAGGAGGAGGAGGAGGAGGAGGAGGAGGAGGAGGAGGAGGAGGAGGAGGAGGAGGAGAAGGAGAAGTGAAAGATGAGAAGGGCAAATGAAATGGAGCGATGGTGAGCCAGGTAGTTTGGAATACAAGAAAAGTTTAGATCTAGGGCTCTTTGTAACCTAGTCGTACCCGGACAATATTCTCGAGACCTGGCTCCCAATATAAGGGCCAGGAGAGAGGCTGCCGAAAAACACACGCAATCATAGTAATCATAGCCACCGCAAGTCTAGGGCTAGGTCATCACAGAACTTAGCCTCCCGACGAGATCATAGCCGAAACCTTTGGCACCCCATTGTAACTCGATATTTTCATAATCAAGATCAGACAGGCAGGACGTAAGGGTTTTACCTCATCGAGGGCCCCGAACCTGGGTAAATCGCTCTCCCCGCTTGTTTGATAACCGATGTCTCGTGTCAGCCTACAGAATTCCATCTACCCTAAGCCCCAAACGGAGGGCATTGCCGGGGTACCCTCGACAGTCACCAGGAGGTAGGTGCTAGCGGTGCGAAAATAGAAACATAAACGGTGTGCGCGTGGGAGGCTGACGCAAGATGGCAGGAGAAACTGAAATCGCCGCTTGGATTTCACGGCAAAGCTAGTGTCACCTCCTCTATTTGGTCACCTCCCAGTAAAACCCCGCCATTTTTGCTCCCGACACCAGCGGCGACAGTTTCGCACATCTACCTCACCCTCTGATTGCCTCTACTCCGGCAGGGGAAGGCTGACTTTGTCCGTCTCGACAATTGGTCTTCTTCTTCTACGGCGGGATCCAGGGCAAGCTCTTCTTCTCTCCGACCCTGGCTACTCCCCCGCATGTGCAATGGCAGGGTAAAGCATCGCCCCCTCCCCTACTTTCTGCCCTGCCATTACTGAACAACATGCACGATAGATTTAGCAAACACTGATGTTACATCTAATAGAATAGGTCGATCGAAAGAGTCTGCTCCATCAAGTAGCAACACTCATAGCTGCGATTTAGGCATGGATCCTCCTCCTCCTTGACAAAAGAGCAGTTAGGCGATCTTCCTATCAGGTTATGACTTATGGTCCTATCCGAGATTATGAGAGGATTTCCGATCTGAACTACATCTACAATGGTAAATTTAGCAAAACACTGATGTTAGATCCAATAGAATAGATCGATCAAAAGAATCTTGTTCATCAAGCAGCACCACTCGTTGCTCCATTGGGGTCACTCACTAGGTTACTGAATATTCAATACCTATCAGGTCTAGTCCTCCTCCCTGGCCGATTGATAAGGCATGACTTCCTTTAACATCGATTGACTGGAGTAGCCGGGTCCCCGGAGGATCGAGCGATCTGGAGCTCACACCTAGCCTATGAGACGAGGGGCGACATGGGTGTAGTCCTCTAGGACATCTCCCCCTCCCCCCGGCACCTGGTGCGCCGCTAGACTCCCTCGATCCCGCCCTGACCCCGTTGGTTAAGGTTGGAGCCTGTCATGGCCTTGCATGGATTCAAAAAATAGGTTTGAGGATTAGAAAAAATGCTCAGTTGGTTGAGAAAAAAAACATGTGTTGAACAATATGTTCATGTGTTTCGAAAAATATTCATGGTTTTGGAAAATAATATGTCATGCATGTATTTGGAAAATATTGATGGTCTTTAAAATATTCACCTTTTGTTTTAAAAAAATTAAAAAAGATAAACTATTTTTTACAATAATAAGATTATTATGATTATATTTTTTCCAACACGTGTAAAGATAGCGGTGAGGCCAAATGACCGCAAGGCGAAACGTACCTATTAATATTCCGGCATCTTTTGTCATGGATAGCTTTTGTTTTTTTGAGGGAAACATCAGGACTTTTTTTTTGCGAAAATTCCACCGATCTATTAATAATCATCAACAGTAGTACAAAGATGCCTAAAAGTAATAAAAATTACAAAAAGGTCATTGGACCACCTAGCGAGGCTTTGCGGTGTGATGTTGGTTGCGTCAAGGGCTCGAGTTCAGGATGCAAGGGCGGTGGCTTCGGAAGGTGGATGACTCTATGGCGAGCGACGTGGCGGCGGCGGTGGTATCTTTATTCGGTCATGTGGATGGCGAGGAGCGGACAATAGATACCGTGGAGTTGGCAGTGTTTTGGTGTTGGCAGCTCACAGATTGTGTGTCGGAAGCCTTACTCGGGGATTGCAGGCGGCCTGTGGGCGGTGCAAAGGTTTCTCGGTGGAAGCTCAGCCCTTCGACGCCAACGGCGGTGAGGCCTGCGGGTGTCGCAACCCTCTTGGGGGCGCCGTTACGGGTACCTTCTCCGCAGTAGAGCTTTGGGTAAAACCTTGACTTTAGGTCTCGATGACGACGGTGTGACGCATCGTTACCCTCTTGGGGGCGTCGTCGTGGAGCTCTAGGTCCTCATGGTCTCATTTCGGTGTCCTTGGTGGCAGGTTTTGATTTTTCCGTGTTTTCTTTTGTTTATCTATATCTTCTTTGTAAGGGGGTCTCCCACCATTTGTACACGTGCGGTCGTTGTGGCTTTGTTTATAAAGCGGTGCGAAAGCCTGTTTGGAGGAGGCGGCGTCCTCGGTCGCCCGCGATGCAGGACGGGGCCGACCTGAGGGCGAAGTCGCTTCCCGGCTCTGCAGGACAGTCTGACCTAGTGTCGACGGTGGTCGACTGCGATGTAGGACGGTGGCAGTGTCGCTCGATGCGGCGGCGACATTTCTGGTAGCTATCCAATTGTTTAGGCTGGGTTGGATACTCCTATTTTTTTTATTGTCTAGGTTTTGCTAGGCTGTCGGGCCTAATCTACATCGTTTAATCCTCACCGTTATCTTAAATCAAACCCCTCTCTCTCTCTCATGAGGAGTGGTAAAAGGTAATGTAGACATACCTTTTCTTTTGGGGAAAGAAAGGAAAAGAATCATACACGGTGGAGCCGGGCGTTCTCGTTCAGAGGCAGAAGATCACGAGCGAGGAACCCTAACGGTAAGGAGGAAGATCGCCTACATCACGCAAGGGCAAGGCACGCACGAAAATCTACCGGAATTCTCGCCTTTCCCGTGACCGGCGACCGTGAGAGGGGAGGCGGCGGATGGCGGCGCTTATTCGGCACGGGGCGCCGGCGAGGAGGCTCGGTGGCTCCATGGTCCAGCGAGCGCAAGCGGCGGTTGCGGAAGAGCGATGCCGGCTTGGGCCAAGGCTCATTCACACCAAGCCCAGGGAGGTATCTTGACCAGAATTGACATCTCTTGCCTCGGATGATTTGTGGCTAGTTATTTTGCTGTGCAAATACCTCACGCGCGTGATCAAGGATCTAGCAGAGGCAAGGCGATGATCTAGTGATCACTATCTATGTGTATCCAGCAGTCGATTAATGATACGTATGACATAGTGATCACTATCTATGTGTGTCCAGCAAGCTGAGGAGGAAATCACGCGCAAGATCCAGCAGAAGAAAGAGGAGCTCTACGACGCGATATCCAAGGCGCAGCGGAGCTTTTTGACTTCGAGGCCTAGTAACAAGTGGCTGCTCGAGCATCTTGCTGTACAGGTGAACCCAAGACCGGAGGATCCGAAGTGGTATGATATCAAACATTTGCAGTTATCCATTCCTTGTTTCTTCCTGTGTCGCACAAGTTTGTATGATCTCATTTGAGCTACCTGCAGGCGCCGTCTGTGTTTTTCAAGAAGGGCTAAAGCTGTGCTGGATACAGTGGCGTCTGTTGCAGCAACCGGCGTGGTTGCTTATCTTGCGGCCAAGGGTGTGATTTATTTCATCAAAAGTCAAATATCCAAATTAAAGACAGGGATGTAGTTCGGGCCACGATAAGGGAAGAAATGCGTGAAGCAAGAGAATCCAAGACAAGATCTGGCCTGAAGGAGCACTAGTCTTCACGGAAGAAGAATCAATTATAATATATAGTATGGGAATGTTTGTGATACACGTAACTTATGTTTTAGGTAATTGTCAATGTGTTAGCCTTCATTTGATTTGCGGTTTGAGAAGTAGGGAGATCGATCATCGAACCTTTGTTCCAGGAAAATTTGTACTATGGCAGCGAGCAATAATCTTTTTGTTTTATGTGGCCAAATGTGTGGATTGATTAGTTAAATTGTATTGTACTACTAGCGCTACTACTAAGATGATAGCGATTTGCTCTTGCTCCTGGAAAGCTCAACGAAATCATTATGATGCCACGAAGGACATATATTCCATCCCTGTGGATGGGAGGCATAATTATATATAACTAAGCCTCTGTGCCCTTTAATTAGGAGCAAGAAACAGAGGCATGAATGTTTTGGATTAAGTACATCACCACTCCATCATCACAACTCATTGCTGAAATAAACATAGGGATAAACATATTGACTAACCCCTTTTCAATAGTTCGGATTCTTCATTGAGTTGGTTAATGCATCAATTCTGTATGGTATCATAGCTAAGACAACTCAAGTTTGAAATAAATAAAGATCGTATGTAGAGTCTGGGGCTCCCCCATTTTGAAAAAAAAGAGGACTCAAGTTTCTTTCTTTTAATTAAAGGCAAGAAGCCCTGCTTCAAATCAATAAAGCCGTATGGCCGAGAAATTCTGTAACAGCTTACAACACAACACCAACCCAAGCACAAAGAGATAGACTAGAAACCCAGCTTGAGCCAGCGATGTCCTCCTCGCATGAATGCCAAGACAATAGCAGAAGCAACACCGGGTAAGCAGTGATATTGAGGGTAGCACACAAGGATCCCCCACATGTGTCAATGAATAAAACACCATCCTCCTCCATCGCTGAAGAAAGTCCCAACCCTCTCACCCTGGATTGTAGGGCATCGTACCGTCAGCGGATGGAGATATTCACCCTAGAACGAGGAAACCAGCTAGGCAGACCACGCAGACCACTTCGTTGTTGCAGACATACCGGTGCCACAAACAGCTTCAACGAGGACACTCAGGAGAAGGGAAAACTTGGGAGCATCCGTAAAACTCGAAAACACAGTGAAGCCAAACAAAGCCGCCTGGACGCCAACAGATTCACACCGACCTTGGCCCTGCTCGCCGCTACACCTCCAGTCCCAAGACGGCGTCTCCAAGGAGGGAGCGACGCCCATGGCACTGCTGCCATCCAATCCAAGCGGATTTTGGGCTTTCACCCGGGTCGCGAGCAGGGGGTGAAGGGATGGCGCCTCAGCAGGTAATGGCGCCCAAAAGGCATCGCCACCACTGTGATCAAAGACCGAGGATTTCTCCCGGCCCCACCCACTCCCCAGGCATAGAAACCGACATCCAAGAACAACGGGGAGGGAGAGACCAACGGGAGGGTGAAGATCTGATGACCTTCAAGATCCAACGCAAGTAGACGAAGTCATGCACCCTTGAACCGCCCCTATCGTCACCCTGTCGACCGCACAGACCAGGGCTCCGGTCAGTAGCATCCACGAACGCCACCAGCCGCGCGGATAGTTGCATCACCCTCTGAGGAGGCCGCCTCAAATCCGGAGCTCCCACCGTGGAAGCCACCGGACAGATCTACCTCACCAAAGGCTCAACCAGGAGCCAGCCATCTGAGAGAGAGGGGCCTGTCGAGCAGCCACCACGGTCACGGTGCGGAGATCCTCCACCTACCTACCACGGTGGGGTGGGGGGTACGTAAGGGCTCAGATCCCCACCGCCCACTTCACCGGTGTCGTGGGCTTATCCCGGCGGCGTCTCTAGGGCGACGAGGAGGAGGGGAGGGGAAGGGGTGGTGGTGGCGTGGCTATGGTTATGCCCCCTCGGTCGCCTATAGGGGGCGACGCGAGGAGAGCAAAGCGAGAGGGTCTTTGGTTCGGTCTTCAATTCTCAAAACCCTACTCACGCGGTACTAATATAAAAATCAAGGAGAAAAATAGCGCGCTATAACAAAATAGCGTTGGCCGAAAAATACGCTATTAGCGTGCTATAGCGCGCTAATAGCGCGCTATAGCATGCTATAGCGTCGAAATGATGTAGTGTGGCATGTCCAGAAATGCTATAGCGTGCTATTAGCGCCGAAATAGCTCGCTATTTTTTTCCATAATAAAAATCTGCGGCCTCCATCGAACCAAACTCTAAAGGGAGTGTTGAAATAAATATGCTACCCAGACCCTTTTCATCAATTCAGATTTTTGATTTAGTTGGTTAGTGCATCAATTCTATACTCAGTGTGCTAGTGGTACATAGGAACTGTGTCCATGAGGTTGTATGTATAGATGAATCTAGAGTTACATCCTAAACGGTGAACCACGCCCGAGCGCATAAGTAAATTCATATATGTACAACCAGCAAGTAAACGGTTTCTCAGCTTTGCACAAGTTGCCTTTGTTGAATGATCTCTCATACTTGCTAGTACAATGTCTTATGGTACCCATAGCTTTGGTTCTGCGCTAATCCATCCCCCCTTCTCTCGCGACCCGCGCCGCCCCCCCGCGGCGGCCGGGCCGCGCCCCTTCCCCGGCGCTCCTCCCTCCCTCCTCGCGCTCCCCCTTGCCGCCGCCGTCGGCGGGAGCCGCCGGGCCTTGCCTGGGCGGTGCCGGCGGTGGCGGGGACGTCTCTACCCGTCGCGGCGCTGGGGGCGCGGGGCTTCTGGCCGGCGGCGGTGCTCCTCGGCGACGGCGGTCCGGCGCGGCGGGGTGGTACCTGTGCGTCGGGTGGGTGGAGGAGAGGCGGCGCGACCGTTGGTGGCGGAGCTTCGCGGGCGGCGACCATGGCAGGGCCTGCTCGGCCCAGATCTGGGCCCAGTTTGGGGCCCAGAGGGGCTGGGCGGGCTGCTCATGGCGCCCCGGTGATGCTCCCTGGAGGTGGAGGAGGTGCGACGGCGGTGGCTGGGTGGCGGCGGTACTCCGGCCGGCCTGCTGCAGCGTGGTAGCGAGGTCTTTGCGGGCCTGTTTGGGCCCGGCCGGGCGGGTTTGACCTCGCTGCCATGTCCGGTCGGCTACCGCGAAGGCGGTGGAGGTAGTTCCCTCCCGCTCGGCTGAGGTGCTGCTACCCCCGACCCGGCTGTTTCTCATCTCTACGTCTAGGCCCTTCTCCGGCGACCACTGCGAGACAACAAGGATGGCTTCAAGGTCGCGGTGGCGTGTGCTGGTGGGCGGCAAGTCGGGTGGAGCACGTCGAATCGTCCGGGTTTGTGGGTTGGGGGACGGGAGAAATCTTGTCGGCAGGCCCGACACTGACGCGGTGACGCCTGCGGGTGTCGCCTTGCCTTCCTGAAGGGCGTCGGTAGTCCCTCCTCCCCACTCCCTTCCGCGTATCGGGGGAAACCCTAGGACCAGTCCGGGCAGCAGTGGCGTCGTCGTCACTTTCCTTGTTGAAGGTGTTGCTTGATACGCGGCGCTTCGGCGTGCTAGGAGTGTGGTAGCATTCTCTGGAGGGCGCAGCGGCTGCGAGTCATTCTTGTTCTTGTCAAGCTGCCGGTGTCGGCTTTGTTTTCTCTTTATTTTCTCTTGTGTTTCCTTTTGGGCTTGGTGTTGTGCTGCGGCCCCAGCGCGTTCGTTGTATCGGGTCGTTTGGTATATTAATATAGCGGGGCGAAAGCCTAGTTCGAAGAAGTACAATGTCTTATTCTCCTCCTACGTCAGGTTTCTTATGATCTGAATGTTGGCAAGAAAGTCGGACATGGATGGATGAGAACCAGAACACACAAGATTATATTTGAATCGAATAGAAATCAGCAAGGTGAGATGCGGACCTCATCCATGATTGTGTCAACGGAGAATTTGCGGGGCTTGATGAATGGTTGGTTGTATATATGTATGCAGAAACCAGCATGACAATCTGGGAAAATACACAAGAACAATTGTTTCCTTTTTGCTAAACTGCATAGGCTAGGTATATATATTGATTAAAGTCGTTTTTACCAAGCAACAGTAATGGCATTGTCTACATGCCAG
The DNA here is from genome assembly GCF_022539505.1 of Lolium rigidum. Taxonomy (NCBI): domain Eukaryota; kingdom Viridiplantae; phylum Streptophyta; class Magnoliopsida; order Poales; family Poaceae; genus Lolium; species Lolium rigidum. Next base: position 205,237,386 of record NC_061511.1, on the reverse strand, counting down.
AAGATCATCAGCATCAGCATGCGTTCCTGTGCCAGAGCTTTCAATTAAAAAGTAAATATGTGCTGGTGTATACACATGCAAAACTGTGCTGAAATACTCTTGTGAACCTGCATTATTGACCCAAGCTCCAAGCCAAAACTTTCAGCAAAAAAGAGTAAATTGTTACAAATAGTCTATAAACCATATGGCTTCCTCCTCCCTCACTGTCTATTTATCTGTTCTGTTTGGACTGAAGATGGATGAAGCACCATATGAATTCATCGCCATCTGAAGAGGAAGCGTCAGCTTCTCCATCAAACAAGATGTTTTTGTTCCTTCTTGCGTCAAGACTAGTTCTCCATCAAGTGAGGTCTTGTCTCCACTTCTCTTGCTTCATGTTCTTGTTGTATCATCATGGCCTGAGCTCTTCGCGTCGCTATAACGTTTGTGAGGTATATAGAATTGAAGGGCCGTGAGTAATAATACATACAACCTTGCTAGCTTGAACCAGGCAATATGCCGTCTCGTGACCTGTAGTTCGTGCCTGTAGGTAGGGAAAGTCAGACTATATATATATATACATATACATATCAACTGATGTGACATGAATTACAGGAAGAAGAAATAGACAAGGGTTTTTATTTGATATCATACCATCGACGGTCATATCTTGGGTTGACATCTTCAGAAAGACGCTCGAGTAGCAAAGAGTTGTCCCAGGTACTAGTCCTAGCAGTATTCTCCTCCTCCCGGATCAAATCGTAGAGTTCTTCCTTCTTCTGCTGGACCTCACGCATAATTTCGTGATGGGTTTGCTGGATACACACGCGCGTAGACAATGACCATGGATTAATCGAGTGCTGATAACAAGAAGAATACCACGGACTGAGGTTTGGATACGGATGGCGCGCATGGTGCGAATGAGTTTGCCAGTATTATGCGAGTTACTCCAGAAGATTATGATTCTGGTTAAGATACAGATACCTCCTCGGTGTGCATGAGCCTTGGGCCGAGCTGGCGTCGCTCATCCGCAATAGTCGCCCGCGCTCGCTGGACCACGGAACCACCGAGCCTCCTCGCCGCCCCATGTCGAAGAAGCGCCGCCGCCATCGATCGTCCGTCGCTGCCTAAAAATTGTCAGGGATTAGGGAGCCTCCTCTTGCAGCAGTCGACCGCTGGGCACTGGGGCCTCAGGATCATATGCACGATATGTAACTGGACCCGTGCTCGCAGAAAATGGATGGGCCGGCCTGCTCGCTAGAGAGCCCAAGAAACCGACCCCGCCACCGCCAGGATCATCTAGGGGTCCGTCTCGTGGCTTGCAGTCTTGAGGAACAAGGCAGGCGAGCGAGGAACCCAAACCCAAATTACGCACAAAAATCTACCGGATTTCGAAGCGACGATGGCGGCGCTTCTTCGACAAGGGCTGAGAAGGATCGGTGGCTCCGTGCTCCAGCGAACCCAGGCGGCGCTCTCATCACCGGCGGTTGCCGAGGAGCGGCGCCGGCTCCTCCCAAGGCGCATGCTCCATACCCACAAGGTGATCTTCACCAAAAAAATACTATCTCGCGCGCACGATTTCCTGCTGCGCTTGTTTTCCCGTGTAAACATCCTAAATTAAGTTCCTTGCTGCCCAAACAGCAGCACCCATGCATGAAGGCGGCTTCTTCAGAAACAGGAGCAGGAATCACCAATAAATTGACACTTTTCCAGCGTGCCTGTTGGAGGCGCGACGGGGATCTTGCCGAGCAGCTCAGGCGCCTAAAGCCATGTCAGACTTGCTGGTACGTACGCTACCAAACATACGCGCGCGCGCAAATATAGGTTATTGATGTTCTTCCTGTTGTTTGCCATGAGTTGATATAATCTCACCTTTGACCTACCCTACATGCAGGGGGTTGATAAAGTCGTTTCCGGCGGTAACAATCCTTAGGCTTGTGGCAGGCACAATTTTGCTTGTTGTGTTCGCTGCTGATGCAGCGGCAAAAATCTGTATCATTGCGCTACTGATAACTGTGAATGTTATGTTAGTTTCCCTAGCGATAGCCGAGAGGCGAAAGAAGGCTGAGAATAAGCGGCGGGCTCAGAAGATGCGAGAGCAATGAACAAGACATGGTTTTTTAATTATGTCTGGGAAGTGCGAATTGTTATCCCGCACTATATATTATTACCATGCATTCTACGGATTTTTATTATATGCTAGCTAGAACCTCTATAAGTTGGTGTGATCATGTGTGACATGGTATGTTACAATGTTTTGAGTAATTGATGAGTTCAATGGGTTAGTTTGGGTTCATACCATTGGACAGTTTGCTCTGCTCGATATCTTTTTAAATAATGGTGATGTGGTTCCAGTAGAAATTAGACAAGAGAATGGTGACTTGATCGATGTTCACGTACATTTACCCTGCTTTACGCAGGGTCATTTAACGCATAAAAAATTGCGTGACATGGTATAGACGATCATTCAGCAAGGCGATTTCCTATGAATGTCTGAAACCTAGGCGTTGATGATCCCTGTAACCAAATAGTAGTGGAGACAGTCTGTCTCTTCTGCTAGGTTTTGATCCACTAGGTGATGATCGCTCAGAGATCATTGCACAGTACTTCAATCGCTTAATACAAGAAGAAATATCGTATAGGTAGTCTCCAGGCCGGAGAAGCAAAGCAAAATATCTTAGCTCATGAGGTTGCAACGTATGCTAATCGGGAGTTATGTGATGGGGTTTTTCCAAGGTCAAGGTCCTTCATCTGTGTCGGAATTGGCTATGAGCGATTGTAAGAATGGTCTGTCCACCTATTTAATACACAACCCTTTTCAATAAAAGACCCAAGGATTTTACCTTTCTGATATCAGGGTTGAAGTGAACAAATCTAGGTAATAGGCCAGGGTTCATGATCTCTAGGCTAATGCTCTTAGAATTTATCCCCGCGTTGAAACGCTAGAGATCAACACTTGGATGTACTCTATCCATGGTGACTAGTGTGATGATACTGGCGCACCAGCCCCGCCACTTGTAGCAATTACCAGTGACACACCACATAGTGCCACCACAGTGGCGCACCACTAGTATATTTTTGAAAATTGGCACTACTTTTGCGACTTTTTTTTGCGCTTTTTGAATAATTTTCGTTCTTGCTCTGCATCTTGGTGGAAGCGCTGGAGGTTGAGACAAAGGTCTTTCCTTCGGGGTAGGGCAGCGGTAGAGTCGGGACAGGGCGGCGCCAAGGACAAGGCGAGGTAGCATGGAGGCAGGGCTGCCGGTAGGGGCGCGAAGGCGAGGGCGAGGTGGGTGCTCGGGTCGGTGAAGACGTCGGGTCAAGAGGAAGGGGAGGATGAGGTAGGGAGCGGGAGGAGGAGGAGGCATGGATGAAGTGGAGAAGGAGGCATGGAGGATGAGGAGGAGGAGGCAAGTAGACATGGAGGTGGGAGAGGAGGAGGCACGGGTGGATAATAGTGTGTGGATGAGGATATGGTGAAATTAGCGGGGCAGGTCGATGGTTCAAAATTTTGAAACAACCCGTGGCGCATCGGCGCCATAGGTAAGTTTTTCCCCTTTTGATATGTTTTGCAGCAAATGTGAAGTCTCGGAAAACTATGATTTACTTATTAATTTTGAGGGATCTAAACAATATCGGTAATGGCATTAGGCCATTAAAATCGGACGTAACTTTTTCTATAGATGCTTTCTCATATAAAAGCTTTTTCATCCGACATCATATGCAAAATCGAGAGCCGTTTTACTAAAACATGGCACCATTTTGCAAAATATGTAGAAAATCATCTTTGTTAGTTTCCCTAAGAACTAGATGACGTAACATAACTATATCTCAAAGAATTTTAGAATTTGAAATGTTTACCATTTTCTTCTATTTTTTAAACTGAAGATGTTCCAACGGGGCTGCTGATTCGGTCCCACTTATCAGTGGGGTACCACTTATTTTTTAACATTTTGTGAGATACCTATAGTACACAAGGATGTGCCACCGGTAAGTCCGGCACCCCTGCGAATCTGGTCTAGACATACCAGTGACACACTATTTGAATTTCAAGACATAGCGCACAGGATTATTGTGGTACATCACTGGTACATAGTAGTGGCACACCACTATTATAGTGCCACATGTAGAAATCCTACGTATAGTTGTTTTCCATGTAGCAAACATAACTACATCTCAAAGAATTTTAAAATTTAACATTTATATCATTTTTTATTTTTTTAAACTAAAAAGGCGATCAGGGGTGTGTGTGATGATTTGGTCCCTCCTTACCAGTGTCACACCACTTTTTTTTAACATGTATGTGAGATACCTATAGCGCATCAGGAGGTGCCACTGGTAAGTGGGGCACCCGTGCCAACCTTGGTCCAGGCATACCAGTGGCAGTGGCGGAGCCACACTTGAGTTGTGTAGTCAAATGACTACACAGTTTTTCGACAATGCAAGCTGAAGTGTGCAAGAATTTATTAAAAAATTATACATATACATGTATTTAACTATACAACATTAAACTGACAACACAAGGTTGTTGTCCTGGCGCCGCCACTGACCAGTGGCACACTGTTTAAAGTGGTGGACCACTGCCAAATTCATGCCATTGCCTCATAGGTTCCATTGCCTCACAGGTTAGGGGGTGCGTCACTGATACATAGTAGTGGCGCATCATTATTATAGTACACAACTAGTAGCAAACACACTGTTATATTGTGATCCAAATTCCAAGAAGAGGCTAACTTCTGACGAGCGGAGTGAGGCCCGTCGCCGGTAGGTTTGGGCCGAGCGAAGCGAGTCTGAAGTTAGCCCACACCGAGGCCCAGCAGGTGCACCTGGGGGGTGCGGGGGGCGAAGCCCCCCGCGGTACGGATCGTTGCCACCGTCTATATATTTTTCCCTGTAAGCCGCCGCTAGGATTTGGTCGCATCATTGTACACCCACGGCGTTTGTAAACACCACCGAAATAGTGAAGTTTTGCTGGCTGGCGCCCGTGGTTTTTCCCTTGTGTGTTGCAAGGGTTTTCCACTTTAAAATCTCGTGTCCCCTGCAGTGCTTTACTTTTCGTTCTTCGTTTATGGTACATCTCGATTATAACACACACGAATAGTTGTTTTCCTAGTAGTGAGTACCTTATTTTATTCTCTTGAACCCTGATTCCACAAAGGTAAAAAAATTAGGATATTTTATCTTCTTCTTATCTCATATCCACCATGTGCAGGTTTTCACACCAGCTCGAGTGGTTAGGTGAGTAAAGACTCCACATAGAAATCGAACCGAAAGGGTCTAAAGTTCATGGTAAGTGAGCTTGATAAGCTCTGTGATCTGTCAAGTTGGCTTAGATGAAAAAGAGCATAAGACTATATTATCCGTGAATTCTACCAAGCTACATTACTGAGACAAGACTGGAGTCACCATTTAAGATGACACCGAACAACCTGAATCCATCTCCATCAAGCATCGAGCTAGTCCAGATAGATGTGTGAAACTAAACAACCAAAACAACCCAAGTTTCATGCATGCACTCAACTCATAAATGAGACATGATGTGATAACATACCATGCCACACAAGATCACACATACAGCTGATCAGCGATACTAGGTTCTAGCAAGCATATCCTAACCCAAAATAGTGATAAGATAGTGACGGATAACAACTTGTCTTCCTAATATAGTGATGCATATCACAAACATAGCATAATCTTCTTTATCTCGGTCTAGGCTCTCTTCTTCTCTTCAGGACGTTCTATGCCAAAAAGCCAATAGAAGTCTATTTCAGAGGCCACTGCAAAAAACAGACCTCCCTTGATCACATTTTTACCGAGCGTTCCCAGTGCGCTAGAGTACGGAAACTCGCGCCTGCAGGTATTAGGTCAAATGAGATTATACCAACACCTGTCAAACAGGAAAGGAAGATGGAATAGAGAAATGATTTATGTATGCATAAGTTTGGTATCATACCAGTCATAGCAATCTCGTTTTGGACTGGCTTCCTTGATTCTCCTCTTACCCTCAGGTATACGCTGGATACACGTAGATCATGGTCATTAATTTATATAATTATTAGTCAAGTGCTGATTGGTAATAAGAAGAACAGTTTCAACATAGAGAATATCAGCTACGTAGAGAAACAGAATCATACATACACAGAAGCAGCCAATGACCTATATATGATTGTGTTGCTAACTAAGGCCGGGCCGTGTTCAACGGATTACTGGAAGTAGCTTCGCTCAAACATAGAGAATATCAGCTACGTAGAGAAACAGAATCATACATACACAGAAGCAGCCAATGACCTATATATGATTGTGTTGCTAACTAAGGCCGGGCCGTGTTCAACGGATTACTGGAAGTAGCTTCGCTCAATTTACACAGGAAAGATTTCAGAAGTGTTTCACTAGTGTGTGCCTAGGAAATAAGTTATTAACTAGTACTAGGAATTGCAGCAAGCAGAAGAGGAAATGCATGCATGCATGGCTCAAGATAACAGAAGTGCGGATACGAATTAAGCATCTTATAACATGTGTTTCTGTTTGCAAACTGAAAGAACGATGGGTAATAAGAGTCATCATCGTAACTCCTAAGAGATGCTAATGATCAGGCAGGCTGCCTCCTTAATGATGCTACTTTTGGTGGGTAGCTGGGGATATATATGGTGCAAGAATCAAGATACCAAAACATGAGCGATAAATTAAACAGCTTACGCGCGTGTTTCTATTTTTCTAAAAAGGAAAACAAAAAAGTGATCTTGCTAGCTCTTGTTTCCAAGAGAATTGAAGAGAGGCCCAGATTAAACAAATAATTCGTCTTCACATCACATGGACATGGTTGTTTTAGTTTGGATGGCGAAGGAGTTGGCTTCTCGCTTGCTATATCCTTGATCTCGTGAGATGGTTGCTCGCACAGCAAATAAATAGCAGGAGGAAGTCATGCGAAGAAACTGAGGTATCGTAGGGGATGCTAAATTTTTTTTGGTTAGGAACTTAAGATACCTCATTGGTGTGCATGAAGCTTGTGCCGAGCCGGCGGCGGTCCTCCGGAACCGCCCACCGCGCTCGCTGGAGCAAGGAGCCACCGAGCCTCCTGGCCGCCCCGTGTCCAAGACGCGCTGCCATCGTTGCCGGCATGCAAAACGTCGATGGATGGAGGGCGGATCGATCGGGTTAGGGTTATGTACGTTGCCGGCCTCTATCGACGAACGCCCCGTGGCCGTATTTGTATTTGGTGAGTGGGCACGCGACGTACGTATACGTACCTGGTCGGGAGTCTCCCTATTTGATGCTAAGAGCGTCGATTCACGAGTTGACGCGTTGTTTCTTAGCTAGTAAGTACTCCCTCCGCATGCGGGATTGTAAATAAGGGCATCTCCGTCGGGGCGACGTAAACAGACGTTGAGCGACTGTTTGCCTCCGCCGAGCTATAGTCTGGTACCACCTCTAGCGATGCGACGCAAAGTGACCGGGCCATCCGCGGCGACGGAAACCTAGCCCAAATATGCGCCTTGGATGCGTCTCTGCGGACACTGCGCGGACGCGCAAAGTGTCCGCTCGTGTCTGGCGGACGTTTCGTCGGGCCCGTCTAGAAGCAACCCTGCGTCTTCTCAGGCGCGCCAGCGACTGGCGCCGAGGCGTCGCTTCGGCAGTTTGCGCCACGTTAATGGCGATGCCTCGCCTGCCCCTCGCCTGCCGAGCGACCGCCGCCCACCTTCGCCAACGCAGTAATGGCGATGCCACGCGTCCCGCTGCCGTCTCCTGCCTCCGGCCTATATAAAGAGGGAGCGCGTTCTTCTTCCTCATCCACTCCTCCAAACAAACCCTAGCCGCCACAAGCTCCACCGTAGCGCCACCTAGCTCTTCCTGCGACGCAGCCAGGCCCGCGAGGAAGTCCATGGCGGGTCCTGGTGGCCTGCGAGGCGGTCGAGGCCGCGGGCCTGGGCGCCCCCATGGCCGGGGCTGGGGTTGGGGCCGTCGTGGTGGAGCAGCTACGGCCCCACGGTCGCCATCGCCTGCGCCCTCCTCGTCTTCACATGAGGACCGCTGCTTCGAGTTCCTCCTCCGCATCGACGATGACCCACTCGGCATGAAGCGGCTCCCGGACAAGTTCGCCGTGTTCGTCGATGGCGTCGAGCCGGCGCACTTGCAGCTACGGGAGGCCAGCTGCAACTTCTGCCGGTGGACTGTCGAGGTATTGTTCGACGGGCAGGGCAAGATGTACCTGCATACGGGGTGGGACAAGTTCGCCCGCGACCTCGCGCTCGAGCCCGGCTGCCAGCTCACCTTCCTCTATGAGGGGGACGGCGAGATGATCGTCAAGGTGTTCGATGACACAGCTTGCCGCAGACACTACCATACCGGCGAATCCGGCTAGGACACCGAATAGTTAGAACTTAGAGTGTTCTTTCCTTGCAGCGAATATGGCTACGAGCTAGCTGAACCCAGTAGTGAAGGTTTCTGGTTGTTCTTCCTCGAAAGAACCAACATGGATACCATCACCAGCTGGATTTTCCAGATTGGGTGACTGGGAGTGCCTGAGAGTGTTCTTTCTTGGCAGCGAACATACGGAATTAACACAACTGGTTTTCTTTTTGTATAATGTTTTTATTTTGTGTCAACCATGGTTCAAACTATGTATTAGTTTGTGTAAACCATGTTCCCAAGTATTAGTTTGTGTAAAACCATGTTTCAATATGTAATGATTGGAACTATATTTAAATGGAGAAGAGGGAAAGAACAAGTACAAAAAAAATGCGTCGCCCCGTTGGAGCCACCCCCAGATGCAAATGGACGCGCGGACAAAATCGGTCATTTTAAGGTCAACGGGGCGACGCAAACGGACGCTCGCGGACAATAAAATACGTCGCCCATTGGAGATTCCCTAGTGAAAAATACTTCGTTTATGTCGGAGGATCGATCGCGCGTTGCCAGCCTCCGGGTTACGCGACGTCAATTGCATCCTGACCACGGCGCCCAAGCAACCGCATCGCCGCTGGCTCCTCTACCGATTCCCCCACGTCTCGGCTTGCCCCTCCACTGGCGAGCCGCCATGACTGCTCGCATCGTTTTATCCGTATTCCCACGCGCTCGCTGCCATGACTGCTCCCAAATCAAATGCCCCACCACTGGTTCTTAGGACGGCGAGAGGAGGAGGAGGAGCCGCAACGCCACACGACCGGTGAGGACGCGTCCTGGGCAGCTCGCCGGAGGAGGCGGGGCCGGTGTTTTTGGGGGCTCCGAGCGAGGTGGTGGTATATAGTGGCTGCGGTGACAGTTCTGGTGTAGGGCGGAGATGGAGACTGCGGCGGAGCCCCGAGTGGATTTGGAGGCCGCAGTAAAGCGCGAAGCCCTAGTTGCCCCGACGCTTTCCGTCGCCAGAGATGCAGGCAGTGGCAGGAGGACGTAACCCAGCCCCATCGGTGGCCCGCTATCGCCGGAGATGGAGGCCACGGGTGCTGCGAGTAAAGAGCAGCTGCCACGCGAAACAGAGGGTGCTACTAGCCAGCGCCTACGGTGCTAGTCACCGGCAACAACGGTGCTTCCAACGACGTCGGGAGGTGCTTCCAATGGAGTTAGGCAGAGCTGTGACGGTCAATCTGCGAATTGCTATGCTGCTTGGCACACCGTCGTTGGCTGACTGCTACAAGCGGCAGGTTCGCGAGCTGCGAACGTCGGCCACCATTGCTACATTAGTTGCTCGACCCTGCTACAACCATGGCTGGAGCTTTGACCTCCGACTGTGGATGCTGCTACTCACATCGGTGGATGCTGCGACCAGTGGTGCTCCAAACCGGCGCGATCGACGACGGCGGTGCATCAAGGTGGATGCTGCAACCAACAGCGGTGGTGCTGCAAGACGGATGCCGCGACACGTTCCGCTGGCGATGCTACAAGGATGCGCGACCTACAATAGCAGTGTTGCAAGGTGGCGCGACTGGCGGCAGCGCTGCGGCAAGGCGGATGCTGCGACAGGTGGCGGCGGCGGTGCTACAAGGCTGCGCGACCTGCAATGGCGGTGTTGCAAGGTGGCGCGACCGGCGGCAGCGCTGCTCCAAGGCGAATGCTACGACAGGCGGCGATGGTGCTACTAGGCTTCAAGGCGGCGCGCCCGGTGGCAACGGTGGTGCTGCAAGGCAGTGCGACCGGCGGCGGTGCTGCCATAGGCCGGCGACGATGCTACTATTGGGTGGAGACAGTGCCGCTATGGTTAGCAGGGATGGTGTTAACACCGGTTAGTGGCAGAGCTGCAAAAAAATGACGGTGCTACCAACCATAGTTGGAATGCTGTCGGTGGTGCGCCGGCGAGGAGTTTCACAATGCTTCAATTGTATTTTTTTTTATACAAATGTTATGTGGTTCTGCTACTTTCGAGGGTCTATCTCCGATGAGTTTTCTTTTTCACTTCTAGGCGGACCTTTTTTTGCTCCAATGAAGCAAAAGCGGGAGTGTTTTTTTTTACGAAGCATAGTCTAAACAATTTTCTGGCAACTCTCCTTCTATTTTTAGTCGAAGCTTTTTTGCTTCAGTGAAGTAAAAGCGGGAGATTTTTTGCTGCGACGAAGCAAAATCTGGATTTTACGTGAAAATGGATACGTGTCACGCATGCAAGCAGGGGCTGGAAAACTCTGAGCCTCCGAAGAATTTCTAGCACTATCCATTATAAATCCTCCACGCATCTCTGGGTCGTAAATTTAACTAATCTAATAAACGACACGTATTACAAAACATATATTATTAGAAAACTTAAATATTCTACTTTATAATGACCTAATTTTTTTATAGTATAATTCATATTATGTTATATTATGTTAGTTAAATTTACGACCTAGAGATGTGATTATAATCCCTAACGGAGGTAGTATATGGATTTGGCCCTTGTTGGCGTGTTCCCGCTACCAGGGTTTACTGTTTACCGATCTGTCCGAAGTTTACTGTTTTGTACAACTTGTTTAGTTCCCGTGTTGTGTTGCGCTGGCAGAACTGAACCAAACATCCTCGTTTTTTTTTCACAGGAGAGCATTTCTTTTGATGGATGCATTCAATACTAGCGAACATGTTTTCTTCACAAAACATGATAAGTGCATTTTCTGAGAGTAACAAGCAATACACTATGATTAAACAACACGCTGGTATGATTAAACAATATTTTCCTTTTTTTCTTTTCTATTTTTTTTTCAATATTCATTTAAAGATGTTCCAGAAACTTAAAATGTTCATACGGTTCAAATAATTGTTTGCGAGGTTTCAAAACTATTCATGATATTCAAAGATCTTCGTACAATTCAATAAATTACAACGTTTCAAAAATGTTCACGAGTCTTAGAAATATTCATACGGTTCAAAATTTTGTTTGTAATTAAGTTTACAAAATAGAGTGAAGTCGGCGAGAGTGACGTTTTATCTCCCTGGAACCTTAGCTCCCATTTTTCTCAAAAACTAAAGCGAGAATCATATGGTTGAAGTTTAATAGAGATAATATGTTCATTTATAGTTTCTTCAAATTGCACGATCATAAAAGCGAAAAAAAGAAAAAAAAAGATGAGTAAAATGAAGGGTTGGCATGTTTCGTAGCAAAAGGTTTCCAAAGAAAAGAATAAATGGTACTGTTTGTAAAAGTTTTATGGAAACAAAAATATAAGAATATTTATAAAAGTATGAGAAGTGGGGCCTCGCGGGATGTCAACCAAGGGTGCCCATGTACGCACACCATGGATAATGGGTGATAGAGGAAAGAGAAGTCAAGGGTTTTTTTTTGCCTCTTTCGCGTCTCATATGCGACAAAGGAGGCGGCTCAACTCTCTCATGATCTCCACCAGCTAGATCCCTCTCTCTCCCCGCTTGCTACTCCGGCGAGAGGAGAGAGGGACGTTAAGTACGTCTAAAACATAAGATGGAATGTAAAAATGAGAAGGGAAAAATAGAAATTAAGAAAAGAAAAGACCACGTAGCAGACAACCTGAGTACCTTTTCTTTGATTTGAACTGTAACTTTTTTTTTCTGAACTGTGCAACCTGAGTACCTGACAGCACACGAAACAACGGAGCCGAAGAGAAGCCACTATGGACCGGCCCATTAGTGGGTGTCCTTCAGGCGCCGCAACGACCTGGGCCATGTCTCCTCTCGGTACCGGCCCACAGCCCACGGCCCAAATCAATACCGAGCCTCACTCACAGAATAGAAAGGTGAAAGTTTCCCCATTTCTTCCAGAGACGACGAGAGAGAAAACAGAGGTTCCGGCGACAGCGAGGTAGGGTTCCGGCGGCTATGGCGATGGCGGCGGCGAGGAAGGCGACGTCCAGCACCGCGGCGCGTTCGGCGGCGGCGAGGTTCGGCCAGACGAGGCCCCGCTCCTCCGGCACCAGGGCCTCCAGCGTCGGCGAGGAGGAGAAGGTAAAACCCCCTTCCTCCCCCTTTCTCCTCCCCCCCGCCCGCTGGATCACTTCTCGCGACACCATCAGCCGCCTTTTCGTGTTGATTTTACGTAGCCTCGGCCAAACGTGAGATGTTAATTACCTATTACAGTACTAGATTGGCTAAGATTCTGGTACAAGTTGTCCACTTGATGCACAGGCAGGACGCTTTAGACTGAATAAAGAAACATAGATTATTCATCAAGTCTTCTGTTGTTTACTCCTGGGCGGTGACTTCCAAAGCGTAGAATATTTTCAGTAGATTCATTCACTACGCATCTCCAAGCAAACAACATATCAGTAGCCTACACACACGCCAACAAAAAAAATCATCAATTTGTTTATCTTAAACATGTCGGTGGCACCAGTTTCAAAAGTAAATGTCGAATTTAGCGCTGCTGCACCACATCGTCTGCCTGATGCAATTTGCTGTCTGAAATTGTGAGAAAATTTCCTCATTGGTATGCGTGCAGTTGCTACTTCTACTGTTTTATCTTCTCTGCATTTGCTACTTGCTAGTCAGCAACGTGTCGAAAATCTTTCAAAAGCCCATTCAGGTGCTGGTACATTACCCTGCATTTTCTGTAGATAAGACTTTCTCACTTCTTCCTATAGTAGTTACATGTATGTCTTATGAGATGTTTGTTAGCTTCAAATCAAGTCAGTGGATCAACTCCATTAGCTTCCTTTGCTCTGCTAGGGACCGCCACAATCACTGTCAGCAAGAGTCAATGCCATACCTTGCGAAATATTTGAGAAGCCCGGTTTTTACTCATGGTCACCTTCTGTGTGCTGGTTTCATGTGTGGCGGTTTGATGCGTTGCAACACCCAGTGGTTTCAAAGTAGGGAAAATCTACCGGTAGGCGCTGCACAACGTCTGCTTCCGTGCGGCGCGATGAGATTCCCGCGACAAACATCTTTTGTTTGTAGGACCTGCAAGGCTACCATGGTTGGCAAGCTTTTTGGGCAACACTCACATCCTCTTATCCGTTCGGTCATGTGTAGGATCTAGACAAGACTTTTCATTAGTCACATCTAATATTATCGCGTGGATATATATATATATAATGAAAAATTTGGAGAACCTGACAATTGTGTTAAAACAATGTTATAAATTATTTGGTAGTTGTATGAAAAAATATATGGTAGCTAATTTTGCGGAACCAAATTGACTCTTCTAACAGAACCCGGTAGTTGCTTACGATAAATCTGTTAATTGTATCAAAACAATCTGATAATTACAATAAAGAATGTAGTAGCTACTTTCAAGAAACATAGCCGATACTTATATCAGAGAACCTGATAGTTGCTTTCGGAAAATCTGGCAGTTGTATCAAAATAACCTGTTAGCTGCTTGATAGAATGTGGTAGAGCTACTTTTAAGAATCCAAACCGATTGTTTTATTCAAGAATTTGATAGTTGCTTTCAACAAACCTGATAGCAGTGTCAAAATAATCTAATGACTGCATGAAAGATTGTGCTAGTTGTTTTGAACAAACAGCCATATCATAAAAATTGACAAGGATTTAACATGATATCTATTTCGAAAACTTGTGGTTGTTTTTAGTATATCCATTTACAAATAAACCGGGAAGTTGTTTTCACAATCAAACAAGATGTAAATCATCTGCAGCCTAATACATAGCTTAAAAGCCAACATGTACTTGTTGAAAACGGCACCTCGTGTATTTTATGAGACGCATGCGCTGATATAGGTTGCGCTGGATTTTTTGTTGGATTTCTTGCATGCGGTGCCAGCTTATGTATTGACTTTTGGTTTGATTCCGTGCATGCACTCGGTAGTCTTCATTGCCGGCCTGCTGCTAATCTTTCTTTTTAGGCCCAGCTTTTCCCGGAACAGCCCAGCCTGCGCACTTTTGGTTGTAATTAGCTGATTCGGTACCCGCCGCACGCAATCGACTATTGTGCGGCGCCGCCGCCTAGTCCGGTCATTGAAAGTATCAATGGAAAGGATGGTAGATCACGTGGCATAATGGCTAAAACTGTAGATCTGTCTACTTTCGCTGATTGCTTGATGTGTATAAACTGTAGGTCTGTCTACTTTCTTATAACCTATGCATGATGTGTAATATGTTGGCCGGCCGTCCTTGGTTATTGTTTCAATTAATATAATGGTCACTGTTGTATGTCCAGCTTGCTCGTGAGGCGGTTGGGCGCGAGATCCAACAGAAGAAGGAGGAGCTCTACGACGTGATCGCCAAGGCAGAGCAGAGTTTTGGGACTCGCAGCTTCCAGAACATGCGCCTACTCCAGCACCTCTCCGTGCAAGTCAACCCAAGGCCGTGGGACTGGGAGTGGTACGATGACACACGCAACTTGTCTATTTCTTCTTCTTCTGCTTCTTCCTTTTCATTCTTGCTTGTAGCTGCTGATGTAATGTCGTCTGACCCACCAACCTGCAGGCGCCATCGCCGGTTTTCGAGGAGGGTGAACAGCGTGCTGGAGATAGCAGGCTTCTTCTCGCTTGGTTGCATGGTGTCCCACTGGTCGAAGGAGTACAAGAAATTGCGTGAAGAGCTCCGTGTGCTGAAGGAAGAGCAGGAAGCAGGAGAAGGAGGTCGCCTGATGTCGAACTAGGATTGCTGCAAGAGTACAATCTGAGATGTTGCTTCTGGCAATGACGGGCTATAATCAGGCCGGGCTGGTAGTAGTAGTAAGGCAAGACGATTAGATAAAACTGATTGGATGAACCCTTGTGGGTATGTTGATGTTGTTCCCGAATGGTTGGTGGAATTTGGATGAACCTTTGTGGGTGATGTTGCCGGTTTATTGTTTGATGACTCGTATGTAGGTGGTACCTTTGCACTAAATATTTAAAAAAAGAAAGACAAGATGGGATTGTTTGTCAACTGCTGCTTGGCATGGACTAGGATGCTGTGTGTGAGAGACTTGTAACAAGCATATACGAGTGTGACGATTAATATGCATAGAGTAAATGACAAAAAACTACCACAATTGTGCCATAGATGACGCGGAACTACCAAATGGGACACGATTGTCACATGACTACCATGTTTGGGGCTAGCTCGCGACGCGGAGCACTGATTGAACTGATCAACGGTGCTAACCATCTTTCTGGCAGCCCTGGCCCACTGTCAGAGCGGACGTGGCGTCCAGCCGATTGACGGCCGTTAGGGCTCGCGTTAGGTGTGATGTTTTAAGCCGTTCGCTCGGTCGTCTCCTTCCTCTCTCCTTCCTCTCTGTTCCATCGCACTGGAAGCACTCGCCGCCGACGTAGATCTCCGCCACCGCAGGGAGAGACGGCCATGGTTTCGTGGGGTGACGGCGAGGATTCCTCTTCAGAGCAGAGCTCCCTCGGCGCTGATGTGAGTCCTCTCCTTATGCTGTCATAATTTGGGCAAATTGCAGGGTTAGGAATTGGGGGAATTTTGATTCCGAGGACGATTTAGGCTGATTCTTCCTTGTTTTTTCGAACTGCTAGAGTGTGAACACTACCTACGACTCGATTTCTGCGGTTTAGCCGATGATGGTGGCAGTACTCGTGACTTGCAAGCATGGTGCTCGTAGCTGCAAGATTTGTAGCATTTGATGGTTGCTTGGACAAGGAGGAGATTCTTAGGGTGTGCAGGCCATGATGGAGAACCAGCTTGCGATTTTCTTCTTTTGGGTAGATGGTGAGTGGCCACCGCACTTCGGAAATCATTGGCAAAGTTGTGGGATTTGTATGGACAAGAGAAGCAAGGCAGGGTTAATGATGCTCCGGACAACATGGAGAAGAGGTTCAAGCTCAAAGATGAGATTGAGAAGATGCACATTGACCCGAGGAATGCTCAAGAAGAGATGAAGAAAATTGTGGAGGAGAAGCAGGTAATACTTGCCTTGAAGGCCCAAGCTGAGCAAGGATTGATTGATGCTAGGGCAGAGTTAGAGCAGAAGAAGGCACTGGATGCATCAAGCAGCAATATGCACAAATGCATGAGAATTAAGGCGAGAGAAGGAGAGAGATCAGTTGAAAGAAGAGAAGAGAAAGCTTGAGTACATAATTGGGGATTTATTTAAGCTCAAGGAATCCAACGGGGCAAAGCTGAAGAAGATCAAGGAGATGTGTGAGGAGTAGTTAGCTTGTGTACCAGTTTAATTTTATTTTTCATGTTTGAATTGAATTCCCTATGTTTTGTAATGTTGAACAATATGTGTTTGTTTGTAATGTTGATCAAATGATGTCCGGTTTGTAATGGTGAACTAAATGATGGTTGGTTTGTAATGTTGAACAATATGTGTTGTATCTCGTTTAAGTTGATCCCTGATGTTGAAATGAATTCCTTTTTATCATGTTAATAATGAGTTTAAAATATGTGTTATGTGAGACAAATTTTATAGTTATTGGACATTTGGAAAGGTCTCGACATCGAGGCTTCGACTTTGTCGAGACCTTTAGGGTTATTTTAAAGTTGGAAAGGTCTCGACATCGACGCTTCGGCATTGTCGAGACCTTTAGGGTTATTTTAAAGTTGGAAAGGTCTCGACATCGACGCTTCGGCATTGTCGAGACCTTTAGGGTTATTTTAAAGTTGGAAAGGTCTCGACATCGACGCTTCGGCATTGTCGAGACCTTTAGGGTTATTTTAAAGTTGGAAAGGTCTCGACATCGACGCTTCGACTTTGTCGAGACCTTTAGGGTTATTTTACATTTGGAAAGGTCTCGACATCGACTCTTTGGCATTAAGCAACAGTTAGAAACATCATAGTCTTAAGCAGTACTGACCATAGGTCATAAGCATCACTAAATGGTCTTAAACGCAGTACTCGATCATCGGTTTTAAACGAGTACTCTCTTAAACAACATAGGCATCACTAAATGGTCTTAACCATGTCAAGCATGGCCTTTAGTTTACAAGCATCACAAAATGGTCTTAACCATGTCAGGTACATGCACATCCAAATGATCTAGCAGGACCAACAGTACAAAGGACCTAATTTCCTTGGAGAGGAGGTTCAGATGCATCTCTTCCTGGACCTGCATTTGCTCCCGCATAGAAATAACCGGACAAACCCCTGGCATTTCTCGGAGCAGATCTTCCGAGCATTTCTGGAGCGAGATCTTCCGAGCATTTCCTGGAGCAGATGAAGAAGCATTTCCTGGAGCAGATGAAGAAGCATTTCCTGGAGCATTCCTTGCAGTACTCCCTGGAGCTGTGCCTGGAGCAGTTCTTCCAGCATTTCCTGGACCATTTGGTGGAGCATTTCCTGGAGCTTCATGATGTACATTGGTCCCAGAAGAACTAGCAGGTACATGAGTCCCAGAAGCATCTGCTGTTGGCATGTACATGAGTCCCAGAAGCATCTGCTGTTGGCATGTACATGAGTCCCAGAAGAACTAGCAGGTACATGAGTCCCAGAAGCATGGTGCTAGATGGATCTGTTGGGCATGTGTGCTTCAACTCCATTTTCTTGATGCAAAATGTAGCCTCATTTTTTATCTTGGCAGCTGTCATATAAAATGGACAGTCCCACTTTTTCTCCTTCTCCTTCACATTCTCTTCATTCTTTTTCTTCTGCTTGTCCTTGCACAACACAATGATCATGTCAGGTGTATTCCTGTGGTAATGGAAATTCCGACTCGCACAATGTGGAGTCTAGCCAAAGCTTGCCCGAATTGATACACATCTTTGAAGCAAAGTCCCACCATGAATTGTTGCTCTGGATTCCGTCTACTATCATCATACCACACCCTCTCCTTGGCCATCTTTCCTCTCGCTCTTTCTCCCTCCTCGCTAACACAAAAGGCAATGGCTCATACCCATCATCCTCTTCTTCTTTCAGAAATCCTTTGTCACCCTCATCATCAGAAGGAGCCCAATCTGGAATAACATCTGCCTCTACTTGAGAATGTGATCTCAATGTTGGACCAGGCCTCTTCACTTGCCTCTTCACTGCTGGAATTGTTGCATTGTCATAAATATCCTCCACATCACTCTCCCCATCACAATGAAGCATTGGATCAAGATTCCTCTTCCTCTTAGCAGCAATTCTCTGGTGCATTTCCTCTTCCTGAGCTCTTCTTGCCTTCTCTGCAGCTACTGGGTCAAATCTGCATGGATATAGCCAACTATCATCCTCATCTTCAGATTCCTCTTCTTCTTCTGCCATACATGTCTCTATATCCAGTACATTTTTACCCTTCTCACAGTTAACACTCTCCTGTGTGTGCATCTGAGGAAAGTTGTGATCATCAATTTGTGACTGCCAAACATCACAGAAGGAACTGTCTTGGCTCAGAAAAGGGTGTGTAGTTGGCTCTTCTTCCTCTGGATCAAGATCAATTGTGCTTGCATGCTTTCTCTTCAATGGTGATAAAACAATTGCTCTTTTCCTATTGTCCTTCATCACAGTAAGCACCAGTTTCTTTGTACTTGTATACTTCACTAGCATTTCATCAACCTTATAATTGCTGTCCACTAGCTCTAATCCACTCAGTCCTACTCCTTCATTTTTAACATAATATAAGGAATCACACGAGACCATATCCCTCTTCCTCCATGATGGACAACAATTTCAGAAACCTTATATCTGTCCTATGTAAAGTTTTGTGAACAAATTTTGCTCCATCAAACTGAAAATAGAGCTCCCACATCTCTGCCTGCTCCCTATAATCCAAATTAACATTCTAGTCAATCTACATCGTCATTCTACCAACATTATTGCCGAGAAAAAACACTAGGGCAAAATGGAACAGGGGATTACTCTACGAGAGGGCAAAATCCAACAAAGAGGTAGTCTACGAGAGGGCAAAGAACTCTTACCCGCTACCATTGTAGAGGTAATGGCTCATGGGGTCATTCCGAGACGTCATGCCCTCGGATGTCCACCACTTCTCGGACTCGGACGCGGTGGGCTTGGTGGCGTCAGCTGCAGCACCGGCGACGCGTGCTGCAGCACCGGCGAGGGCAGGACGAAGCCCTCCATGCCATCATACGCCGGAGATTCGCCGTGCACGCCTGGGTCGCCGAACCAGTCGCCGCCGCCTCCTCCGTCTTCCATTTCCGTTCGATTTGGGGAAAGTCAACCAGGAGTTGCCCTAACGCGAGCCCTAACGGCCGTCCGTCGACTGGTAGCCACGTCAGCTCTGACGGTGGGCCAGGGCTGCCAGAAAGATGGTTAACACGCTTGATCCGTTCAATCAGTGCTCCGCGTCGCGAGCTAGCCCCAAACATGGTAGTCATGTGACAATCGTGTCCCATTTGGTAGTTCCGCGTCATCTATGGCACAATTGTGGTAGTTTTTTGTCATTTACTCATATGCATATGACCTTGGCGATGCGAGGCACCGAGGCAGGCAGGGAGCCATGGCGATGGAGGAGCCCATGGTGGTCGATCCAAAAGAAGACCCTGACTTTTCATGGGAGCCAGCCGAGCCAAGTTGTGCCAGTTGAAGTCAGAAAGCCGGTAGGGAGCAGTGGCGCGCCGACGGTGGAGTTGGGATTGTGCCTGGGAAGGGAGGGCGTCGTCGACGACGGTGATCGGCGGATTGGTGGTGCAGTGGGAGAGCAGAGCCGGCACGCGCAGCAGTTTGGCAGGCAGAGCAGTTATCAAACCACAAGACGCGCGCGCACCAGTGTCATCTTTGTCGCAGCAGCCAGGTGCTCTGGCGCTGCAGGCCACGCACGACGCACGGCCAGACCCCTTTCCTCCCCAGACCACGATGCCTTGCCCTTCTAGACCATGCCACGGCCGAGGCCGAGCCCACCTTGGCGGCGAGAGCGACACACAACGAGGCAGTCACCGCCGCTCCAGCGTGTCGTCGACGGTGATCGGCGGACTGGTGGTGCAGTGGGAGAGCAGAGCCGGCACGCGCGCGCGCGCGCAAACAGAGGACCAGCAGTTTGCCAGTGATCAAACCAGGACACACCTGGTTTGAACTTGAAGGATCGCCGGGCTTACGGGCGCTTTCCCCTTGCAGAGCAATACCCCGGCTTGCGCGGTCAATCGTAGTCACCGGAGGCCTCGTTCGTTTCGTCCCACCCCGGCCGGGATCGGGCCCGAAACCCCGTGGGTCGGCCGGGATCGAACACGCGGTGGATTAATCCCGTTCAGAACATAAAATGCGTTCGGTTAAAACCGGTTGGTTTTCCACCCAGCCCGATTCCCCTCCAAATCTCCCAGTTTCGCCGGTATATAGAAACTCTCCGTCCCTCCCGTGGGTAGGATCCCGAATAGACGCAAGCGAAAAGACGCGAGGCCTTCGTTCCTCTCGCGGCGGCGGCGGCGACGCGAACGGAGGGGACAACGGCGGCGCCGGTGGTCGGGCAACGAACTAGAGGCCAGATCTTCTTCGACGCTGACGCCGCCCCTCCATGCCGCTCGTCCTCGACGCTGACGCCGCCACGGATCCCGATCGAAGAACAAGCAGGCCTCCAGATCTCCGGCATCTCTCCGTTCCTCGTCCTCCCCTTCCCATCTTGTACCAACGCCCGCCCGCCCGCCCGTGTGGAAGCAGGCCTCCAGGCTCAAGCAGCAGAACGCGCACCAGGTTTTGGTGGCGGGATTAACCGAATAGACATTTAGCGTAAGGGATAATAAGGGAATACCGGAAGATGATTTGTGGGGATTGGGGTGACAACGAGGGGATCACCCAAATCCTCGCGTGGTTAGATCCACGTCGGGAAAGGCTCCCCATAAACCGAACGAGGCCGGAAGGGGAATGGCATTCATGGCGAGCGTCAGGCAGGCGGGATCCCAGGCTGAGAAGCGCGGCCCTTCCAACCGGTCGCATGCGTCACCACCAGGTGCTGCAGGTCCTGGACGTGCAGCTTGCAGGTTTGAATGTGCGCCAGATGCATGGGTGTCGTCGTCGGCCTGGCATACCAGTGGCGGACCACGGCGGGTGGTCTTCATAAGGAGACGGAGGTTCTGGTAATCCGGATGCGGTGATCACGAACGCCTAGCCCACCTTCGCGACAGGCAACGAGGCAGTCACCGCCGCTCCAGGTGGCCCAGCCTTGCACAGCGCCCATTCTGGCATGGTCCTTCTGGCCACAGGTTCCACTCACCGCGGCGCTCGGCCTCGCGTACATGCTCATCGACCTCCATCCGTCGGGGAGGCGCGCCATGCATGGCCATGGGAGGTTGTCCGGTTCAATTTGGACCGTCCGTTAACTGTCACTCGTTACATATTCTTCTATTTTAGGATATTAGAAGATGCATTACATCACCGCGTCGTTCGGCGTCTGCGGTGCACGCTCTGGTCGCGTCCAACTTGCCGGCATCGGCATCGCGGAGTCCGTCGTGGGCTAGCTTCGCTCTCTGGCCACTGCGGTCGATCGTCGGGTGGCGGCGCGCGCAACAGATCGAGATGTCTTTCAGTTACCATGCATGTGTATTAACTGACAAAAAGATTCAGTCTAAACAAAGTGAAAGCAGATGCTAGAACATCGTTAGCACTGATCAGAAGGGCCTCTTCAAGTCCACCCCCGTCTCGACGCGCGCTGACGGCCCCTGGAGCCAGCCATTGACCGAGCAACTCGCGCTCTGGCCTCCGCACCCCACCTGAAGAAGCATCAGAAGCTTCTGCTGGAAGGAACGCGCCGCCGATGCGGCACGCAAGTCTGTAGCGCAGCAGATCGAGGCGCCAGAGCGCGAACCCCGTGGCCATGTCAGACACGCGGAACGTATGCTTCACCGCCATGACGAGCGCATCGGCGCACAGGGCGTCGTTGAGAGCATGGTGCATCCAGGTGGGCGTCGCGCTCTGGCTCTCCTTCCTTTCCTATCCTTTCCTTTCCTTGTGGACACACCTCCACGGGTGCGCCGTGCCGCAAGCAAGTCGCTGCATGCGCCTCTCCGTGAACTGAGGCTGCAGATGGTCACCGGAGTGGTGTCCGGCGCCATGCAAATCGCGGTGGCGCGACTCCTACCCAGTCCCCGCCGTGATTCACGCGTCTGTAATGTTTGTAATCTTGTCACTCTGTAGCCTAGGCTTAGTCGTTTTCTGAACTTATTGGTTTCAGTAGTTAGGCTCGGCCGCGTACTCTTCGTGCGTGCTGCGCCAGGACCGGCCAGGTCTAGCTCACAGCATCGTGATCGATCTCGTGGGATGGCGCGAGATGCGGATCGTCGCCTAGGGGTAG
Organism: Lolium rigidum; assembly: GCF_022539505.1. NCBI lineage: Eukaryota > Viridiplantae > Streptophyta > Magnoliopsida > Poales > Poaceae > Lolium > Lolium rigidum. The sequence continues at coordinate 205,214,902 of NC_061511.1, read as the reverse complement.
GAGATCTACCAGCTCACGTTTTCCCTTTCCGTTATGAATAAAACAAGGACAGACAAGGGCTAGGTTTTTACACGGCAGCAAAATCTTGAGTGTCTCCTCTCTCTGAAGGTGTCTAGTTTCAGGTTCAGAACTAACAGCGGTCACCGTCATCTTCACGCGCGCGCGCGCGCACGGCACAAGACGAGGTCTCCAGCCAGCATGGACAGCGTGTAGTCTATCATGACAGCATGGACAGCCGGGTAGCGCGTCGTTCGGCGTCTGCGGGACGGCCTGGACTTAAAAGGGTGTCAAGTGGGATCCCACTTTTGTCCCACTTGTAATATAATTTGACTTTTTTAGTACAAATTTTGACATCAAAATTTGAACAACGTAGTACAAAATGACATCCCACCGGGATCCCACCTTGATACAATACCTGGACTCCCTTAGAGGTCGTTTGGTATCCATCATTTGGGTCTGGAATTCTGGAATTCATTTTGGAATTTCATAGGTGGGCTGTTTGGTTGTCACAGAATTGGGTCATCATTTCATTTAGGAAATCCAGCAAAATGACACCATGGGTAAACACAATTCCAAGCTGAGACCTGTCATTTGCAATTCTTGTGGAAGCCATTTACAAATTCAATATTGAATTATGTTGTCATTTGCAATTCCTGTGACAATCAAACAAGTGTCCATTTCTGGAATTACAATGTAAATGAAATGAATGCATGTATTCATTTCAAAATGCTACAAATAAAATGAAAGCCTGGCTTCCAAACGACTCCTTAGAGCAATCTCTTGTACATACCTCATCCCCGTAAAGCATCTCGTTTTTCTTTCATAATTTCGGTTTAAAAAATAGCCCGAACAGATAGTGCATTTTGGCTCGCATCGCCTAGCATGATGCAGTAATAACCAATTACTGCCCGCCACCGAGCCCCAAAAGCCAATCGCCACCGTCGACCGCCGCCTCTCCTCCTCCTCTACCTGGAGAAGAGCGGATTTTGGGGCCAAACCGGAGGCAGCCTCCAATCCCCAATCCTGCTATGGGGTTGGCGCGAACGGTTATTATGCAAATTTGGCCTGCACTACTAGGAAAAGGCCTAGCCGTAAGATGGGTGTTAGTGGCGCACCAGGAGGGCAGTGCGCCACTACTACTTAGCAGTGGCGCACCGGAAAGTGGTGGGCCACTATTAAAAATGTAGTAGTGGCGCACCTCTCCTGCGGTGCCCCACCACTAAGTTTGACCATGGGTTTGACCCAGCCTTATACATAGCAATGGCGCACCGTGCAGAGGTGCGCCACAGCTATTTTTTGTAGCATGGTGCGCCACTGCTAAGTGGTGCCCAAACATTTCCACCACCCCCCCCCCCCGTGGATCGCCTTTTCGAGTTTGGAAAAAATAAAAGAAATAGATAGAAAATTCAAAAAATTAAATCCTTTGAAATGCCCATGTAATATGTCATCTAGGTTTAGTGAAAATTGAAAAAAATGAATTTTGATATATTATGCAAAATGACGTCATCTTTCGGTAAAACGGGATTTCTGGTTGCATACGACCTCGGATGAAAAACTTTTTTATATCAAAATCGATCTACCCGAAATTTCCTATTCGAATTCAACGGCCTACGGCCGTTTGGAGAAAAAATGGATTCGTCAAATTCAAAACAGAAACAGGATTTTTTTCTGGTTTTAGATTTTGGGCAAAAAATAGAAAAAAAAATAGCGGTGGCGCACCCATGCCTTGGTGCGCCACTGCTAAGCTTCCCGCCCACGAATTTCAAAATGGGAGGAGCCGGCCACTTACCCCCTCCTCCCTAGCTCCTCCCTCCTCCTCCACACATTCTGCTGCTCTCATTCTCCTCTCCTCCTCCTGCTCTCCTCCTCTCCTCCTTTCACTCCGGTGACCTCCTCCTCTACTCTCCTCCTTTCACTCCGGCGACCTCCTCCTCTCCTCTCCTCCTTTCACTCCGGCGACCTCCTCCACTATGTCGAGCTCCAGTGACCTTACTTTCCGGCGAGCTCCTCCACTATGGTGACCTCCGACGACCCTCCGGCGAGCTCCTCCACTATGGTGACCTCCGGCGACCCTCCGGCGACCCTCTAGCCTCCATTACCTCTGGCCTTCGTCCTCTTGTTCATCCTCTCCTACATCTCCTCACCTCTCTTCACCTCTCCTACGTCCCTCATCCATCATCACCGGCGGCTAGGCTAAGAAAAATGAGAATGAACATTGCACAAATAATTCTAGCAACAAGAACGAGAAAAAATAACGAGCCAAAAAATTCGAAACAAAATGTGCCGGATCCGGATCCCGATCCAGATCCAGCATCTAGAAATTTCAAATTTTAGTAGTGGCGCACCTTTTTCTCGTCCAGATGGCGCACCTCAGACGTTTAGGAGTGGCGCACCATGAAGCTAGTAGTGGCGCACTACCTGGTGCGCCACTGCTAAGCCAAATAGCAATGGCGCACCACTAGTGCGCCACTACTAAAAGTTAGCAGTGGCGTGATAGCAGTGGCGCACCACTAGTGCGCCACTGATGGGTATAAGTGGTGCGCTACTGATTGCCCTTTTTCTAGTAGTGCTGGATGCGGAGTTTCCTAGAGATGCTCTTATGTAAGTACAATTGACCCCAAGTAGGGGTGAGAACGGAACGGGTTATTTCCGACCGACCGGAGACTTATGGAAGGTGAAAACGGATACGATCATCGATCACGAATACGATTAGTAGTAAAAGATACGAAAAATGATATGGTTTACTAATACCCATATGTATCCAAAGATATACCGTATATCATAGCTATTTCCGATAAAAAGTTTGGCAACTAATAAATGAAATCTTAGGTCCACCAATATATATAATTGGAGCCTAGCCTACAACTGGCGACCTCCTTATATATACCCTAGCAACGTAAGTATACCCTCCTTCAATTCCCCTAGCTTGTACCCCTGGCCGACAACTCTTTCTAATGTCGTAGCCCTAGCCATTGGATGCTAATAGCATCTAATAATTTTTACAAGCTAATTTTGCTCCATTAGTTATTTCTATTTTTATTTTTTAAAAGAGATCCGATAAAATGTTTATCCGCAAACGAACCATATCTGCCCCGTACTTGATTCCGTATTCGTATCTACACACTATGCGCTTCGATTCCGAATCCGAAAAAATATGGGTACGAATATGGTTTCTGATGAGAACATTCCATCTATTGATACAACCGTTGTACCTATAGCCACACAAATACAAGGACCAATCACTCGAGCTCGTGCCAAACGACTTAACTATCAGATACTTTCGTTTCTTGGAACTATTCCTCACATACATGAGAATATGATGCTGCCTAAATCAGATATGTTTGTTACTCTTAGGAATGATGGACATAGCATGGAGGAGGAGGACAAGCAATGGAGCATGATCACGCATGAAGGAGATGGCAGCAAACATTTGAGGATTGAAGAGTACGCCGCAAGTGGAGATTTCAGAACTTTGAAGCCACCATAAAAAGAGATGAAGACATGGACGAAATATAGAGTTTCCCACTTCATAATTTCGTCCATAGCATAATATGGTGCTGCGTCACCTTTAGTTTTGGGCCAGGCCCATGTCATTTTCACAGGAATTAAGTCAGCACTTTTTAGAGTCCGTATTGAAGGGGGAAAGGCCTTCTAGGGTTTGGTTCGGCCACCATACATATGGCTGGTCGAAACCCCACCTTTTCCTCCTTTAAATACCCCCATAGCCATCACGTTTAGACTCGGATTTTGATTAGACTAAAAGTTAGTCATTGCTGCAACTCTCGTGTACTTCTTTTGAGGCCAACGCCCAGAACAAGACCGACTATTCGGAATCCCACATTTTTCAATAAAGGTTTCATCTATATCCGTAATATTCTGATTGCATCATTAGTTCTTACTTGTTCTCGATTTCAGGTAGGAATTAAGACCCTCGCTGGTCAGGCTGATCGTGCATCCGCAAGATCAGTAACTCCCGGAGATTGTCCTAGCGATTGCATTAGCGCACGAGCTTTGCATTCGTGAGGAGGTGGTGGATTCATTCCAGGGCAGTATGTTCCCCAGCTACTTTTGACTGCGTTTGCTGCTGTTGTAACATAAATATTGAGATCTTGAGGCATTATACCCTCAAACATACTGCCGCTTTCACACGCTTCAACATATATTATCTGCAAAATTACAGATAAGACTCTAATCAAGAGAAATGTTGCAAAATTACAAGAGTAGTATTGTTTTCCTATGGAAAATAAAAATAACATGATACCATTTTTGAATAGCTCTTGGAAGCATGATTTTCTCGTAACACCTGAATGAAGCCGCCAGCATAAAGGAATGGATTGTTGGGCATACCTACAAACTTAAGGTTAGCTACGTTTCACAAGTAAATCAGGTAAGTGATACGTACTAATATTTATGTGGGAGTATGCACCAAGAGAACCAGCCCCCCCATGATCCGCGTAATAGATGAAGATGTGATCATTCGGTTTGCTGTTTATCACTTTCCTACTTCCTCCAGTAACCCCGGTTTTGTTGCCCATGAGGACCGCGAAGAAATTGTTACTAGTGACCTGGTCACCAGTGTAGTCCTGCGATGGATGTTAAAATTGATCAGTCTAGTAGGAATACAGCAACATGCATTCTGCAGCACGTCAAATAAAACAGTACTAAAGCTACCAATCATTCTCCGATTAAAAAGTACAATCAATATTAAGGTCTGGAATCAGAATTACGTGCACACTCTTGTTTGAAACTAAATTAAATGGAACACAGCCAGATAATACCTTGGGAACACCCGCGTAAACATCTTTGCCTTTAGGATGGTTGATGATGACTCCACGTCTTGGGTTCTCATGGTTATTGGCGATGTCGTCGTACATAAACACCACGATGTTCTCCTCCTTCAGCCCTCCCTTCTTCAGAATCTGGTAGGCGTGGCACACATCGGCCTGTCGTGCATCAAGAACACCACAACGTTGAGCAAGCACCCATAGAATTGCTTAGTGATCGAATTTTAACCAAGCACGCCCCATCAATTTTTCATATACAGAGCAGCATTGAGTCGTCATGATCATAATCTATAAAACAAGTTGCCCAAATTGCCCTCACTCGAGCAAATTTCTTTTCCAGTTATGTGTCTCGCACTACATTTTCCTATGAACTTAGACATAGCTCATGTCCTGCTTTGATAGATGAAAGTAACACCAGCGGGTCACCAGTTTCAGCTAATAAAGAAACTGAACATGTCTCCAGCTGTTTATAGGAGAAACCAACACACCCCACACATTGCAGAAACCAGCAGAGATTAACCCTCTGCTGCAGCGAACAAACACTAACAGCGCAACCTGAACCAAGACTAAAGAACTGGAATAAAATGATACTACAGTTGAAGCAAGCATTTTCAGCCCGACGAGCTCGATGAAAGAACTGAGAAAATATTCGAACAAGTACTAGTTGGAACCTCCCACAGACCACAGTTCGGAAGTAACGAGATTGAAGCGTCCAAAGCCAGGAGTCCGTCTCACCTGGTGATGGTAGTTGTCGTAACGCATGGAGCAGAATATGGTGGAATCTGCAATTCCCTCCGTTTGTCCTTGCTATTCGTATCCATATTTTTTAGGGTAGGGGTGAAAACGAGCGGATACGGTTGAATAGTAGTGAAACTGATAGGGCAAAGGTGTCCGATCTTTCGATGAGACGTTTTTTTTTCGAAATGGGGGAAATATCGCCCCAGCTTTTGCATCCAAAGGATGCACACAACTTTTTTTATTAAATTATTCACGAAACTTTACAAGAAAAAATACAAAAGATCAAACTCGAAGCAACCTTACTATACCTACAGTGGGAGACGTGGATACGTCGATTTGTTGGTGGAGTTCGTGCTTGACAATCCGACTACACAAAACACCACTTGGACGGTTTTTTTTCGGTTTCCACTACATACCGGTCTAATCTGTTGCGATTTTCACCACTTCGATCATTTAATCAACCCATTAGCCTGGTTGACGACAAAACGGTAGTTGAACCCCGCATGACAATGAAAAAAATTAAAATTTTAAAATGTTCAAAAAAATTATTCTCAAGAAAAAATGTTTTTTATGCACTCTAGAATGTTATAGACTACATTCCATATGTACCATCAAGTTTTACATTAAAACCTACTTATATATTAACACAAATACTTGTATCCCACTAAACAAATCACAGGAAAATAATTATACTAACAAAAATTGTGTTATTCGTAGACGCTTTACAGGTTGTGATTATTGCATCCACCCCATCACTCGCCGGAGACAAACGCCCCAAGTCACACCGCTGCGAGGTCCAGGGCCGCCGCCCTAGCTTGCCAGCTCTCTTGTGCGTGCGCAAGCCAGAGGCTCCTGGCCCCTTTGGAGATGATGCTGCCATCGCGGCAGGGACCGATGGCAACACGGAGAGTCCATTCTGGGCCCAGCCTGGCATCGCGAAGGTTTCGACGCCCCGGTTCACCCCAAAGAGAAAATGGAGTCCCTTCCAACTCATATCTCTAGTCATAAATTATAGTGCGGTAGAACTCCGAAATCAAATGTTTTGAAGTTTCAAAAGGAAAAAAAGCAGGCTAAGCCTGGGCTACACTTACGGTTCCCTGTTCATCTTCTCTTTTATATATATCATATTACAATATTGAAGTGTAATGTTTATTGTCTTCTTAGTATGTTCCAAAAAATAAAGAAGCCTACTTCTCCAGCTCGCCGTCATCTCAACTCCCTCCTGAGGTGCGCCGCCACCGGGAGGACCACTGCCCGGAGCCGGAGCTTGGTCGCAGCCGACTTCGAGATGTACATGGCGAAGAAGTGCTCAAAGAAGCCTAAGCTCCAGGTCCAGCGCCGGCTCGTCAGACCGCCATAGCCGTTGGACTCGGAAATTTGGGTACGTAGGATGGACGTGTTGAATGGCATCAGCACCATCTGTACTTCTCCGTCGCCGCCATGGTAATGGCGCCTCGGCCAAAGGTGCTCGAGAAAAGAGCTTGGAGGGAGGAACACAGAGCAGAGGGCCACATACAGTCCGGGGATGGAGAGGAGGGAGCCGAACCTTGGGGAGGACATGGGAGGAGGAAGCTGTGCGAATCAATGCGATGGAAGGCGTGGATCTCCAGGATTTGCTCTAGATGGTGGGAACATGGAGGGAAGGAAATGGAGGCAGAAGGTGTAGATAGCTAGGTGAGACCGGAAGGTAACCGGTTACAGAGCCGGTCATTATGGATTTTGCACCAAAGAAAAATGGCATCCAAATCAGATCTAAAATCACAGATTGGTCATTGGAGTGTTAAAATAGTACGTGCCAATTTCTCTATGGATAAAAGAAATGCATCAATAGTGTTCCAATCGCTATGGCGACTGCAAACCCTTGTAAATTTGATATAGGTAATAATAATAATAATGTCATACTATAACATAGTACGTCATACAACATCACAAATATAGCAGTTCACCAGTGCTAGATTTGGACCCGGGTTCTAGCTAGCAACCATCATAAAACATTCCAAGAATGACCATCAGAATATACTAGAAATAATTTAAGAAGTTAACAAGTTGGCATCCCGGATCTTGTCTTCAGTCATCGTTTCTTCATCCTTCCAGATTACTTCTCCATCCCCATCAGGGGAGATCCTGTTCTCCACTTCGCTTGCTCCATGCTCCTCCTTCATCATCGTAACCAGATCTACTTTCTTATCTTCAGAATGAACAATGCGATAATCATTGGCCGCAAGGATTAATGTTAAGAGGCCTGCATTCCTGATCCTACTGTAAAACCTTCTTTTTTTCTGCACACCCTCCCTGCAGGCAGATCAAACGAGATTATATCAACTCCAATCAGACAGGAAAGGACCAAGAAATAGACTACTGCATTTGTTTGATATCATACAAGTAGGAGTCAGACGGTCTTGGGGTGACTTCTTCAGAAAGATACTGGAGTAGCCAAGCGTTGTGCCAGGTTCTAGTCCTAGCACTCTTCTGCCCCTGAGCAATCAAATCAAATAGCTCATCTTTCCTCTGCTGGATCTCGTGTGTGATCCCTTCATGAGATTGCTGGAGCTGGATACACATATACAATGATGTCACTAATTTGTATCATAAATCAAGTGCTAATAAGAAGAATACTGTTAATTCAGGTTTCAATACGGAATGCATGACCAGAAGCAACTACTAACAGGGTCAATATCATGTAAATGTTTGGTTGCTAATTAGGGGCCATGTTAAATGTACTGCTCGAAATAGCTTCCCTCATTTGAATCGCTAGAAAATCAAGCATTAATTGACTAGTTGTTATGATTTGCAGAAGGCACAAGAGGAGATTAATACATCATCAAAACAGCAGGGCAACAAATTAGATACCTTGCATGTTACAATATCCTGAAGGGATGAGTAAGAGCCACAACTTTCAGATGATCAACCATGAAATAAGGCTGCTTTCTCTATAAAATGCTACTTTGTGTGGGTTAATCTTGCCCTTGTTTCTAATAGCAGGGAGACCAAACTAAAAGTCACACATGTGAGCTGTGAAGAATTTGAATATCACTTGCTAGATCCATGATCGTGAGAGGTAAGCTATGTCAACTTTTATTAAGATACCTCCTCACGGCTCAGGGTGATTAGGAAATCAATTGTTGACTAGTGTTATGACTCGCGGCTGCGACAGGAGGATATTGCTCAAGACATCAAAACAGCTGGGCAACAAATCAAACATCTTATATATTGCAATTTGTTGGGATGTGTAAAGGTCACAACTGTAAGGTTATCAACTAGGAACGCTCATTTCCTCTCTGAAAATGCTAATTTGTGCAGGTAAAATTGCTCTTGTTAGACGAAGAAGTCATACGTGTTAGCTGTAAAGAATTTGGTTATCGCTCAGTAGGTACTTGCACAGCAAAACAAATATCCGGGAATCATGCGGGGTAAAAGATGTCAGATTTGGTTAAGATACCTTCTCGGTGCTGTACATGCGCCTTGGCACGAGCCGGCGTCGCTCCTCCGCAACCGCCGGTGATGTGATCGCCGCCTGGGTTCGCTGGAGCACGGCGGCACCGATCCTCCTCGCCCCCTGACGAAGAAGCGCCGACATCGTCCCTGCCTGCAAAAAAAAAGTACTGTAGGGATTATGAGGCACGAATCACCGCCGGCAGTCACCTTTGCTCACCGCCGCCGGCTGCTGCTCCTCCCCCTATCTACGCTATTGGGTTGCATCGTTTGGAAAGGCGAGAAATTTCGGTAGATTGTGGTGCGTACCTTGCGGGATCTGGGACTGCCTCCTCCTTAGGTTAGGTTCCTCTCGAGCCTGGACACGAACTCCGATCGTGGTACAAAAACCCTTGTTTGTAACAAAAAAAATCCATAACGACCCTCCGTCCGGCGGAAAATGTCGCAAGGGAAATTTTGCAAAACAGCCCTCCATGTTTTTCTGATAAAACCCGTAGTTCTTTCCTCTCCGCGTGTCTCCGCCGGCCCCTCCCCACCTGCCTCGCAGCTAGGGGTGGGTGTATTAACCGAGGATGAAAACACCGGACCAAAAGAATCGGGACCGAGACCAAATATACGAAAACCAAAATTTTCAGAAACCAATTCGTTCATCAATTTTTAAAAACTGAAGTTAACTTTGGACATTCGGTGATGTGTTTCGTGTACCCGGGGATACCGAATAACCGACCAGGGGCGCATCTGGCCGAAATTGAGTATTATGGCCTAGCCCACAACCCAATAACGCCATATCTATCTCGCTAGTCCCCTTAGAGCATCTCCACTCGGGCACCCCAAAGCCTACCCCCCCCCCCCACAAAGAGTTCTAGGGGTGCCGGCGCCAAAAAAACGTGCCCAACGGGCCACCCAACTTCGTTTTGGCGCCAACCGGGCGCGATTATTATTCTACCGCCCCTTGGCCGAACTCAACCCACGTGGGGCTAGAGGGGGCGTCGAACGGACTCGAAAAAGAGGCGCATCGAGATGGACTGCATCATCTCCCGAGGCGGTTAGCACCGCGTCCCGTCGACGGCCACGTGGCAACAAAAATGCGTGCCACCACCGCTCGCCTTCTCCTTTCCTTCCCTTTCTGCTGCTTCCCGCTTTTGTCGCTATATGCAGGCGTGGCCGCCATTGGCAATGCACATCTAAACTCGGATATGGAAATTTGCTCTCATGGCTTCTACCAATCTAGCTCTAACCTACCAGGAGGCGGAGGCGCTGCGCCCCTCCAACTACCCCTGCCCGTCGGGCTACCGGTGCCCTCCCCCCCCCCCCCGGATGGACGCCGAGCGTCAAAGGCATGCCGGTCTCTCCCGGGACACAAGGTGCGGCTCGGCGTCTGGCCATCACCCGCCACTACTACGATGAGCTCACACCCGAGCAACGGATGGATCCCCACTGGGATCTCAACAACAACGCAACTTGGGATCGATGCCTTCTACGCCAAGCTTGTGATGTAACTGTCCAAGCTTTTCGTTAATGTTTGCTTTTGGGTACTACGGCATTTCTGTTTGATTATTATACCTCCGGTCGAGCTTGACTTTTATACACTAGTTTTTTTATGTATATTACTGTTCTAGTCACTTTTTATGCATATTATTTGCTGCATGACCTGTTCCGAAAGCAGCAGAGGTCAAGCAGAATTTTCGAGCAGATCAACCCTGCTAGGTGAACTAGCAGTGTAACTATCAGACGCATTGAATTATTTTTTTTGGTTTCTGATTCGATTTGATTCCACGTGATACACGTTGTTGCTGTTAGTCCATGATCCTTTAGCTTTTGATATCTTGGCTTTAAAATGTCTTCCGCTGTAGTTACAGGCGCGTGCAGCTCGCGTTGCACTTGTCCAGTTTTGTGACGATGAACATCCTCGCGGCGTGAGACATCAGAGGATTATTGCTGCAGCGGTCGATTAGGCTTGTCACCTGACCGTGGGAAGCTCAGCTGCAGTTCACGTGCAAATAATCAATGGAATTTGAACTCACTCGTGAAATCATACATATGCTTGACTGCATTAATCTCCTCCTGTCAAGGGCAAGTCATTCGTTCATTTCTTCCAACGAAAACAGAGCATTCCAACTCTCTTCAGAGAACCAAGTTCTTCTTGCCGACTGATGTTGCTCAGGTTCTACCTTACTCGACTTGCACAAAGTTACTACTCCAACTTGTCTTAAACTGGACATGATAAAATAGCACTCAAGCTCTAGCTATCAGATCATACACGTTCCTACAACACCGGGTTACAAACACTACTGCTCTTGCTTCTTCTTGCGTCAAGGCTAGTTCGATATCAGTTGAGGTCATGCTTCCTGCTCTTCCACCATCATGGCCACCCAAAGCTTCTTCCTCGCTTCACGACACTTGCTGTACTGCATCGACCCATACCCAGCCAGGCCACCCAACGCGATGAATCCCGCAATCTCCATAACGGCGTTCACCCTCCTCGAAAACCGAAGCTGGCGCCTGCAGGTGGGTCAGACGAGACGAGATTATATCAGCTCCTGCCATGCATACATGAATTAAAGGGAGAAAACTGGAAAAGTGCCTATGTTTGACATCATACCACTCGGAATCCCATGGCCGTGGATTGACTTGCACGGAGAGATGCTGGAGGAGACGCATGTTTTGGAAGTTACAGGTCGAGAAGCTCTTCTCCGCCTTGGCGATCACGTCATAGAGCTCCTCTTTCTTCTGCTGTATCTCGCGCCCAACCGCCTCCCGAGCAAGCTGGATACACATATAGATAATGACCATTATATTAAAAAAGCGAGTGCAGATAAGAAAAATACTGTCAACTTAGGTTTCAGTACAGAATCCAACATTGGCTAGCTAAACAAGGATATCAACCACTGACTAGTGTTATGAGTTGCAACAGACAGAAGAAAAGGTAAATACACGACAGAGAAACACATGAATTGTCAGGTTTGCATTTGATCTATGTCACCGTAAACTAAGAAATTAATGTGCGTCTTTTTACAAAGGTGTATTTGGTTGCAATATACGTCAAATTTTCGCATGAGTTAGCTGTTAGCACCACCCTTCCTCGGTTTCTGGCTCCGCCACAGTACCGACCACCCCATATATACTACAGAAACACATGGCTTGTCATTGTAAGGTAGCATCACACATGCATGGCAGGGATCAGAAAACCACTACACTAAAGCACTAACTGAATCTCCAAGTTCAGTCAAACCACACAAGCGGCACAACTGCACAATGTTCAATGTGATCACGAGAATACTATTTGAGCACGAAACAGGGTGACAAAGACCACCATGGCAAAGATAATAGACAGATCAGCAGTAATACAGTTGTAGGATCATTGATCGGCACAGCAATCACTGCGGTAGTCAAACACCGATGCAAGCTAACAGCTTTCACATGAACAATAAGTTTCGACAAGCACTGAATGGTGCACGTCACTTAGCCGGGTAACAAAGTTCAGATAAATACTAAATGCAGCATTTGATGGCTAGAAGATAAAATATTGTGTACAAGCCAGCAATATGCTAGAATTGTGATTATGCTAGAATATGCCTTCTGAAAATGCTACTTTGTGCAGGCACTATTGCTCTTGTTTCGAATAGAAGAGAGGCCATGTTAAGAAATCGACAAAATTTACCAACTAATCACAAACGGTATGTCAAATAGTATCAGACATGTTTGCTTGCTGAGCCGCAGCAGCTTATACCAAGACAAAAAAAAAACAAGGAAAACACAGCTGGAAGTGGCAAAAGCCAACCGTTATCACACCTATCCAGTGCCGATAAGAAGAACATTGTCAATTGATGTTCCGATATGAAATGCATGATGTGGAGCGACTACTGACAGACTCATGGTTGCCAATTTAGGCCTGTGTTGAATGAACTGCCCGAAACAGCTTCCCCCAGTTTGAATGGCTAGGAAAGATTTTCACAAGGCAGTGAGCTAAAGATCGATGACCATTGAGTAGTAGTGTTATGATTTGCAGCGGGCAGAGGTGGATATTGTTCAAGACAACAAAACAGCTTAGCGACAAATAAAAGATCTGATATGCTGCAATTTGCTAGGGGGGGAGCAAAGGTCGCAACTTTAAGATGATCAACTACGCGCTTCCTCAAAAAAAAAAAGGCTACTTTGTGCAGGGAAATATTGCTCGTTGTGCAGGTAGTACTAGAAAAGAGCAGGAAATTAAGAAGTCACAAATCGGAGCTGTTCTGATCACGACGAATCTGGTTCCTGCTCGCTAGATCCGCGACGGCGCGCAGCAAAGGTCGCAACTTTAAGATGATCAACTACGCGCTTCCTCAAAAAAAAAAGGCTACTTTGTGCAGGGAAATATTGCTCGTTGTGCAGGTAGTACTAGAAAAGAGCAGGAAATCAAGAAGTCACAAATCGGAGCTGTTCTGATCACGACGAATCTGGTTCCTGCTCGCTAGATCCGCGACGGCGCGCGTGAGGTATTTTGCACAGCGAAAAACTAGCCGGAAATCACGCGAGGTAAATGCCCGAGCAACCACGCTGCTGCAAATATAGACGATACCCGCAGAAGCAATCGCAATAGCCATCGCCTATCTTGGTCATCGCATACGGACCCAATCTCTCGGAACCTCGAAGGAGCAAGGGTGGTGGGGGTGTGGGGAGGGGGAGGGTGTTATTACCTTGTCGGCGGCTTTCCCTTCCTCGCCGAGCATCCCGACGCTTGAGTGCACGAACCTCGCCGCCGCTGCCCTCGCCGGATTCCTGGATGCCGCCGCCATCGCCGCCGCCATTGCCGCCGGAAACCCTCTGTCGCAGTCTCGCTCCCTTCCCACTCTCGAGAAATGAGCTACGGAGCGCCTATACAGAGACTTGTGCTGGGCTGGCCCATTTAATCCGATCGCTCTGCTTCTTTTCACGTCTGTGTGCTTTGGTCTTTCAAAAATGTGGGTGTCTCTCCTAGTCTCGTGTCTGTTCCGCTTTTTTTTTCTGATTTAAACCGGTTTTCAGAAATCTGAAAAATGTTTGTTCTCACAAACTCCACCCCTACTATAGTTGTCATTTGATAAAATAGTGCTAAAGCTTTTTTTTACATAGTTTCTCTTGTAACACGGTAGCGGGCATAAGGGAGGCGCAATTGTTTTCAATATTCAAACATTCCAAAATAAGATAGATTTAAAACAGTTCATCCAAGTGATGAATTGTTTTCACCTTTGCAATGCAGGAACCAATAAACAAAAGAAGATTGAACCAGGATAGCTAGGTCTCAAAGGCGCATTGATCGACTATATGGAGCGAGGGTACATATATTGCAAGAGGGGCGCTAGGAAATAAAAACAAGTACGTAATAGTTTACAACTTTTACCAGCAGGATCCTAAAAAGATCGAGAAAACGAAATCAGGTTCCCCCATCACTGGCATTACACTTGGGACTCTAGCTTCGGCCGTCTGCGCAAGCGCAGGGTCTGAGACCACTTGGCTCTGATAAGAAGATGGGGGCTGTCATGAGTCCTTCAAAGGGCCTCCACCGATATTATGGATCAAGTCCCTAGCATTCGTTCTGCCCATCACCTTTGGCTCTGGCCATTGGAGCACCGTGAGGAGGAGGACGACCAGACAACCCCGGGGTTGCTCAAAAGCACCAGAGCTCGACTTGTGAAAAACATAGCGCCATATTCCATATAGGAAACACAACCTAGACCTAACTGCTGCTACTTCTATACAGGGGTGGGTCCTCGCTCCGCTAGAGAAGAGGGGAGGAGCCTAGCAGCGAGATCTGAGGGTGACAGAAAAGAATCTCGAAAGACTGGGAGATGGGACGTGAGCGAAGCGGTGTTTGCAGGAAACAAAAAATATGAGTTTGACATGGAGACAAGGCATTCGTGTTTCCCGGCCAACATGGCTACAAATTAGACAGTGGGCAGAAATATGACGATAATTCCAGCATGGCAACACAAGCACAAGTCACATTAAGAGATCTTCGAATCTACAACAACGAGACCTTGAGATGCAGAGCACGAGGTGCATATCAATCAGTTTATACTAATAAACAAGGGTACATGGTGGAAACATAGTTCAAGCCGGCATTTCGACCCATGGGTACGTCTGCCCATGGGCACCCGACCCGAATGGGTAGGGTATGGGTCTCGATGTTCGCCCATGAAAACGACCCATGGGAAACCCGATTAGTCATGTATCGTCGTGGGGAAACAACAGATGCCATAAGATAGATTAAGTTGGGGCCGAATGTGCGCTAGAGGATCCGGGGGAGGGTTTTGTTAACAGGGAAAAGGGAAAAAAAATCCGGTATGTATTGATGAACTTAGCCCTTGGCCAGAGGTTGAAGATGTACAGTACAAAATTTCTTCTACTTGCTACCCAACTGATCTCTCTCTCTGAACTTTGTCCCCGCGCAAGGGTGTGCCCCCTCTTCTTATATAGGGGAGAGGGTGGCTTACAAGGGAAAAAATCTTAATAGAACCTAGGATGAGCTAAGCTACTTTATAAAGCTACTTTGGCCCAGCTGGCGCCGGTTCGGTCTTTAATCAGGGAGCGATGACCTCGCCCGGTATATTTTACGTCATCATCCGCTTTGGCACCAGGGCTTCGATTAAAGCTGAAGTGCTTCGCTCATCCTTGTCCTCTAGTCCTTGGTGGAATGTTTAACCAAAGTGCCGACGGGCTACAGTGACCCTTGTACCGGTTTCTCGGTACCTTTCCTTCTGAGCTCCGGTACCTTTGCACTTGGTGACACGAACCCTTAGAGCAAGTACTTCGGTATACCCCTCCTGGATACCGGTTCGTACCAACTCTGGTTAGCTGAACTTAACCTTAGAATCCGGATTACTCTTTGATCCGGTTTAATGCTACCATATTATGGCTTATTTGCCATAGTCTTGGCCTACCGGGGGCCATCCCCCCGACATTAGTCCCCGAAGCTGGTATAGTCCAGCGGATTTTATCCGACGGGCCATGCCAGGTTCCTATTTTAAACGTACCGGATTAATCATTCCGGTTTCCATTTAAACGCATCCGGCCTCTTGCCAAATCCACTTAGCCAACCGGCCCCTACAGAGTATTTCCGGCTTCTTTTGCCGGTTTCTTTGTCATTAAGGCTCACCTCGACGAGGTCAAGAATATCTCGAAGTCTGTGCTTGTCAGAGACATGCGCACTGTGCCTGGCGCGCCAGTGTCAGGCGTCAAATCCCTCCTCCCGTGCGCAGTTAAGGCGCCAGACCGGATCCATGTGGCCTTCTATGTGGCACGCTCTTGCAGCGCTGTATTTCGGCGCCATGTGGCGGCCCATGAAGCGAAACGGTGCGGGCCTTGCGGTTTTTGGCCCACGAACGCCCTCCTCTATTTAAGGGAGCGACGGTTCCTCGTCCTCCTCACGCTCTCACTTCGCCCTTCGCCATCCTCTTGTGCCCTCTACCGCTCGAGCTCTTCACGCCGTCGCTCGTCGCTCCACCGAACTTCTCCGGCGAAGCTTCACAGAGACGCACTGCGGCGCCCGAGCCTTCTTCCCCGCCAAACTCGCGCTTCACCATTCTCCTTCTGCCCAGAGGCGCAGCTTCTTTCTTGATATGCATCTCCGTTCGTCGTCGTCGTCGTCCTCTTCTCCGACGAACTCCGACGAGCCCTCGACCCCGACGGTCCGTAGGTCCTCCGCCACGGTTCTCAGGTTAGTAATCCTAGATCTGGTTATCTCCTTCTTCTTTCCATTCTTCAGGGCGCGGTAGTATATTTATTTCTTCTTTTCTTTCGTTTTTCCTCTCTTGCGTAGATCTTCGCGAAGAGGTAGATCCGAGGAAAACTGTTTTTAGGTAGTTCAACACTTAGTAAGATATGTCATCCGAAGAAACCAACGGGTAGCTTTCCGGAAGCACCCAATTCAGTGAATCCCCCGAGATCTCCTTGGGGGAGGAACGATCCTTTGAGCAAGCTTCCGACGGGCTCGAGGAGGACCTCTCCCGGATGGAAGAGGAATCCGGCGATCATGGGGGAGAAGCCAGTAGCTCTGGTCAAGCTTCCGGCGTGAACCTCACGGCTTATACCCGTGGGGCCTGGAAAGGCTCTGACGTTAAGCAAGCCGAAATCGACTGGCTCTATCGGTCCAAAAGGATACTGGAAGAGGTGCTATACCGGATCCCTGGCAAGGAGCTGGAGCCTTCACCGGAGCCATGAGAAGTTGTGGTCTTTGCCGCCCATTTTGATCGTGGCTTCGGCTTACCGGCGTCGGACTTCTTCCGGCGCTTTCTTGATTTTTATGAACTTCAGCCCCACCATCTTCCTAGCAACACCATCTTCTATATTTCTTCTTACGTCTCATTCATGGAAGGTTTCGTCGGCCTTCTTCCTACCTTTGAGACTTTTGCTCGCTTCTACAATCTCCGGATCAACTCGATCCAGGATAAGAAGCTTCCGAACCCCAAACCCATAGTCCAGTGCGGGGCGTGCATTCTTACGCCCCGCCAGGGGAGCCCTTTTTATAAGTTCTCCGGCCTCGAATCTTGCCGAGCCTGGCAGCAAACCTTCTTCTATGTTAGGAATGTCGGCTCCGCTGATTTCATCAACTTACCGGCTTATGCTCCAGGCGCCCCTTCCAGAGTAAACTGGAAGTATAATCCCAAGGACGGGCACGTGGAGACTAACCGGATTATCCGGTTCATGAAGGATCTCAACGATAACACCGACATCAGCTCTGATGATATTGTGCGCGCGTTCGTCTCGCGCCGGGTTCTACCCCTGCAGCGTCGCGCGCATAAGACAGGCCAGATAAGCGGTCGGAGCGATCCCACGAGGATCACCACCTTTGGTTTGAGAAAATCCGACGTGGTCCTCAAGGCCAAGCATTTTTGCAGGACAAAGATGCGATGCACTGGACGTGGGACCTGCAACCCCTCAGCCGCACGCGCCCCCTTCGTCCCAAGTAAGACCTTGGGGAATCCGGAATACCATTTCCGGTATGCTGGAGACTATAACTTAACTTGTTTCTTTTTCAGGACAGCGACGCTTCCCTCGCATAGCTGCTGAGGAACCGGCAACCTTTGCTTCCAAGCGCCTATTCCAAGACGACGTGGATCCGGATCCTTACGTCGTTGGGAACGTGCACAAGATGGTTCCGACGCACTCCCGACGCCCCGGTAACTTTTCTGATCAGAATCCGACAAACACTTTCGACACTGACGACGATGTTGTGTTCTTTGAGGTACTTGACCTGCTTCCTTTGACTTATGATTTTTCTTTGTGAGGCCAGCTTCAGCTGACCGGAACCCTCAGGTGTTGGAGCACGTGGCCCCCCCTTTCCGTGGTTGTGGGCGATCCTCCGGCTCCCTGAGTCCGGAAGACCCCGGTTTCGGATGCCGGCCCCAGCGAGGCTCCACACGCCAAACGCCAGAAGAAAGGGAGCACTGGGCCTGCCGGGAGGAAGCGTAAGCACGCCATTCCGGTCGCCTCCGGGTAAGTGATGGCGTGTAACTCACACGTTCGTTGGGAACCCCAAGAGGAAGGTATGATGCGCACAGCAGCAAGTTTTCCCTCAGAAAGAAACCAAGGTTTATCGAACCGGGAGGAGCCAAGAAGCACGTTGAAGGTTGATGGCGGCGGGATGTAGTGCGGCGCAACACCAGGGATTCCGGCGCCAACGTGGAACCTGCACAACACAACCAAAGTACTTTGCCCCAACGAAACAGTGAGGTTTTCAATCTCACCGGCTTGCTGTAACAAAGGATTAACCGTATTGTGTGGAAGATGATTGTTTGCAGAAAACAGTAAAGAACAATTGCAGTAGATTGTATGCGATGTAAAGAATAGGACCGGGGTCCACAGTTCACTAGAGGTGTCTGATGACCCACAAGTATAGGGGGTGTATCGTAGTATCTTCGATAAGTAAGAATGTCGATCCCAACAAGGAGCAGAAGGTGTTGACAGGCAGTTTTGATGAAGGATTCACTGTAAATGCTCACGTGACAAGTATTCGGGGGTTTTGATGTAACAGATGAATAAAGTACAAGTAAGTAAAATGCGAGAGAAATAATTGCAGCGAGTGGCCCAATCCTTTTTAGCACAAAGGACAAGCCGGTTTGTTTACTTATAATGACCAAACGTTCTCGAGGACACACGGGATTTTAGTCTAGTGCTTTCGCTACATACAGTTGATTAATCTTCATTGTTTTGATAAGTGTTATGTGGGTGAACCTATGCTAATGTACCGCCCTTCCTAGGACTAATACATACTTGTGATTATACCCCTTGCAAGCATCCGCAACTACAAGAAAGTAATTAAGATAAATCTAACCACAGACCTTAAACTCGAGATCCTACGATCCCTCCTCGCATCGATATACCAATGGGGGTTTAGGTTTCGTCACTCCGGCAACCCCGCAATTGGAAAACGAGTACAAGATGCATTCCCCTAGGCCCATAAATGGTGAAGTGTCGTGTAGTCGACGTTCACACGACACCACTAGAAGAATAACACCACAACTTAAATATCATAACATTGAATATTACTCAACCATAGTTCACTACTAACAATTAGACTTCACCCATGTCCTCAAGAACTAAACGAACTACTCACGAGACATCATATGGAACATGATCAGAGGTGATATGATGATGAATAACAATCTGAACATAGACCTTGGTTCAATGGTTTCACTCAATAGCATCAATAACAAGTATAAATCAGTATCGGGAGAGTTTCCCCTATCAAACAATCAAGATCAAACCCAAATTGCTACAGCGGTGACGATGTCCAGCGGTGGAGATGGTGGTGATGATGGTGGAGATGATGATGATGGTGATGGAGATGATGTCCAGCTCGATGGCGGTGACGATGGCGTCGATTTCCCCCTCCGGGAGGGAATTTCCCCGGCGGATTCCTGCCCGCCGGAGAGCTCTTTTCTCTCTCGGTGTTCTCCGCCCCGCGAGGCGGCCGTAACCCTTCGTGAGGATTCCTCCGTGGCTTAGGTCTTCGGGACGAAGGGTTTCGCGAAGAAAAGGAGGCGAAAGAGGCCGAGGGGGCCCCACACCACATGGTGGCGCGGCCAGGCCATGGGCCGCGCCGCCCTATGGTGTGGGCCCACCTTGGGTCCACCTGGATCCCCCTTCTGGCTTCCTTCGTCATCTGGAAAAATAGGATTTTTGGTAAAACTCCCTTCCACAGTTGATCTTCCGAAATATTGCATCCTGACGGTGCTTTTTCCAGCAGAATCTCGGCTCCGGTGCTCGATCCCCAAATAATCATGAAACATGCAAAATAGATGAAATAACATAAGTATTGTGTCCCAATATGAAATATATCAATGAATAACAGCAAATTATGATATAAAATAGTGATGCAAATTGGACGTATCAACTCCCCCAAGCTTAGACTTCGCTTGTCCCCAAGCGAAACCGAACTCGTAAACAGGTCCACATGTTTATGGAGTGAAGAGTCGATAAATAGAATACGGACAAGAAGCATCATATTCATTCACACAAGACATTATAGTAAACAACTTCCTCATATAACTCAATCTTGAAACAAGTATAAGGTAATCACAAATAAAGGTGCATAGGAGATCATAATTGGTGATGGAAAACTTTGTTCTTGGTCAGAGAACATTTAACAGATTATACTTATCTATTGAGCAGCGCTCTCATATTAAAAACTTATGGTAAACTTGCATACTCAATCATATTAATCATTGATGGCTTTCAAAGCTATATTCATTCAGGTAAAACTTGTACTAAACAAGAAAGAGTAAAGACATGATGAAGCAAATCACAATATAATAGTTTGATCACAACAACTCAAATGCTTGCTTGAGATGGAGGGAAATAGGTTTACCGACTCAACATAAAGTAAAAGACAGGCCCTTCGCAGAGGGAAGCAGGGATTAAATCATGTGCTAGAGCTTTTTCAGTTTTGAAATCATATAAAGAGAATAAAAGTAAAGTTTTGAGAGGTGTTTGTTGTTGTCAACGACCGGTAGCGGGTACTCTAACCCCCTTGCCAAACAGTACCTCCAAAGAGCGGCTCCCATGAAGGACGTTATCTCTACCAAGCAAGGTAGATCATCCCTCTTCTCTTTTGTTTACACATGTACTTTAGTTTATTTTAAGGATGACACTCCCCCCAACCTTTGCTTACACAAGCCATGGCTAACCGAATCCTCGGGTGCCTTCCAACAATCTCATACCATGGAGGAGTGTCTATTGCAAAATTAAGTTGCTTACTGATGAATCAGAGCAAAACATGTGAAGAGAATTATTAATGAAGGTTGATTAATTGGGGCTGGGAACCCCGTTGCCAGCTCTTATTGCAAAATTATAGGATAAGTGGATGAAGCCACTAGTCCTTTAGTGGAGGCTGCCTAACAAGACTGAAAGATAAAACACCACATACTTCCTCATGAGCTATAAAACATTGACACAAATAAGAAGTAATAAGTTTTGAATTGTCTAAAGGTAGCACATGAAGTATTTACTTGGAATGGCAGAAAATACCATGCAGTAGGTAGATATGGTGGACACAAATGGCATAAGTTTGGGTTCAGGTTTGGATGCACGAGAAGTATTCCCTCTCAGTACAGGTCTTTGGCTAGCAAGGTTAATTAGCAAGCATAGGAGTTGAGGGAAACAAACAAATATACATGTGATAGAAACAATCATGCATCTTACTTGTAAGCACAAACAGTTTTAACTCTAGAATACTAAGCAAAGAACTGATAAGAAAGATAATAACATCTTCTACATGTATTTCCTCTATTCTTCTTGAACTCAAAGTGTTGTTGCTATTGACCATTGCTAAGTTTGCCAAAACCAAATAGATTTACTCAATGCTCCCAAAGTGGTACCAATACTAAAATCAAGATCAATCATATAGTAGAAATTGCAAACTAAAATAAGATGTGCAATATGTAAATAATAAGACTTCTCATTAATATTCCATAACGATAACTCACACCAAGGGATACATAGACAAACTAAAGGAGAGATACTTCCACACTGCAACCCATCTTATACGATAACTTCCCTACTCATGATATGACACTACTTGATAGTGAAAAGTAAAAGGTAATGATAATGTGATACCGCGGCACTCCCCCAAGCTTGGAACAAACCAAGGGGATGCCAATACCGATGATGGATTACTCCTTTGGTGATGGTGGTGATGAATTCCTGACAAGCTTCTCAATAAGCTCCTGAAGCTCATCAATCCTGTATATGAGGTTGCGAATCATCTCCGAATTGTGCTCGACGCGGTTAAGAAGTCCGTCCGACGACGAGTCCCAACTCTTGGAGTTATTTCCCCAACCTTCAGCCTTCGGGCTCCGTCTTTCCCGCATTGTTAGAACGATCTATATCCCAATTGCTAGGCGAGTGCTGCCCCGGGAGTCCTTTCAATTTGATTATTATAGATTAGATTGTGGAAAGGATGGTGAATGCCTGAAGAAGATGTCCTTGGAGCTAGGTAATGGCGGGGAAGTCCTCCTCCGGTCCTAATCCGTGCGCTCTTCTTGGCGTTGAGCGAGTTTGTCACCACTTCGATGCTTGCAATGGTGGTGCGTGAGTGCTCTTGCGGAACTTCTTCGACTTCCTCTTCATCCTCCTTTGCTTCTTCCTTGACGCTCTTGTCCTCTTCTCTCCACTCACGATCCTGATTATCTTCATCCGGAAGCTCCTTGCCCTTGTTCTTGGAGACCATGGTGCCTCTAGACTGAAAACAGATCCTGGCAGAAACAGCTCGAAACAAAACACGTCGAGAAAACGATATACGGACCTCCAGGGGTCCGGGGGATTTTATAATAAAAATTTTCAGAACAAACGGAAAGTACCAGATCGAACTAGAGTCGGAAAGGGGCAACGAGGCGGCCAGACCACAGGGCGGCGCGGGCCCAAGCCAGGCCGCGCCGGCCTGTGGTGGCACCCTCTCGTGCGTCTTTTCCACTCCGTTTCGATCTCGTAATTTTTCATATTTTCCAAAAACAGCAAAAATAATGTTCGGAAAGTAAATCGCGAACTTTTCATTACCAGTACTGTTACCTATTCAAAGTCGAGTTCTGGTGGACTGTCAATTTGTCCTTTGATGAAAGCCTCCGGTGTTTCCACTCGAATAATATCAACATCAACATTATAAGAATCACCTGAGATATAATGCTTGAGTCTTTGTCCATTCACCACTTGCGTAGCATTGCCTTGGAGAGAGCTAATTTTAATTGCTCCTGAACGATACACCTCCTCAACAACATATGGTCCTTCCCATTTCGAGAGTAATTTCCCCGCAAAGAATCCGAGACGAGACCGATACAATAGGACTTTATCCCCAATATTAAATTCTCTTTTGATGATCCTTCTATCATGCCATTTTTTAACTTTTTCTTTAAAGAGTTTAGCATTTTCATAAGCTTCACTTCTCCATTCATCTAGAGAACTTAATTGTAGCAACCTCTTATCACCGGCAAGTTTAGGATCTTTATTTAATTCTCTAACAGCCCGATAAGCTTTGTGTTCTAGTTCTAAGGGTAAATGACAAGCTTTTCCGTAAACCATTTTATAAGGTGACATTCCCATGGGGTTTTTATAAGCAGTTCTATAAGCCCATAGTGCATCCTTCAATTTACTAGCCCAATTCTTTCTAGATTTATTAACGGTCTTCTGCAAGATAGATTTAATTTCTCTATTTGATAGTTCTACTTGACCACTACTTTGAGGGTGATAAGCGGAAGCAATTCTATGATTAATACCATACCTAGCAAGAGTTTTTCTAAAACCTCCATGAATAAAATGAGAACCTCCATCAGTCATAATATATCTAGGAACTCCAAATCTAGGAAAAATAATATCTAAAAGCATTTTTAAAGAGGTCTCACCATCAAGCACTTTTTGTAGGTATGGCTTCCACCCATTTAGTAACATAATCAACAGCAACAAGTATATGCGTGTTACCTTCTGAAGAGGGAAAAGGTCCCATGAAGTCAAATCCCCAACAATCAAATGGTTCAATAACAAGAGTATAATTCATAGGCATTTCATTGCGTCTGGAGATATTACCAACCCTTTGACATTCATCACAAGATAAAATAAACTTCCTTGCATCTTTGAAGAGAGTTGGCCAATAAAAACCTGATTGTAGAACCTTTTGTGCGGTTCTATCTCCGGCGTGATGTCCTCCATAAGCACTACCATGACATTTACTCAATATCTCTTGTTGTTCATATTCGGGAACACACCTTCGCATAATACCATCCACTCCTTCTTTATATAAGTGTGGGTCATCCCAGAAATAATGCCTCAAGTCATAAAAGAATTTCCTCCTCTTCTCGAGCTGAAAAGGTTGGAGGCAAGTACTTGGAAACAATAAAGTTAGCATAATCAACATACCAAGGACCTGTCTCGCGAGCTCACCTTTATTACAGCCAATTGTTCATTTGGAAAACTATCATTAACAGGAACAGGATCATAAGCAATATTTTCCAATCTAGACAAATTATCAAGCAACAGGATTATCAGCACCTTTCCTATCTACAATATGTAAATCAAATTCTTGCAAAAGAAGTACCCATCTAATAAGCCTCGGCTTAGCATCTTTCTTTGTCATAAGGTATCTAATTGCAAGCATGATCAGTATGAATTGTAACTTTTGAATCAACAATATAAGATCTAAATTTGTCACAAGCAAAGACTACAGCTAACAATTCTTTTTCAGTAGTAGCATAATTTCTTTGAGCAGCATCAAGAGTTTTACTAGCATAATGAATAACATTTAACTTTTTATCTACTCGCTGTCCAAGAACAGCACCTACAAGAAAATCACTAGCATCACACATAATTTCAAATGGTAAATTCCAATCAGGAGGTTCAACTATAGGAGCAGTTGTTAAGGCTTTCTTTAGAGTTTCAAAAGCTTCCTTACAATCGTCATCAAAAACAAAAGGTACATCTTTTTGAAGAAGATTAGTAAGAGGCTTTGAAATCTTGGAGAAATCTTTAATAAATCTCCTATAAAATCCAAAGCATGTCCAAGAACACTACGAATACCTTTAACATCCCTTGGATAGGGCATCTTCTCAATAGCTTCAACTTTAGCTCTATCAACTTCAATACCTCTCTCGAAATTTTATGTCCCAATACAATTCCTTCATTAACCATAAAGTGGCATTTCTCCCAATTAAGAACAAGGTTAGTTTCTTCACATCTCTCGCAAAACTTTATCAAGGTTTCGCAAGCAACTATCAAAAGAATTCCCGTAGACTGAAAAATCATCCATGAATACTTCCACAATACTCTCACAAAAGCCATGAAAAATAGCAGACATGCATCTTTGAAAAGTAGCAGGAGCATTACATAAACCAAAAGGCATACGCCTATAAGCATAAGTTCCATAGGGACAAGTAAAAGTGGTTTTCTCTTGATCTTTAGCTTTAACGAAGAATTTGTGAAAACCCGTAATAACCATCAAGAAAGCAAAAATGAGTATTTTTAGACAATCTTTCTAACATTTGATCAATAAATGGTAAAGGATAATGATCTTTCTTAGTAACCTTATTAACTTTTCGAAAATCAATGCACATTCTATAACCTACAACTACTCTTTGAGGTATAAGCTCATCATTATCATTAGGCACAACAGCTTATTCCTCCTTTCTTAGGAACGCAATGCACAGTGACTAACCCATCTACTATCAGCAATAGGATATATAATACCAGCTTCAAGAAGTCGTAATACCTCATTTCTTACCACATCCTTCATCTTGGGAATTAGACGACGCCGAGGTTCAACAACGAGCTTCGCATCATCTTCCATATTAATGGCATGTTGGCAAATAGAGGGAGAAATCCCCTTCAAGTCATCAAGAGTATAGCCAATAGCACCTCGGTGTTTCTTCAATATTTGCAATAATCTTTCTTCTTCAAACTCGTAAGCTTAGAACTAATAATAACAGGATATATTTTCTTATCATCAATATGAGCATATTTAAGATTATCGAGCAAAGGCTTTAAATCAAAAACAGGATCTTCCTTTGGTGGCGGTGTTGTACCCAAGTCTTCCACCTGTAAATCATGCTTGAGAATAGGTTGGCGAAGAAAAATCTCCTCAAGCTCATCTCTTTCTTTCCTAAAAACTTCACTCTCGCTATCCTCCAAATGTTGATGCAAAGGATTATTAGGAACAAGAACAATAGATGCACACTGCTCCATTTTAAAATCATTACTAGGCAAATCAGCTTTATAAGGAGTTTTAGTAAATTTAGAGAAGTTAAACTCATAAGATTCACCAAGCAAATTTAGTCAAAATTTTCTCTTTCTTACAATCTATAATAGCTCCACAAGTATTTAGAAAAGGTCTGCCAAAAATGATAGGACAATAATCACTAGCAGCAGAACCAAGTACCAAAAAGTCAGCAGGATATTTAATCTTACCACATAGAACTTCCACATCTCGAACAATACCAATTGGTGAAATAGTTTCTCTATTAGCCAGCTGAATAACCACATCAATATCTTCAAGTTCACAAGAATCAATTTCGTGCATAATCTCCGTGTATAGCTCATAAGGTATAGCACTAACACTTGCACCAATATCACATAGACCATAATAGCAATGATCACCAATTTTAACAGATAGCATAGGAACACTAGCTTGTTTGGGTTTATTAGGATGTGAAACAATATTAGAAGCATCTTCACAGAAAATAATATGACCATCCTCCACATTTTCAGTCACAAGATCTTTAACTATTGCAACAGCAGGTTCAACTTTTATTTGTTCTTCAGGTTCTCTAGGTTTCTTTTCACTTTTATGAACCGCACTATTTATAACAGAGTACTCTTTCATTTTAGCAGGAAAAGGAGTTTTTTCAATATAAGCTTCAGGAATAACGCGATCAGCAGTTTCAATTACAACACACTTATTAATAGATGGATCAATTTTATCTTTATACGGTTCATGATACTTATCAAAATTCTTCTTAGGCAATTCATAATGAGAGGCAAAAGCTTTATAAAGATTTGCAGCAACTTGAGAATCAAGACCATATGTAGCACTCATATTACGAAATGTATCAGTATCCATAAAAGCTTCAATGCATTTATAATCATAAATTATACCCGATTCTCTATCTTTGTCGTTCTCCCAACCTTCAGTATTTTCTTGGATCCGATCAAGAAGGTCCCTTTTAAACTCTTCTTTATTGCGTGTAAATGATCCGGAACAAGAAGTATCCAAGCAAGGTCTTGTCTTGAAAAGAAAGTCTTGCATAGAAATTATCAATAATAATATTACCAGGAAGCTCATGAATGGGGCATTTGAGCATTAAAGACTTCAATCTCCCCAAGCTTGGGCAATACTCTCTCCATCATGAGGCCAGAAATTATATATGCGGTTCCGATCCTTGTGAATTTCACTTGGAGGATAGAACTTAGAATAAAACCGGGGCACAATATCATCCCATTCAAGAGAATCACCATTCTTCAGCAATTTATACCAATGCGCCGCTTTACCAGACAGCGATATAGAGAATAGTTTCTTCCTAACTTCATTCATAGCAATACCTGCACATTTGAATAACCCGCATAATTCATGCAAAAACAAGTAAATGATCACCAGGATGGACAGCTTCCATCCCCTTCATAGCGGTTATCCATAACATGTTCAATAATTTTCGTAGGTATTTTATATGGTATCACTTCCTCACCTGGCGCCTCATCCACTACCGTTGCAGTAGTAGTAGATTTCCCAAATAGAAACTGAAGAGAAGATCTCTCCATAATGACTTATAGCAGCCGGCAGAAATAAAATCCGCACCAACAAGTAAAGGTTTTCCTTACCAATTCCGCTTACCAATAGCGCTTCACTCCCCGGCAACGGCGCCGTAAAATAGTCTTGATGACCCACAAGTATAGGGGGTGTATCGTAGTATCTTCGATAAGTAAGAATGTCGATCCCAACGAGGAGCGAAGGTGTTGACAGCAGTTTTGATGAAGGATTCACCGTAAATGCTCACGGACAAGTATTTGGGGGTTTTGATGTAACAGATGAATAAAGTACAAGTAAGTAAAATGCGAGAGAAATAATTGCAGCGAGTGGCCCAATCCTTTTTAGCACAAAGGACAAGCCGGTTTGTTTACTTATAATGACCAAACGTTCTCGAGGACACACGGGATTTTAGTCTAGTGCTTTCGCTACATACAGCTGATTAATCTTCATTGTTTTGATAAGTGTTATGTGGGTGAACCTATGCTAATGTACCGCCCTTCCTAGGACTAATACATACTTGTGATTATACCCCTTGCAAGCATCCGCAACTACAAGAAAGTAATTAAGATAAATCTAACCACAGCCTTAAACTCCGAGATCCCGCGATCCCTCCCCGCATCGATATACCAACGGGGGTTTAGGTTTCGTCACTCCGGCAACCCCGCAATTGGCAAACGAGTACAAGATGCATTCCCCTAGGCCCATAAATGGTGAAGTGTCGTGTAGTCGACGTTCACACGACACCACTAGAAGAATAACACCACAACTTAAATATCATAACATTGAATATTACTCAACCATAGTTCACTACTAACAATTAGACTTCACCCATGTCCTCAAGAACTAAACGAACTACTCACGAGACATCATATGGAACATGATCAGAGGTGATATGATGATGAATAACAATCTGAACATAGACCTTGGTTCAATGGTTTCACTCAATAGCATCAATAACAAGTATAAATCAGTACCGGGAGAGTTTCCCCTATCAAACAATCAAGATCAAACCCAAATTGCTACAGCGGTGACGATGTCCAGCGGTGGAGATGGTGGTGATGATGGTGGAGATGATGATGATGGTGATGGAGATGATGTCCAGCTCGATGGCGGTGACGATGGCGTCGATTTCCCCTTCCGGGAGGGAATTTCCCCGGCGGATTCCTGCCCGCCGGAGAGCTCTTTTCTCTCCGGTGTTCTCCGCCCCGCGAGGCGGCCGTAACCCTTCGTGAGGATTCCTCCGTGGCTTAGGTCTTCGGGACGAAGGGTTTCGCGAAGAAAAGGAGGCGAAAGAGGCCGAGGGGGCCCCACACCACATGGTGGCGCGGCCAGGCCATGGGCCGCGCCGCCCTATGGTGTGGGCCCACCTTGGGTCCACCTGGCTCCCCCTTCTGGCTTCCTTCGTCATCTGGAAAAATAGGATTTTTGGTAAAACTCCCTTCCATAGTTGATCTTCCGAAATATTGCATCCTGACGGTGCTTTTTCTAGCAGAATCCTGGCTCCGGTGCTCGATCCCCAAATAATCATGAAACATGCAAAATAGATGAAATAACATAAGTATTGTGTCCCAATATGAAATATATCAATGAATAACAACAAATTATGATATAAAATAGTGATGCAAATTGGACGTATCAGTGTCTCTCCCATAAGATAAAAGCATGTTGGGTGAACAAATTACAGTCGGGCAATTGACAAATAAAGAGGGCATAACAATGCACATACATGATATGATAAATATAGTGAGATTTAATTGGGCATTACGACAAAGTACATAGACCGCTATCCAGACATGCATCTATGCCTAAAAAGTCCACCTTCAGGTTATCATCCGAACCCCTTCCAGTATTAAGTTGCAAAACAACGGACAATTGCATTAAGTATGGTGCGTAATGTAATCAATAACTACATCCTTAGACATAGCATCAATGTTTTATCCCTAGTGGCAACAACACATCCACAACCTTAGAACTTTCTGTCACTCGTCCCGCATTTAATGGAGGCATGAACCCACTATCGAGCATAAATACTCCCTCTTGGAGTTAAGAGCAAAAACTTGGCCAGAGCCTCTACTAATAACGGAGAGCATGCAAGATCATAAACAACACATAGGTAATAACTTGATAATTAACATAACATAGTATTCTCTATCCATCGGATCCCGACAAACACAACATATAGTATTACAGATAGATGATCTTGATCATGTTAGGCAGCTCACAAGATCCAAGAATGAAGCACATAAGGAGAAGACGACCATCTAGCTACTTCTATGGACCCATATTCCAGGGGTGAACTACTCACTCATCACTCCGGAGGCGACCATGGCGGTGAAGAGTCCTCCGGGAGATGAATCCCCTCTCTGGCAGGGTGCCGGAGGTGATCTCCAGAATCCCCCGAGATGGGATTGCCGGCGGCGGCGTCTCGGCAAGGTTTTCCGTATCGTGGCTCTCGGTACGCAGGGTTTCGCGACGAAGGCTTTAAGTAGGCGGAAGGGCAACGCGGGGGCCACACGAGGGCCCCACACACCAGGGCCGCGCGGCCTAGGGCTGGGCCGCGCCGCCCTGTTGTGGCGGCGCCTCGTGGCCCCACTTCCTTTCCCCCTCGGTCTTCTGGAAGCTTCGTGGCAAAATAGGACCCTGGGCGTTGATTTCATCCAATTCTGAGAATATTCGAAACCAAAAACAGCAGAAAACAGCAACTGGCTCTTCGGCATCTCGTTAATAGGTTAGTGCCGGAAAATGCATAAATACGACATATAATGTGTATAAAACATGTAGATATCATCAATAATGTAGCATGGAACATAAGAAATTATCGATACGTCGGAGACGTATCAGCATCCCCAAGCTTAGTTCTGCTCGTCCCGAGCAGGTAAATTAGCTTGGACTACCGGATCATCGCAATACACATGTTTTAACCAAGTGTCACAAAGGGGTACCTCCATGCCGCCTGTACAAAGGTCTAAGGAGAAAGCTCGCATTTTGGATTTCTCGCTTTTGATTATTCTCAACTTAGACATCCATACCGGGACAACATGGACAACAGATAATGGACTCCTCTTTAATGCATAAGCATGTGGCAACAATTAGTGTTCTCATATGAGATTGAGGATATATGTCCAAAACTGAAACTTCCACCATGATTCATGGCTTTAGTTAGCGGCCCAATGTTCTTCTCTAACAATATGCATGCTCTAACCATTAAAGTGGTAGATCTCTCTTACTTCAGACAAGACGGACATGCATAGCAACTCACATGATATTCAACAAAGAGTTGATGGCGTCCTGAGGAACATGGTTATCGCATAACAAACAACTTAATAAGAGATAAAGTGCATAAGTACATATTCAATACCACAATAGTTTTTAAGGCTATTTGTCCCATGAGCTATATATTGCAAAGGAGAATGATGGAATTTTAAAGGAAGCACTCAAGCAATTTACTTTGGAATGGCGGAGAAATACCATGTAGTAGGTAGGTATGGTGGACACAAATGGCATAGTGGTTGGCTCAAGGATTTTGGATGCATGAGAAGTATTCCCTCTCGATACAAGGTTTAGGCTAGCAAGGTTTATATGAAACAAACACAAGGATGAACGGTGCAGCAAAACTCACATAAAAGACATATTGTAAACATTATAAGACTCTACACCGTCTTCCTTGTTGTTCAAAACTCAATACTAGAAATTATCTAGACCTTAGAGAGACCAAATATGCAAACCAAATTTTAGCAAGCTCTATGTATTTCTTCATTAATGGGTGCAAAGTATATGATGCAAGAGCTTAAACATGAGCACAACAATTGCCAAGTATCACATTATCCAAGACATTTTAGAATTACTACATGTAGCATTTCCCGATTCCAACCATATAACAATTTAACGAAGAAGATTCAACCTTCGCCATGAATACTATGAGTAAAGCCTAAGGACATATTTGTCCATATGCAACAGCGGAGCGTGTCTCTCTCCCACACAATGAATGCTAGGATCCATTTTATTCAAACAAAAACAAAAACAAAAACAAACCGACGCTCCAAGCAAAGTACATAAGATGTGACTGAATAAAAATATAGTTTCAGGGGAGGAACCTGATAATGTTGTCGATGAAGAAGGGGATGCCTTGGGCATCCCCAATCTTAGACGCTTGAGTCTTCTTAAAATATGCAGGGGTGAACCACCGGGGCATCCCCAAGCTTAGAGCTTTCACTCTCCTTGATCATATTGTATCATACTCCTCTCTTGATCCTTGAAAACTTCCTCCACACCAAACTAGAAACAACTCATTAGAGGGTTAGTGCACAATAAAAATTAACATGTTCAGAGGTGACATAATCATTCTTAACACTTCTGGACATTTCATAAAGCTACCTGGACATTAATGGATCAAAGAAATTCATCCAACATAGCAAAAGAGGCAATGCGAAATAAAAGGCAGAATCTGTCAAAACAGAACAGTTCGTAAAGAAGAATTTTAAAATGGCACCAGACTTGCTCAAATGAAAATGCCCAAATTGAATGAAAGTTGCGCACATATCTGAGGATCACGCACGTAAATTGGCATATTTTTCTGAGCTACCTACAGAGAATTAGGCCCAGATTCGTGACAGCAAAGAAATCTGTTTCTGCGCAGTAATCCAAATCTAGTATGAACCTTACTATCAAAGACTTCACTTGGCACAACAAAACATAAAACTAAGATAAAGAGAGGTTGCTACAGTAGTAAACAACTTCCAAGACTCAAATATAAAACAAAAGTACTGTAGTAAAAACATGGGTTGTCTCCCATAAGCGCTTTTCTTTAACGCCTTTCAGCTAGGCGCAGAAAGTGTAAATCAAGTATTATCAAGAGATGAAGCATCAACATCATAATTTGCTCTAATAATAGAATCATAAGGTAACTTCATTCTTTTTCTAGGGAAGTGTTCCATACCTTTCTTGAGAGGAAATTGATATTTAATATTACCTTCCTTCATATTAATAGTAGCACCAACGGTTCGAAGAAAAGGTCTTCCCAATATAATGGGGCAAGATGCATTGCATTCAATATCCAAGACAACAAAATCAACGGGAACAAGGTTATTGTTAACCATAATATGAACATTATCAACTCTCCCCAAAGGTTTCTTTTTAGCATTATCAGCGAGATTAACATCCAAATAACAATTTTTCAATGGTGGCAAGTCAAGCATATCATAGACTTTCTTAGGCATAACAGAAATACTTGCACCAAGATCACATAAAGCATTACAATCAAAATCATTGACCCTCATTTTAATGATGGGCTCTCAACCATCTTCTAACTTCCTAGGAATAGAGGTTTCAAGTTTTAGTTTCTCTTCTCTAGCTTTTATGAGAGCATTTGTAATATGTTTTGTAAAGGCCAAATTTATAGCACTAGCATTAGGACTCTTAGCAAGTTTTTGTAAGAACTTTATAACTTCAGAGATGTGACAATCATCAAAATCTAAACCATTATAATCTAAAGCAATGGAATCATCATCCCCAATGTTGGAAAAAATTTCAGCAGTTTTATCACAGGCAGTTTCAGCAGTTTTAGCAGTTTTTTGCAGTTTTGCAGGCTTTGCATTAGGAGTAGAAGCATTGCCAACACCAATTGTTTTACCATTGATAGTAGGAGGTGCAGCAACATGTGAATCATTAACATTACTAGTGGTGGTAATAGTCCAAACTTTAGCTACATTACTCTCTTTAGCTAGTTTTTCATTTTCTTCTCTATCCCACCTAGCACACAATTCAGCCATTAATCTTATATTCTCATTAATTCTAACTTGGATGGCATTTTCTGTAGTAGTAATCTTATTATCAATATCCTTATTAGGCATAACTTTCAATTTTAAAAGATCAACATCAGGGGCAAGTCTATCAACTCTAGAAGCAAGAATATCAATTTTATCAAGCTTTTCCTCAACAGATTTGTTAAAATCAGTTTGTGTACTAATAAATTCTTTAAGCATAGCTTCAAGACCAGGGGGTACACTCCTATTATTGTTGTAAGAATTCCCATAAGAATTACCATAACCATTACCATTAGCGAAGGATATGGCCTATAGTTATTACCGGAATTGTTCCTATAAGCATTGTTGTTGAAATTATTGTTTTTAATGAAATTCACATCAACATTTTCTTCTTGAGCAACCAATGAAGCTAAAGGAACATTATTTAGATCAACATTAGATCTACCATTCACAAGCATAGACATAATCACATCAATCTTATCACTCAAGGAGGAGGTTTCTTCAACAGAATTTACCTTCTTACCTTGTGGAGCTCTTTCCGTGTGCCATTCAGAGTAATTAATCATCATATCATAAAGAAGCTTTGTAGCCGCCCCCAAAGTGATGGACATAAAGGTACCTCCATCAGCTGAATCCAATAGGTTCCGCGAAGAAAAATTCAGTCCTGCATAAAAGGTTTGGATGATCATCCAAGTAGTCGATCCATGGGTTGGGCAATTCTTTACCAAAGATTTCATTCTCTCCCATGCTTGAGCAACATGTTCATTATCTAATTGCTTGAAATTCATTATGCTACTTCTCAAAGATATAATTTTAGCGGGAGGATAATATCTACCAATAAAAGCATCCTTACATTTAGTCCATGAATCAATACTATTCTTAGGCAAAGATAGCAACCAATCTTTAGCTCTTCCTCTTAATGAGAAAGGAAACAATTTCAATTTAATAATATCACCATCTACATCCTTATACTTTTGCATTTCACATAGTTCAACAAAATTATTAAGATGTGGAGCAGCATCATCAGAACTAATACCAGAAAATTGCTCTCTCATGACAAGATTCAGTAAAGCAGGTTTAATTTCAAAGAATTCTGCTGTAGTAGCAGGTGGAGCAATAGGTGTGCATAAGAAATCATTATTATTTGTGGTTGTGAAGTCACACAATCTTAGTATTTTCAGGGGTATTCATTTTAGCAGTAATAAATAAAGCAAACTAGATAAAGTAAATGCAAGTAACTAATTTTTTTGTGTTTTTGATATAGAAAGCAAGACAGTAAATAAAGTAAAGCTAGCAACTAATTTTTTTGTGTTTTGATATAATGCAGCAAACAAAGTAGTAAATAAATTAAAGCAAGACAAAAACAAAGTAAAGAGATTGGGAAGTGGAGACTCCCCTTGCAGTGTGTCTTGATCTCCCCGGCAACGACGCCAGAAAATATGCTGGCGTGTAGTTGACGTGGGAGTTAGAAATCTTTGTGGTGTAACTTTTTTTTGATCCCCGGCAACGACGCCAGAAAATATGCTTGATGGCGTGTAACTCACACGTTCGTTGGGAACCCCAAGAGGAAGGTATGATGCGCACAGCAGCAAGTTTTCCCTCAGAAAGAAACCAAGGTTTATCGAACCAGGAGGAGCCAAGAAGCACGTTGAAGGTTGATGGCGGCGGGATGTAGTGCGGCGCAACACCAGGGATTCCGGCGCCAACGTGGAACCTGCACAACACAACCAAAGTACTTTGCCCCAACGAAAACAGTGAGGTTGTCAATCTCACCGGCTTGCTTTAACAAAGGATTAACCGTATTGTGTGGAAGATGATTGTTTGCAGAAAACAGTAAAGAACAATTGCAGTAGATTGTATGCGATGTAAAGAATAGGACCGGGGTCCACGAGTTCACTAGAGGTGTCTCTCCCATAAGATAAAAGCATGTTGGGTGAACAAATTACAGTCGGGCAATTGACAAATAAAGAGGGCATAACAATGCACATACATGATATGATAAATATAGTGAGATTTAATTGGGCATTACGACAAAGTACATAGACCGCTATCCAAGCATGCATCTATGCCTAAAAGTCCACCTTCGAGGTTATCATCCGAACCCCTTCCGGTATTAAGTTGCAAAACAACGAGACAATTGCATTAAGTATGGTGCGTAATGTAATCAATAACTACATCCTTAGACATAGCATCAATGTTTTATCCCTAGTGGCAACAGCACATCCACAACCTTAGAACTTTATGTCATCGTCCCGGATTTAATGGAGGCATGAACCCACTATCGAGCATAAATACTCCCTCTTGGAGTTAAGAGCAAAAACTTGGCCAGAGCCTCTACTAATAACGGAGAGCATGCAAGATCATAAACAACACAAAGGTAATAACTTGATAATTAACATAACATAGTATTCTCTATCCATCGGATCCCGACAAACACAACATATAGTATTACAGATAGATGATCTTGATCATGTTAGGCAGCTCACAAGATCCAACAATGAAGCACATAAGGAGAAGACGACCATCTAGCTACTGCTATGGACCCATAGTCCGAGGGTGAACTACTCACTCATCACTCCGGAGGCGACCATGGCGGTGAAGAGTCCTCCGGGAGATGAATCCCCTCTCGGCAGGGTGCGGAGGTGATCTCCGAGAATCCCCGAGATGGGATTGGCGGCGGCGGCGTCTCGATAGGTTTTCCGTATCGTGGTTCTCGGTACAGAGGGTTTCGCGACGAAGGCTTTAAGTAGGCGGAAGGGCAACGCGGGGGGCCACACGAGGGCCCCACACACCAGGGCCGCGCGGCCTAGGGCTGGGCTGCGCCGCCCTGTTGTGGCGGCGCCTCGTGGCCCCACTTCCTTTCCCCCTCGGTCTTCTGGAAGCTTCGTGGCAAAATAGGACCCTGGGCGTTGATTTCGTCCAATTCCGAGAATATTTCCTTTGTAGGATTTCTGAAACCAAAAACAGCGAGAAAACAACAATCGGCTCTTCGGCATCTCGTTAATAGGTTAGTGCCGGAAAATGCATAAATACGACATATAATGTGTATAAAACATGTAGATATCATCAATAATGTAGCATGGAACATAAGAAATTATCGATACGTCGGAGACGTATCAGTAAGCTCCACCATCATATCTTTTCGGATTGCACCTTTGCACTTGTTGTTTCCTTCAACTAACTCTTATTCTCTCTTTCTCCAGACCCGCCCTGGAACTTACCAGGAGCGCGCCCGGTATGAGGCTAGAGACCACCATGGACGCCGGAAGGGCCACACCTCCTCCTTAGCAAAGTCCGGCACCATCTCATGTCGGCAAAGCTCCATCCTCCCCTCGGGGAGGTAACACAAGTTCGGGGCGCGCGGCCCCAAAATCGAAACACCCCCGCGCGGAGGAGGACTTCATCTCCCTCCAGAACACGAAGACACCGACGCCAGCAACATGGGCGCCGGCTCAGAAGATGCCGGGCGGTCGCAACCTCTGGTTCCGCCCGTCCTCGAAAAGAAGAAGAAAGCTACCGTCGCTTCCCCCTTCAAGGCTCCACCAGCTGCATCACCAGCCACTTCCTCGCCGGTCAGGGGCGCAGCTGCGCCGCCGCCGGCATCTACCAACAAACCACCTCCTGCACCACGCTAGGGGCTCTGTCTACCTCTTTTGGGTGTTTGACGTATGAGGCTAAAAGTTCTTTTGCCAAGCAAGCATTTTCTCGAACTTAGAAAAAATTCAAATTTTTTCACAAAATACCGGTATGTCCGAGGTTAGTTAAACTTTCTTCGGTTTGTTTGTTTTCGGTTTCTTTTTCATCTTTCACGTCCTTAGAACCTTCCGGTTTATCTTGCTTGCCATGAAACCGGGTTGCGGACAACAGCTAAGTCGAAGACTCCTTTAGGTTTAGCACGTTACTAAACCAGAAAGGAAAGTTTCCAACAATCAAACCGGTATGCGGAAAAAATAAACATGTTGCATACAATTTCCGGTAAAGGCAGTCCCCGAGATTCATTCAAGGTGTCATTATCTTTATTTATAGCAAATAAGGTACAAAAAGGAACCCCTTACATCACATCTTTAGGAATAGAAGGGACGAAACAACGCTATGTTCCACGGGCGCTTGGTTTCCTCTCCTGACCTGTATTTCTTTCCTTTCTTTGGTTCATGTGCATCGATTAGGTAGTAGGCATAATTGTGCAGAGGCTTGCTTACAATGAAAGGTATTTGCCACGGAGGTGAAAGTTTGTGCCGTCCTTCAGTGCGCTGCACTACACGTAGCACCAGGTCTTCTTCCCGGAACACCCTCTGGTTAACATTCCGGCTATGATAGCGTCTGAGGTTTTGCTGGTATATGTCCGATCTTGCCAAAGCCAACTCTATTTGTTCCTCGAGCAAATCAACATCATTTTCTCGGGCCTCTTTTACCTCTTCTTCGGTATAGAGTTGGACTCGTGGTGAGTCATGGATAATGTCGGTTGGTATGACCGCTTCTTCTCCATATACCATGAAGAATGATGTGTATCCGGTAGACCGGTTCGGCGTGGTTCTTATGCTCCACAACACTAATGGTAGTTCATCAAGCCAACATCCTGGCGTCTTTTCAAGCGGCTCGATAAGCCTCGGTTTGATACCGGAAAGCACGAGTGCATTTGTTCTTTCCACTTGCCCATTTGCTTGTGGGTGTGCCACGGAAGCTATATCCAATCGGATATTGTTATCGTCACAGAACCACTTAAACTCTCCTTGAGCGAAGTTTGTTCCGTTGTCGGTGATGATGTTGTGCGGGTAACCATACCGCAGGATGACATCTTTCAAGAATTTCACAGCTGTGTGCCCATCACACTCGCCGATTGGCTTAACCTCAAGCCACTTGGTAAATTTATCCACCATCACCAAGATGTGAGTCATGTTTCCTCTTGCCGTTTTGAACGGTCCAACCATATCCAGGCACCAAACAACGAATGGCCAAGTTATCAATATCGTTTTTAAACCGGATGTTGTGGTATGATTTTGCTTGGCGTACCTCTGGCACCCATTGCACTTCCGGACTAAGTCCTCAGCATCTTCTGGCGTATCACTGATAATGAGAGAAAATAGCATAATTTATTATATTCATTACTTTGCTCACCAGCGTTAGTTAGTTGTTGTGGCTGTGGTAAGAAAGCATAAAGAAGTTAGCAATTTCTTTAGTATGATTACTACCTTGTTAAATGTGGTGGGTGGATCTGCCAAGCGCAGGGACATGATTACAAATATCAATCTTGAAGAAATGAGCAAAGCTTTAGGGTGTGGGCAGCTTACAACAGGCACTGAGGGTTGAATCAAGAGCAATGCCTTCAAAGACTTGGAGATACTCGTTGGGGTTCACATGGTAAAACACTTAAAAGCTTGGTTGACTTGTTTCATTCCGTTATTAAGGTTCTAGAATTTGTGGGAGAAGAAGACACCGACAGAACAAACAGAGATCAAGCAAATGGTCTTCTGGTGTACTTTCAGTCTCTTGACTTTGTCTTCTATTTGCATGTCATGTTGACAATTCTTACAACTACGAACACATTATAATTAGCATTGCAGCGGAAAGATCAAGATTAGTAAATGCCATGAAATGTGTGAAGTCAACAAAAGATGTTTTGAGTGAACTAGAGAATATGGATGGGAATCTATGCTAGCTGAAGTTCATAGTTTCTGTGAGAAGCATGATATTGAAGAGTTAAACATGGAAGAAGCCTATATTAATCCAAAAAAGAGAAGATAGGTAACTGTAATTGCTAACAAACATCACTATCAAGTTGATTGTTTCAATGATCTTTTTGATTGGTTAGTTCAGGAGCTTGATGGTCGGTTTAGTGAGACATCCTCCAATCTTCTTGTTTGGTCATCGGTTTTGAGTACAAGAGACTCATTTCGTGATTTTAATTTGGAGAGTTTGATAAGTTTGGCTAAACTATATCCTCAAGATTTTAATTCTGGGGAACTGAGGGATCTTGATAAGGATCTACGCCTCTACATCGCTGATGTATGCACATGTGATAGCTTCTCCAACCTAGAAACAGTCACTGAGCTTTCTAAAAAGATGATGGAGACAAGGAGGCATGTTATGTATCCTTTGTTTTATCGGTTGTTGAAACTAGTAGTTGTGTTACCTGTTGACAAGGGATTAACTTATCAATGCCTATTGATTGTAGGCTAGGGTTTAGTTAGAAGTAGAGGGCAAGTAGATCTCGAAGGTTTCAGCCGAAAAGTACTCGACGATTATGAAAACTAGGGTTTGTAGACAATGACTCGATGATCTCTTCGTCCCTCGACTCCCCCTTTATATAGGAGGTGGAGCCGAGGGTTTCGTACAAATTACAGAGTCCGGGACGGTTTCTAACTCATCCCGCCAGATTACAAATAACACTTCTTATTACAACTCTAACTTTCCTTAATACATCTTGGTCTCCCGAATCTTCTTATTCTTCGGATAATGGGCCTTCAGTAAACTCCGGGTACTATCTTCGGCAGGCCCATTTGGGATGCCTATGTCAGTAGCCCCCGAGATTTTGCTTGAATCGTAGAGTCAGGGAAAATCTCCACTGTTTATTTTTATTCAAGAGCTTTAACTTTTTTATATTTCTTTATACAAAATTCTATATTGTACAGGGATAATGGTAATTGGGGCTAGTTCATCTGACGTATCAGGTACTAGTTAACTGCTCTAGTGGCAATCCGCAAAAACCTACTTCAAAATCACGTCCCTGGACATGATCTCGGGATACTGGTGCAAACTTCAACAGGTGCCGCTTAAGGTCTTACCATTCTTTCGAGTCCCGAGTCAAATTTATCGAGTACCTAACGCGTCCGTTAGGATTTTTCTTCGTATCTGTTGATACGGATAAAAGTAGCAGAGCGCGATCTTCGGCGATGCCACGCCCAGCGAGAACGGATCCGGGGTCTTACCTTCGCAAATTTGCGGCATTCGAGAAATTGATCGCAACTTTGGCGTTCTGAGAATATATTGTCGAGTGCTTTTCCGGCTGTTGGAATAGCACATTTTATCGAATCAAATATGACTTATATTGCTTTCCCGATGGGAGTATATGTAGAGTTAGTTATAACTCGAAATATACTCTCTTGTTTTTCTATCTTTTTTCTTTTTTAATTTCATCGGGCACGCGAACAGCGTTCCCGATGGGAGTAGCCCCCGAGGCTACAGCCAAGAACTTGTGCTTGGTTGTAGGCTCAACATTTTAGTCCACCTTGTCGCTATATTGTCATGATCCTCTTTTCATTTCTCGGGTGCGCGAACAGCGCTCCTGATGGGAGTAGCCCCCGAGGCTACAGCCAAGGACTTGTGCTTGGTTGTAGGCTCCCACAATTTCTATATTTCCATACTCGAAATTTTTCTTCTATCGAAGTAGCCCCCGAGCATTTGGGCAAAAACTTGTATTTGACCAAAGGCTCTCGAAGTATTCAAATAACTTCTTCTGTCGCCAATCTTCTTTTATTTTTCTTGTCGACATGCTTTCCTTAGTGAAATTCACTTCATCTCCAGTAATAATCGAGATTTTCTGCTCTGTGGGTCCACTATTTCCACCTCGTTGACACGTCGTGCAAGTGGTAGACACACGTCCTCCGCTTTTCCTGGCGCACGTACGGTAACACCTGTTCTATTCCATCTCAGTAAAAATACCTTTTTATCCTTTGATCTTTCACCACACGATTTCTTCATCCAACGGTGCATTGCTTCGCCCGATTCCTATATAAACCTTTCTTCAACCTCGGTACACTCCTTCGCTCGCGCCGCACATCTGTTCTCTTTGCAAAAGCTTCCCCTGCGCCGAATTTTCTTTGATCTTCCGCACACACGAGCGTTGCTTTCCAGCGCCATTGATGCCACCGCGCACGCGACTCACTCGCCACAGTACTCCAGAGTCCAAGATGGCCGCTGAAGACCTTGAGTGGGAGAGATCTAAGATCTCCAACCAAGACATCAACCTGCTGAAGAGGCTTGGCCTAATGAAGAAAGAGGACTCCATCCGCTTTCCCAGCGAAGAAAGCTACCCCAACCCTCCAATGGAGTACCGGGTTAGTTTCGTTGATCACCTCATCCGCGGCCTTTCTGCCCCAATTCACGATTTCCTCCGCGGCCTTCTTTTTGTTTACGGGATTCAGCTGCACCAGTTGACCCCCAATTCCATCCTCCATATTTCTATCTTTATCACGCTGTGCGAATGCTTTCTTGGAATCCCTCCTAACTGGGTTTTATGGAAACGCATTTTCTGTCTCCGCCGTAATGGCTCCCACAACGCCACCTACAACATAGGCGGCGTTGTTATTTGTGTTCGAACTGACGTTGATTACTTCGACGTCAAATTTCCTGATTCTGTCCAAGGATGGCGCAAAAGGTGGCTCTACATACACGAAGAAAGTGCCAATTCTGTCGAACACAACATAATTCCTTTCGACGGAAGTGCCAAAATTCAACGCCGCCGCTCTTGGGATGCTGAAGTTTCCGAGGAAGAGAAAAAGGCGACAGAAGCACTTATGTCTCGCATTCATCGACTTCAAAATACTCGAGGAAAAGAGCTGTCCGGTGTTCAAATCACTGCCTACTTTCTTAGGATTAGAGTGCAGCCTCTTCAGGCCCGCAAAAATCCCCTTTGGACGTATCTTTGGTGAAAATGACGCCAATAGGCTCTCCACTGATCTTTCTGTGAAGGACTTCGAGAAGCTGATCCGAAGAATTTCCTCGCTGAGTAAGAGGGATCCTATTCCTTCCTCGTGCCGCGTGGAACCATACAGCTCCACCAATCCTCTCCCCGAGGTATTTTATCTTCTCGAGTTTTTATCTTGTTTCGAACTTTCCCTGCATCTCATTGTATTGATATCTCTCTAATTTTTCTTTTGTCGTTATTTTTCTGCAGAACCATCCTACTATGGTTTCCCTTCCTCCTCTTCCTGAGGGTGGAGATGTCGAGGAAAGGGCCGTTATTGCCGATGACAACCAGGAGGCCCCCTCTTTTGTGAACGAACCCGCAGATTCTCGAAAATCTGCGGGATCTATTGAAAAGGATGCTGCCTCTGAAGGTACTACATCAGCACAATCTCCTCCTCCTGCTGTTTCTCCAAAGAACAAAAGGAAGAGGAGTGATGTCGAAGATTCCGGGACCTCTCAACCCGAAGAAGTTGCTCCTTCACCGCGAAAGGCACCTTATGACCCGTATCTCGAGAGTCTCATCAGTTCGTAAGTTCCCTGTCTCTTTTTATTTTTCTATTAGTAGAAGTTAGCCTTGCTTTTTATGATGCCACCCTTTTTCGACAGTGATGATGACGAAGAAACACCAACTGTGGATGTGGCTGCTCGAACGAGTACGTCACATACTCTAGTTATTTCGAAGCCGCCAGTTGAAGGAGAAGAATCATCGCCTCCTCAACAAAACGTCGGCGCGTCTACTCCTCCTTCGAGCCCCCTTGTCCCTTCGCCAAAAAGGGCAAGGACCGAGTCGATTCCGGAGTCGAATCTCCAATTGAGTAGCTCTTCTAACCCTCTCTTGGATGATGTAAGTTCTCAATACTTTTGTCACTGTCTGAGCTTCCTCTGTTTGCTTTTCTATTTGCCATTATATTTTCCTCATACCGAAATTCTCTTCCTTTATCCCTTTCTTTTCTTAACAGCCCATGATCAAAGAGCTTATTCGCATCGGTGCTCAATTCATTGGCTATCGTGAATATGCCAACAAAACTGAAGGTGATGCCTTGCTGCATTCTTTTTTTACCATTACTCTGTTGCTCCTTTCTTGTCGATATTTCAACGAAATTTTCATCTTTCTTTGGCAGAAAAACTATCGGCTATTAACGAGCGCACCAATGCACTTGCTCAAAAATTAGAGCAAAGTGAAGAGGCTCGCAAGAAGGCGGAGTTAGATGCTGTTGAAGCTAGAGCAGAGGCTGACAAGGCCAGGGCTGTCGCTGCTGGTGTCGAAGATCTTAGAAAGAGACTTCACACTGCCGAGACTTCGCTGAGCGAGCACATAGCTGCACAATCTGCTCGCGAGGAGGCGATCCTTAAGCGTATAAGGACGCAAAGTCGCCGCTTTGTCAGTAAGTATCTGAACCACTTCGTATCCTTTGTATTTTTTCCTCTGCACTCGTTTGTTGCTCAAATAGTTTCTTCCTTGTTAGTGAGAACAGCTCAAGAGTTTGAACTTGAAGATCCCGAGAATGATCCTCTTCTTGACGCCCTTTCATTCCTCGAATTTCATGGGTCAGAGGCACGCGAAGGCATTGATCAGGCTAAAGCAGGGATGTCACGGCTCTTTCCTTATTTCTTCCCGAAGAAAGAGGAACCCGCAACTTTCCTTAATCTCGCCAAGTGTTTTAATCCGTCAGAAGATCTTGGGCTGAAGGTGCGTCATGAAAATATGAAAGTTGCCGTGGAAAACACTGTTGCCTTGGTTGCTGATAGCCAGCAAACTATCGACTGGGCGAAAGTTGGCGACACTGAACAGATAGAACAGTCAAGGTGGAAATCGTTGATCAAGGCAGCTAAACCCAACACGAAGAAAATCCTGGCTTATCTCGGAATCAAGCCGTCTTCAACTCCTAGCTCATCAAAGCCGGAGGTCTAGTTGAATGTCTCCTTGCTTTTTCTTTTTAGCGTACCTCTTTCTTTTGGCATTGTCGCCATAGTGTTCTTGGCGATAAGTCGCTTCGATAGAGTCTCTAGAAGGTCCTTCTTTTGTAATAGACATGTATATATTATGGAAATGAATGGAAATCTATCTTTGCTCAGTGATTGATGTCGAAATATTTCTTTTTTCCAGTTAATTTTTGACAATTATACGCCAGCTCCTGGTTCTTCCAACATTTCGCCTTCTTCTCGCTCAAGGAGAGCTCCTGCTGATGTTTCTCCTGTCGAAGATTCCTTGCCGCGAGAATTGGATGAACTTCGGCAGCAACTTCAGTGT
This sequence comes from Lolium rigidum, assembly GCF_022539505.1. Classification (NCBI taxonomy): domain Eukaryota; kingdom Viridiplantae; phylum Streptophyta; class Magnoliopsida; order Poales; family Poaceae; genus Lolium; species Lolium rigidum. The sequence goes on along the minus strand of NC_061511.1, from coordinate 205,170,508 downwards.
GCGAAAAAGCAAACACTTGTGATGATGGAAAAATCTCGTAAGTCATCTGAAGCCGAAAATATTGCACTTCAGCAAGCTCGCGAGGCTGTTGCTGCTAGGGAAATTGCTGCTTCCGAGGCTGAAAAAGCGACTTCTCGAGAGAATTTCATGCTCGAGTTGATGAATGAAGCCAGTGCGGATATGTCGGGTATGCTTGTTTCATCTTCAATATCTTCCGTTTTCACGCTACTTCTCTTAGAGTTTTCTCCTCCTTTGTTTTAATAGGTTCCTTTACTGACGCTGTTGCCGAAGAGGAGAGGGTAGATACTAGGACAAACCTCCTTGTTAACCTTTCCCTTGATCATGGTTTGCTGTTTTGGGCTACCCCGGAGAGGACCCGTCAAATTGTCAGGTTTCAGGATCGCGCCTCTCAAACTCGCGACTTCCTTGACTTCTGTACCAAGACCTTGTCTATGGTTTATAACTCCATGTTTCCTCGGAACGTTCAACCAAAAACTCTTCCCGAATTAATGGAGAAACTCAAGGATGCCCACAAGATTCATGATTTTGTCAGAGCTCAAGCCGGTGGCTGGCGCCGGATTTGCCCTTATCATGCTTCGAGATCTGCCACTCCAAGCTTGACCTCGACCCAAGTTGTTGCGAAAGTTCACGAGAAGGTACGGCGTCGAAGAGTTGGTGTTGATCGTATTGACACGAAGGTTTCGCCTATAGCCGAAGAAATGATTGAAGACCTTCTTCGGATGGATGCCGACTTTTTTGCAGATGGTCACTACGCTGACTTTCTTGGCGCTGCTCCCGAAGAAAACAGAGTTACCCTTGATGACATATTGAATCGTGACTAATTTTTCCCTTTGATATATAATTCTTCCTTGTAAATCATGATTGTGATTATGTTGTAAAGAAAACATCATATTTTTATTTTTGTCTAGCCCCCGAGTGTTTTCGGTGGCTAGTCGCTATATTTGTATAATGCGAGGTTTTGAACCAAGGCATTTATTCAATATGTAGTTTTGGCGAATACCAGCCCCCGAGCTTCTTTATTGAGTACTATTTTGTATTTTTTATTGACTCACGAGGTATTTTAATACCAGGGCGAGGCTTTTCTTTGTACGAGGAACTATATTGAATTTCGTCGGGTTGGGAATTTTGAGCGTGTCGATAAAGAAATCGATATATATTGTAACTCTTGGGCACAAGTCCCCGATCCTGTCGAAGAAAAAGATATATATCTCCACTATCTTTATTATATTGCAGCACCGCGAGCCCGCCTCATTAAAAACCTTTCCCGGCCCCACTCGGTGCCCCGAAAAAGGAAAAGAGTGCGTCTGAAAACTCGCGGGCGTTTCAGTACATTGAAGTTTTACAAGGACTATATTTTAGCTCTAGGCGTAGAACCGCCTGAGTTGCGCCACGTTCCAGGGGTTTTGCTCTTCCACCCCTGTCTTCTTGTCCTTTATCCTGTATGCTCCTCCTCCGATAACTTCCGTGACGATGTAAGGGCCAAGCCATGGTGACTCGAGTTTTTCATGACTTTTTTGCGTGAGCCGAAGAACTAGGTCTCCCACCTGAAAAGATCTTGGCCGCAAACGTCGACTGTGGTAATTCTTCAAGTCCTGTTGGTATTTGGTTACTCTTGATAATACTTCGTCTCGAGCTTCATCGAGTGCATCCACGTCGTCTTCCAATGCTATCCTGGAAGTTTCTTCATTATACTCTGTGACTCTGGGGGAGTCGTGCTCTATTTCTATTGGTAATACTGCCTCTGCTCCATGGACCAGAAAAAACGGAGTCTCCTGTGTCGCTGTATTTGGTGTTGTTCGGATGCTCCATAACACACTTGGTAGTTCTTCTGGCCAGGTGTGTCGAGCTTTTTCCAGTGGTCCTAGGAGGCGTTTCTTGATGCCGTTGCAAATGATGCCATTGGCTTTCTCGACTTGCCCATTGGTTTGAGGATGTGCGACTGACGCAAAGTGCAACTTGATACCCACTTCTTTGCAATAATCCTTGAATTCGTGGGATGTGAAGTTACTGCCATTGTCCGTGACGATGCTATGGGGCACTCCAAATCTGAAGACGAGGCCCTTTATGAATTTTACTGCGGATGCTCCATCTGGTGAATTTATCGGCTTCGCTTCTATCCACTTTGTGAATTTGTCGACTGACTACTAGCATGTATTCCTTTCCTCCTGGCCATGACTTGTGTAACTTGCCCACCATATCGAGTCCCCATTGTGCAAAGGGCCACGACAATGGTATTGGTGTTAGTTACTGCTGCTCGGAGAGTGAGGTTTTGCGGCAAACCTTTGACACGCATCGCAAGTCCTTACTATTTCTTTGGCGTCCTCGATTGCTTGTCAACCGGTAGAATCCTGCCCGAAAAACCTTGGCTGCAATAGCTCGACTACTCGCGTGGTGGCCACATATTCCTTCGTGTACATCCTTCAGAATTATTCTTCCTTCTTCGGGTGTGACACACCTTTGCAGGACGCCTGAAATACTTCGCTTGTACAGTTCTCCTTTGATCACCGTGAAAGCTTTAGAGCGTCGAATTACTCGCCTTGCTTCAACTGGATCGTCGGGTATTTCTTTCCTGAGGATATATGATACATATACTTGCATCCAAGGAACCTGTACCATCATCACAAGCTCTTGTTCCTCTTCATCCTCCGTGTTTTCTGTGAGGGATGTCGAAGTTTTCTCTTTTGCTTTTTTCTGCACCTTCTTTGGCTTCGTAGATCTCTCCGCTATTTCTTCCCAAAATACTCCTGGCGGGATTGGGAGGCACTGCGACCCGATATTTGCGAGGACGTCGGCTTCATCGTTGCTCAATCTACTGATGTGATTTACCTCGCATCCATCAAATAGCTTCTCGAGTTCATTGTACACCTCCTTATATGCTACCATGCTATCATTGATCTGCGTCACATTGGTTCATAACTTGCTGAGCCACCAACTGTGAGTCGCCAAAGATTTTTAATCGAGTTGCACCGCAAGCTTTCGCCATCTTCATCCCATGTATGAGGGCTTCATATTCTGCTTCATTGTTAGATGCGTTAGGGAACGTCATCCGGAGGATATACTTCAATTTGTCGCCTTCAGGTGATATAAGTACTACTCTGCGCCAGCTCCTTCTACTCTTTTGGACCCGTCGAAATTCATGGTCCAGGTTCTCGACAAGTCTGGGGGTCCTGTGTTTTGCAGCTCCATCCACTCTGCGATGAAATCTGGCAGAACTTGTGACTTGATTGCTTTTCTTTTTTCATACGTGATGTCCCGAGGGGAAAGTTCTATTCCCCAAAGGGAGACACGACCCGTAGCTTCTGGATTGTTTAGTATATTTGACAAGGGAGCTTCATTGACCACTATAATCGGATGTGCCGAAAAATAGTGGCGCAATTTTCGTGCTGTTGTGAACACTCCATATGCTAGCTCTTGGTACTGAGGATACCTTTGTTTGGATGGCGATAAAACTTCGCTGACGAAGTATACTGGCCTCTGTACTCCGTGGAGTTTTCCTTCTTCTTCTTCTCTTTCGACAACTAGCACCGTGCTCACCACTTGTGGCGTGGCTGCGATATATAGCAGGAGAGGTTCCTTCTCCTTCGGCGCCACCAAAATTGGTGGTGTCGAGATTCTGCGCTTCAAATCTTCGAAAGCTCTATCTGCTTCTTCGTTCCACTGGAATTTTTCCCCTTGCTTTATCAAAGCGTAGAACGGTAGTGCTTTTTCTCCCAGCCTGGCGACGAATCTACTTAATGCTGCGACTCGCCCAGTTAACTGTTGTACTTCTTTCAGCTTTGTTGGCTTTCTCATTGTTACGATAGCTTGTATTTTATCGGGATTTGCTTCAATCCCTCTTGCTGAGACTAGAAACCCCAGGAGTTCTCCTGCTGGGACGCCAAAGGAACACTTCGTCGGGTTCAACTTCAGACAGAATTTGTTGAGGTTGTCAAAAGTTTCCTTGAGATCCTCGATCAGTGTTGTCCCCTTTTTTGACGTTATGACGACATCGTCGATATATACTTGCACGTTTTTTCCAATCTGTGTCGCCAAACACTTCTGCATCATCCTCTGATATGTTGCTCCCGCATTTTTTAGACCAAAGGGCATTGTTCTGTAGCAAAGCACGCCGTAAGGTGTAATAAACGCTGTCTTTACTTCATCTTCCTCTTTCAATCTGATCTGGTTATAACCAGAATATGCGTCCAAGAAGGAAAGACGTTCGCATCCAGCCGTGGAGTCGATAATTTGATCGATCCTCGGGAGGGGAAAGTGATCCTTTGGACAATGTTTATTGAGACACGTAAAGTCGACGCACATGCGAAGGACTGTAGTGTTTTTCTTTGGCACCATCACGGGATTTGCTACCCATGTGGCTTCTGTGAATATCTCTTTGATAAAACCAGCTTCTTGTAGTCGATTGATTTCTGACAGCATAGCTTTGCGGTTTGGTTCCGAAAAACGCCGCAAAGGTTGTTTGATTGGTCTCGCTAATGGATCCAAATTTAGGTGGTGCTCGGCAAGTTCCCTGGGTACTCCTGGCATGTCAGCTGGACACCATGCGAAGATTTTCCAGTTCTCACGGAGGAACTCGACGAGCGCGCTTTCCTATGCGATATCCATATTGTTTGCGATAGATGTCGTCTTTTTCGGGTCTGTCGGGTGAATCTGCACCTCCTTAGAATTTTTCTCGGTATTGAAAGTTGATTCTTTATTTGGCCTTCCAACGTACGGCGATGCGTCGTAATCAGTCATGCTTTTTGACGCCAAGTACTCAGCTTGCATCCCGAAAGTTTCTGATAACCGATGAAAATCCTTGTCGCACTTATCGGCTAAGGCAAAGCTTCCTTTAACTGTGATTGGTCCCTTTGGTCCAGGCAATCTCCACAACAGATATGTATAGTGTGGTACCGCCATAAATCTAGCATATGCTGGTCGTCCCAACAAAGCATGGTACTGTGATGGAAAATCCACGACTTCAAATTCCAGCTTCTCAATCCTATAATTTTCTCGGGTACCGAACTGAACGTCGAGATTTATCTTCCCCAATGGATAACTTGGTTTCTCCGGTGTGATGCCGTGGAACCTCGTGTCTGTTGGCTTCAAGTTTGCTAAGGATATGTTCATCTTCCTCAATGTATCTGCATACATAAGGTTTAAGCTGCTGCCACCATCTATGAACACTCGAGAAACATCAAAACCCGCAATAACTGCTGGTAGGATAAGTGCTGACTGCCCGGGTCGAGGAACTTGCTGCGGATGATCCGCTATGGTGAAGCCGATGTCTTGCCCTGACCAATTGAGGTACTCAACTGTTGGTGGAGGCATTTTCTCTGCCATGAACACTTGTCTCGAGATTACTTTTTGAGTTCTGTTGGACGGCCTTCCCTTCTGAATCATCGACACCGCTCCGTTTGAGTTAGGATCGACATAAGGTGGTGGTGGAGGTGCTGCCGCTATTCTGAGCTGATGCCGATTGTCGTCTGTAATCGCGGGAGGTGGTGGCAGGTGGACCTCGCTCCTGGGCTCCCGAGGATTTCTCTGTGCTGCTCGAGCATGAGCGTTCTCTGCATATCTGAACATTGCCTGAAAATTTCGACAATCTTTCTGCAGGTGCCCTGACTGTCTTTTTCCGTTACTGTCGAGGTAAAAATGCATCTGGCACGGTCCGTTCATCATTTCTTCGGGGGACACGAAAGGCCTTGGGAATCTAGGCCCACTATTTTGCCTGTTGCGAGAGCCGTCCTTGTTGTCACCTTGCTGCTCACTGCTTCTTTGATAATCATCTCTATTGTTTCCTCCTGTGTTTGCCCGGAAACCTGCCGAAATTTGCCCTGGGGCGTCATAGTTCGCTACTGCCGAGGAAATCGTCGCCTCGGTTGGTAATTTCGACCACGGTCTTCCTCCGGCGACCTGTGCCGTTTGTTGTGGACAGCATCTTCTCCATCTGCCCATCTGTTTGCTATCTCCATTAACGCGGATACTGTCTTTGGATTGGTCCTTCCCAAGTCCTCGACAAAATCTCCTCGCCTGATTCCTGCGACAAACGCATCTATTGCTCTCTCGTCAGATATATTTTCTGCCGAGTTTTTGATGATGTTCCACCTTTGGATATACTTTCTCATTGACTCATCTGGTTTTTGTCGACATGCTCTCAACTCTTCTAACGACGCAGGTTTTTTGCACGTGGATCTGAAGTTCTTGACGAATACGTCTTCGAAACTTTCCCAGCTGTCGATAGATCCTGGAGCAAGTTTCTTTATCCAAGATCGTGCGGCTCCACTCAAGTGCACCTGAATACTTTGCATGGCTGTTGCCCTAGTCCCTCCAGTTAACTTCACTGTCTCGAGGTAATCGACCAACCAATCCTCTGGATCTTGCAGGCCGTCGAATTTTTTGAAGTGATCGGGTAACTTGAATCCGGAGGGGACTCGAGTTTTTCGGACTCTCCTCGTGAAGCATGGCAGGCCGCACATATCCTCGTCGTTAAGCTCCGGGGATTGCCGATGATCCCTTCTGCTTTGCCTCGCTCTATCGACCCTTGCTTGTGCTCCTGTGTCTCTTGCTCCACTTGGTCCTTCAGGGGCTGCCGCCGTTGCTGCTGCAGGTCGTGGGCTATTTTGCCTTGCCGCTCCTTCGGGAGGCGTTGATACAAACGCTGTCCCCATAGCTCCAACCCTTGCTAACGCCATATTGTATAATGTTTCCCTTGGATCACCTGGGGGTGGCTTGGATGCGAGGATATAAGCTTGTGTCGCCATATACCCAGCTTCTGGTGTCTTAGGGATAATGTTTCCTCTTGTATCTATCGACATAAAGGACATGTCGAGGTTTTGAACCAAGTGCTCTCTTTCTGCTTCGGGTATGTGTTGTAACCTTGATCTTCCTCTGTTCCGAGCCTCCCTGTGGCTATCTCCCGAAACTCTAGATTGTCGACTTAGATCTGCCCTTCTCCTGCTGGATGCAGAAGCTGCCTCTTTTCTCCTGTTTAACTCAGCTGTCTGTTTTTCTATTTCTCTGGCAGCCCGTGCGAGCCTATATTGATATGCTTGTAATTCCTCTGGTGTGGCTGTGGTAGCCATTGGTTCTGTACCGTTCATAGCTCTCGCGGCTCTGTCCCACGCTGCTTGTGAAAGTTGAACTCTGTCTCGTGGCTCTGGCCCGACGTATTTGTTGCCTAGCCCTTGTCGGAGATTGGAGGGATCGACGTATGGATTTCCCAGATCGTCGAAAGCCTCAGATGTTTCCTCTTGATCCTCAATGGCATAAATCTGATGATATTTTGTACTCAGATCTATGTTGGGTTTGGTGACATCATCGTCGAGATTGATGAAGACCTTGCCCACTGTGATAGATTTGTCGATGAAGTCGTAACTGTCGACATCGCTTGAGCCATCGCTTATATATGAGTCCGCGGATGACTCAAACGACATGTCGCTGAAGATCTTGGCGAGTTTATCTCTTGCTCTGGCGCTGACGTAGCGTGGTGCTGAAGTTTCTTCTTCTCCTGACTCGGTTGACGATGTATAGCTTGAAAAATCGGAATCGACCGCTGACGATCCCGACGAAATCGGAATTTCGACACGATACGATCCTTCCTTCTCGATGCGAAAGTGGAACCTTCCGAACGTCATCTCCATGGGCTCCGCGAGATACGCATATGCATCCAAACGGGAGGGTGGGTGAGGAACAAAATCGACAGTACCAGTAGTGATCTGTTTACCTCGATCCATTGCGTTGCTTGCGGTTGACGATGTCGAAGATCCTGAACGTGCCATCGAGATCAGATCCTTACGCCTCTAATTCCCACAGACGGCGCCAATTGACAAGGGATTAACTTATCAATGCCTATGGATTGTAGGCTAGGGTTTAGTTGGAAGTAGAGGGCAAGTAGATCTCGAAGGTTTCAGCCGAAAAGTACTCGACGATTATGAAAACTAGGGTTTGTAGACAATGATTCGATGATCTCTTCGTCCCTCGACTCCCCCTTTATATAGGAGGTGGAGCCGAGGGTTTCGTTTCGTACAAGTTACAGAGTCCGGGACGGTTTCTAACTCATCCCGCCAGATTACAAATAACACTTCTTATTACAACTCTAACTTTCCTTAATATATCTTGGGCTCCCGAATCTTCTTATTCTTCGGATAATGGGCCTTCAGTAAATCCCGGGTACTATCTTCGGCAGGCCCATTTGGGATGCCTATGTCACCTGTTACCACTGCCACAGTTGAGAGGTGCTTTTCAGCCATGAAATTGGTGAAAACTTTTCTTCGCAATCACCTCAATGATGATAGCTTGAGTCATGATGTTATTTGTTATGTGGAGAAAGAAGAAATGGAAGAAAGTCACCAATGATCAAGTGGTTAAGTATTTCATGGGTTTGAGGAATCGGGTGTACGTACTAAACGAGTAAAAGGTAGTAAAAGGTAATATGAGCATTTTAGTTATTTGAGTACTATAATTTCTATCATTCCACTATGTTTCATTTGAAAATTAAGTCTACTTCGTTTTTTTATAGGTTCTTGAGCCTTGTGCTTTGATCATCTACTTCAGAATTTGGAAATGCAAGGAATAGTTTCCAAGTAATTTGTCTTTTATTTTATCAATATTGTACGCACTTTGAATACTAGTTTATTTATTTATACAATATGCAATATTATCTTTGTTATAAGCTATAAACCAGACGTATATATAGTAGACTGTTGCTCGATTTTTTTTGCAATACTAAGTGGTGCATCGGGGTGACTCGAGGTCTAGCTCCGCCCATGGTTGGAAGGAGGGGCGGCTTTGGCGATGGGGATTCGTGATGGACTTCCCCTATTTGCAGGCCGGCGACGAGCCGGCTCTTCTTCGACAGGGGGCGGGGAGGATCGGTGGCTCCATGCTCAAGCGAACCCAGGCGGCCATCACATCACCGACGGTAGCGGAGGATCGGCGCCGGCTCGTGCCAAGGCGCTTCAACACCGATGCCGTATATTAATTAGAAATTGACATCTTTTTTTTAGATCAACAGGGGTTCCCAGCTCCATTTTTATTAAAAAAGAAGCCAAGTTTACACGAAAGGAAAACAAGGTTCAACAGGTTTTGGGAGAGATTGGCATTCGTTTTTGCTGGGGAAATCCCTCCCCTCCGCCCTCCCTGAAATTGACATCTTTCTTCGCATGATTTCGGAAACAGCAGCAAGTGCTGAGATAACTTCTTTGCTTGGTCACTTTCGCATTACAAACAAGAGCAAGATCACTTTGTTAGGTTGATCCGAGGATGATTTGTACTCATTCCTCTACCATGTAAGATGCTTAATTCGTTGCTGCTATTCTGCTATCTTGAACCATGCAGCTCCTCTATTGCTTGCTGCAGTTGATTGTATTCCCTCTGTTCTAAAAATAAGTATCTTAGCTTTTTTCCAGATTCGGTTGTATCTATAACTAACATGGGTCTAGATATACCCGTATCTTTTCGATAAATGGTATATATTAATATCAAAAGATACCAATTACATCCAGCCTCTGCAACAACGCACTACCCTAATGGCACTACGGATGTACACATCCAAAAAAAGGAAAAGAAAACTAAGAAACAAGAGTCCCGCTACAGTATCTCGGGCCTAACAACAGCAATACATCCACCGCCAAGACAACACCTGAAATACAGGCTCTCCAAAAACGACGCCTCCAAGAAGTGAACAGTGCTCTAACACCGTCGTCGCCCGATCAAAGATCTTAGGTTTTCACCCTGAAGATAGTTCCCGCTCTCAAAACAATGCCTACAACAAGGTCATTGCCAGGCACAACCAGTTAAGGTCAGACCTTGGGTATTCACCCTGAAAGGTAGGACTCTGAATTTCACATGTGTTGCCGCCCCCACTTTCATACCGCTGCTGTGAAGCCCGGAACACCAAGCAAGTCTCTCAACAGCGCGGAGACTTGAACCTCCTTTAGCTAGTCCTCCCCTCCGGCCTTCATGAAATTCTCTTCTTCCGACTTTCATCAGGATCCATAGTCACTTGATATCAACACAAAAAAAGAGCTTCACGCCGCTCCCTCCAGAACCAATCGGTCGGAATAAAAGCATGGGTGCGCACGACCGAATACCACCCCAGCAAACTCCAGGCAAAAGCACTGTTACATTCGCCGGCGGAGCCTTCCGGAACTCAACACTCCGGCCAAATCACGAGTCCAGGCCTCCGGTAGGTCCTCCTCTTCACGCAAGAGAGGCCCTAGGACCGCCGCCTTTATTCAGGTCGGACCCCCACGTCGGCGACCACCCTGGGCTGGCCACTCCAACCCTCCACCGGCGACACCATCGCTGGCTTCCAAGCTCCTCCATCTCGCCGCCGAAACACGGTGATAGATCAATAGATCCACCACCACAAACCGCAGGCCGATCCTCTCCGGCGAAGAAGAGGGTCACCTCCACCATCGAACCCAAGGCTGCTGCCCCGGGCGTCCTCGTACCGCAGGAGAAGCCCAAGATCATCGCCCCTCACCGGCGAGAGGCGGAGGGAAAGACGATGTCCCCAGGAGGGCCGCCGCCGCCCCTCCATCCTCGTCCGACCGCCGCCGCCCCGGGAGGCGGAAGGGCCGCCGCCGCATGAGAGACTCCTTGGCCGCCGTTCCCGACGCGTCACGAGGGAAGGCCCCCACCGCCGCCACGCCCCGAGATCTTTGCCCCGGCGGCGCTGCCGGCGGCGGCGGCGGGAGGGTTGGGAGGCGGTATGCCCTTAATTAGCAGAAAATGTGTGTATGGTAGTATATTAGATATGTGTGTAACTACACCCAGAGGTAGAAAGTATTTATCCTATATATAAATATATTGCTGTATCTGCATGCAATGCAGTATTCTACTAGACAGCCATGCAATCTGTATCAAACTTTAAATTGATACTGTTCTTATTAGCAGCCAGTGCTTAATTGATGGCATGAACCTGGTCATTTCATTTATTTTTCCAGGAAGCGAAGGCTAAGGGAGAAATCCAAAAAAAGAAGGAGCAGCTGTACGTGGCCTTATATTTTTTCGAAATGGGATTACCACGGCCTCTGCATCGGTTGATGCACAGAGCCATTTATTAAAAATAATTATTCAAAAGTTTACAACTCAAGGATCATCAAGGGTCGATACAAAGATCAACCATCGAAAAAAGAGGAAAAAGCTAAGCGAACTAGGCATCTTGCAATTTTCTAGTAGGCCGCCAAATAGCCTGGTAGAAAATATCCTGGACAATCATTCGAAGGCGGTTGCATCCAGAAACCATGCACTCCCGCTGATCCTCCGGGAGTAGGAAACGCCAGAGCTGGATCCAGTGAACCATAGTGTGGATAATCTGCAAGAAATTATTAGTCTTTTCTATTAAAAAAAATCATTTGTGCAATTTCATATTGACCAACATAAAGCGGAAACCCCAATGAGAATCCTAGCTTTATCAGTTTTGTCAGTTTCATTAAGCCAATTCCCAAACATATTTGTGATATTGGAAGGAGGTGGAATATTATATGCAGCAAAAACCACTCGCCAGATAAGCTTAGCATAAGGACAAAAAATAAACAAGTGTTCAACTGATTCCTCATTGTCACAGAAAGAGCATTTGGTATTTCCATTCCAATTTCGCTTTGCTAGATTATCGCGGGTCAAAGGGACTTTCTTTCTAAGGAACCACATGAAAAAACTTATTTTGAGTGGGATTTTAATTTTCCAAAGATACTTACAGAGATATCTTGTCTATCCATTTATCAAATCACCATACATAGATTTAACAGTAAATTTCCCAGAAGGTGTTAGCCCCCAAACGAACCTATCTTGGTCGTCATTTAAACTTATCTCCATTAATCTTTAGCACAGGTGTATCCATTGATCCCATTTATCACCAATAAGTCTTCTCCGAAAATCAATATTTAACGGAGTTGAACTCATAACATTTGCCACCGTATCATGTTTACGATGAACTATGTTGTATAGTTGAGGATATTGTGATGCAAGAGTCTGATCACCCAGCAATTTGTCTTCCCAAAACCACACACCCTCTCCAGATCCTACCTCAAATTTTTCTCTACTAAAGAAAGCCCCTTTAACTTTCATTAGTCCTTTTCAGAAAGGTGAATCAGTAGATTTACTTTCAACTTCCGCCAAGGTTTTCTGCGAGAGATACTAGTTTTTTAATATTTGTTGCCATACGCCCTCTTTAGAAAGTAGTTTAAATAACCATTTACTAAGTAGGCAAGAATTTTTAATCTCCAGAACCTCAATGCCAAGACCACCTTGATCTTTAGGCCTGCAAATCATGTTCCACTTAGTTATCATCTTTTTCGTTATCATCTTCTTCGTGGTGCCGAAAATTGAATGACTTATGCGCACTTAACTTTGGGGCATTACCCTTTTCCTTTTTTATGTTCTTATTATGTACAACGTGAAGGAACTAAGAAGTGAAGTCATTACCTGGCATGAGTATTACATCCTGAAGAACCACTAAACTTTGGAGAGCGAATGTGTGGTGATTTGTTGCCGTAATTGGTGACCTCAAGCTTGGAGCCTTACTAATTTTTTTGTTTTTTGCGGCGGAGGGTTGGAGCCTTACTAAATCGTGTAGGTCTCAAGGAACGGGGTAACATCAGGAGATCACACCGTTTGACCCAGTGACCTGCTTGAACCACGACCTCCACACTGCGAATTCTATTCACCCAAGGCGCAGTGCGATGTGGCGCACCTGCCTGAACCACACCGACACCCTCGAGCTCACCTAGGCCACATATAAACCAGGACACACACCATGTCAAAGTTTCAGCCACCCGCTGAAAGTTTGATGGCCATGGCATGGAGCACAGAGTGGTGAACCGGTGATTTAGGCCAAGCACCTCCAGGACCAGTAGGCGGACGCGGGCTTTGTTCACTGCACCCACGGCCCGGCTTGTACCTGCGCTATAGCCTGAGGAGGAAGCGGCCCCGGCGTCGCTCAGCCCTTGGGGGTGAAAGCCCTGGCGAACCTAGCGGAGCCGGCCGGTTATCCGCCGGAGCACACGGCGGTTGTTGGATTTCCGCTATTCGTCGAGGCGCCCATCCCGCCGTGCGGTTGCCTAGGACGACGCCCATCACGCACGGACAGGACGGACTGGATTGGGGAATTGCAACCGCGTCATGTTAGGAATCCGCTTTTTTTTTTTTTTTTGAGATGGAATCCGCTTTTTTTTTGTACGTATATGAAGCGGAAGGCCGAGCTATCCTTGTTTTTTTTCACGTACGAAGAGTTTTATTTACATACGACCACCACCCATCGCCAAAGATGTAGAGATCAAATCGGTTTATTTGACGGACGAAAATTTATTCCGGGTTTTTTACCTACCAACACCACCAATCCGTAACTTATTAGTAGAGAGATTGATGCTATTTCAAAAACTCCAGTTGAACTGTGCTTTTATTTGCAGCTAAATGTGTATATATATGGATGGCTGTATCTGAACTTCTAGTTGGTATTGTTCTTATTAGCAGCCAGCCAGTGCTTAATTCATACTACCTTTGTTATTTGATTTGTTTTTCTAGGAAGAAAATCCAGCGGGATGGAGGAGCTGTACGTGGCCCTATCTAAGTCGGAGAACTTCTCTAAGATGGAGAACTGGCGAAACAGATTGCTGCTCCAGGATCTTGCTGCGCACGTCAAGCCAAGAACACATGACAGTCAATGGTACGATGTCGAACATATGCCGACTTGGAAGTATTCTTATATTTCTTCCCTCCCCTGTTTGACAGGAGTTGACAATTCTTATTATAATCTGATTTCACCTACCTGTAGGTGGCGGTTAACAGTATCAAGGTGGTTGACCAATGTCGTAGTCCGTTTCATGTGCATGTATGATAGTTGGTTTCGGTGGCGGTGAAACGTATGTTGAAGAAAAGAAGAAGGTTATCCTGACAATGATGAAGCGGGAGCAGGAGCAGTGAAGACTTTGCAGGAGAACCAAGGACGGCGCGCGCCCAATACAAGTATTAGTATAGTAGTTCTAGAAATGTTTATGGCCTGCTAGAAGTTCAGTACAAGTTATCTCCGTGTTAATTAGCTTAGCTATGTGAAGATTGATGTTCGAATTGTTATATCTTCGTGATGTTATTCTGGGTTTGCCGGTCTTATGTAGGCTGCTGGAGAGTTGTCTCTGGCTTGAAATTGTGATGTAATGTTTCGGGAATTTGTTAAGGTTGAGATATTGTAGCAACTTATAGCTGGGGCAGCCGGTGGCAATCCTACTCCTACCAGCTCTAGTTCTTTTGTACATGGAGCTGGCCAAGCTGGGGTTTGATGAGTGAGGCTGTTCAGGGTGATACGTGAGATCCTACAAAGCAGAGTTTATCGGCCGGCCGGGAGTCTGGACTCAAGCGGTTTCTTGATTAGAGCATCTTCACCGTTAACCCTTAAATAGGCACCAGCAGGGGCGCTGGAACCTCCGTTTGGGGGCGCCGGTACTGCATCCTCCATTTAGGGAAGCCGTTTTCACATCGGCGCCTCCCAAACGGTGGCCTCCAATTTTTTTTCTTTTTATAATATTTTAAAACAATATATCTCACATTTTATTCATACAATCACACAAATATAATTAAATTCATACAATCAATGAAACAAATAGTACTTAAATTATTTATACAACCCAACAAACATGTACTTAAATTATTCATACAACCCAATAAACAAATAGTACTTAAAGTATTCATCCAGGCAAATAAATAGAAATAAAATCATGCACTGTTGGCTGCTCCTCTCCTCGCCCACAAATGCGCAGCTAGATCCGTCTTCAGCTGTGCATAGACACCTGCATCTCGAATTTCATTGTGCATATGAAGAAAAGCAGCGAATTCTTGGGGCACATGCTCTACCTCAGCTAGTGGCCCTTGATAATCAAATGGATGATCATCATGCACAGGTGCGTCGCGCTCGTTCTTAATGATCATGTTGTGCATGATCACGCAGGCGTTCATCACCTCCCATATCCGTGCCTCAGACCAAGTGAGAGCAGGGTACCTGACAATGGCGAAACGCAGCTGAAGCACCCCAAAAGCACGCTCAACATCCTTGTGTGCTGCTTCCTGCCATGTTGCAAAATAGGCTTCCATCTCGTTTGATGGAGAGGAAATTGTCTTCACAAATGTAGCATACGTCGGGTAGATACTATCAGCTAGATAGTACCCCTTGTTGTATGCGTGGCCGTTTACCTCAAAATTCACGGCAGGAGCTTGTCCCTCAGCTAGCCTGGCAAACACCGGAGAGCGCTGCAGCACATTGATATCATTATTTGTTCCTGCCATGCCGAAAAATGCATGCCAAATCCAAAACTCATGGTCTGCCACCGCCTCAAGAATGACACCGCACTCACCGAGTATGGCCCTTGTAGATCCCCTGCCAAGCAAAAGGGTAATTCTTCCATCCCCAATGCATACAGTCAATGCTTCCGAGCATCCCAGGAAACCCTCTTGCCGCATTCTTCTGCAGGATCCGAGTTATATCATCTGCTCTTGGTGCTCTCAAATAGTCGTTGGTAAACACCGCTATGACAGCTCGGCAAAATCTGTAGAGACTCTCTGTACATGTCGACTCAGCCATCCGTAGATAGTCATTGGCTGTATCTGGAGGAGCTCCGTATGCAAGAGAGCGCATTGCTGCGAGTGCACTTCTGAATTGAGGTGAAGCCCCACAAACCTGTGCAGTCTCTCTTGGCCATGAAGTACGTATCGTACTCCATGACGCCGTGGACAATCTTCAAGAACAAGTCCTTGTTCATCCTAAACCGGCGCCGGAATTCCTTCGGCGAATGAGTCGCGTCGTCGTTGAAGTAGTCGGCGTCAAGCAGCATTGCGTCGGCTTCACGATGCATGTTGATGTTCCTCCTCTTGCCTGGCTTGGAGCCACCGCGCCGAGGCACGACGAAGAAAGTCTAGCGGACGCGCAACATGTTCGTCAGAATCAGCTGTTGCTGTTGCCGCCGAACAGCCTGAGCGTGCTGCTCCTCCGTGAACAGCTGCACCATCATCTCGTCGTCGATGTCCATCGTGGCAAACGGACGAACACCTTGCGGGCGGGGCGATACTATCGCGGTGGCGGCGAGCTCTGTTCCGGGCGAAACAGTGGCCGCCGGTCGAGGGGGTGGCGGTCGTGTCGATGGACGGCGGTTCCTAGACGGTCAGCGGTGTCTATTGCAAGCAGGGTGGGCGCGGCGGCGACGAAAACAGTGGCGATCTAGAGGGGTGGGAGTCGGCTCGGGCGTGTGTAGGAGGTGGGAAAACGGTATGTCTGGCTGTCTGGCGGTGCCCACACTCGTTTTCAGCCATGCCGCGAGGTGCCGGCGCGCCCGATTCGCGCCCTTGGCGAAGGGGCCGGCACGGGGTTGCCGGCGATTCTATTGGGCTCCAAAATTGGCCGGCGCCGTTTGGGGCGGCCGGTGCGAGCCCATTTTCGCTGCCGGCCCCCAAAATGCTATCGGGACCGCTATCGGGGACGCCGGTGGAGATGCTCTGAGATCTCTTGGCGCAGCACCTGGGATGCAATAGAATCTTTTATCGAATGTCATATATGTGATACAGAGCAAAAAAAATTTGGCTCCGTCATACAGCACACCACCGCCGGGCGGCTAGAGGTGGTGCAATCGCAGCACGGCGCCGTCCCGGACCTAGCGGGTGTACCAACTGCCACCCCCGCGCCGACAGGATCTGAGTCGTCCACCTACTAAGCTAGAGCAGCATGGACTCGTCTTCTCTGTCCAGCCCGAGACGGGAGGCCCTCAACAACCAACACACTGAAGACCCTCCTGTGAGCATAGAGCTCCGTTGCCTCCGATGGCGCGATGTGGACGAAGTAGATCCCCAGGAACTGTGGCAGGCGGCCGTCGACTATGGTGGTGGGTGTCTCACCTTCACCC